>NW_023601543.1:72462611-73054202 GCF_014898055.3 Talpa occidentalis | reverse complement strand
CTCCCCCCTCTCCTCTCCAGGATAGATCATATAGTGGGACACAAAACATGTCTCAATATATATGAACTGATATTCCATCAAGAATATTTTCTCATTACAATGGTACAAAATTAGAAATCAGTCATAAAGAGAAACCTGAAAAAAAAGGTGTGGAAACTACACAAAATGATTTTGAATAACTCCAATGAAGAAATCAAAGGAGGATTAAAAATTTTTCTGAGGCCAAGAAAAATCTACCAGATCCTATGGAATGCGCTAGAAGTGATGCTAAGTGGTAAATACATAATAATACAGGCCCATATCACTAAAGACAAATCTCAAAAAAAAAATCTAACGTTACAGCTGAAGGAATTAGAAAGAGAATGAACAAATGAAAACAAAAATCAATAGTAGGAAGGAAATAATAAAATTAAGATTAAAATAAATGAAAGATGATACACTAACAGGCAGTTCATTGAAAGGATAAGCAAAACTGACAGCTAGCTAGGCTCACAAACAGAAGAGAAATCCTAAATAAAAGGATTGAGAAATGAAAGATGTGACATTTCAAAAGATACTGCAGAAATACAAAGGACAATGAGACTATTATGAACATCTATCTGCAAACAACTGCACAACCTAGAAGAAATGGACAAATTATTAGAATCATGAAACTTTTAAATACTGAACCAGGATGAAATATAGTTTGAACACATGAATCAGAAATACAAAAATGAAATGAATAACCCAAAAATTCCTTAAGAACAAAAGTCTAGGACTAGATGGCTTCACTGGTACAATCTACCAAATCTTCAACAAAAATCTACTTACCTATCCTTCTCAAACTGTTCAAAAAAAAAAAAAAAAATCACCAGGAAGGAAAGTTTCTAGACACATTTCTCAAGGTAAATATTACCTTAATCTTCAAATAAATCAAGGAAACACACATATATACACAAACTATGGAATTTTATCTTTGATGATGTGATACAAAACAAATCTTAACAAAATCTTGTCAAATCGAATCCAGCAGTGTGTTGAGAGAAACGTCCACAATGACCAAGTGGGATTCATTTCAGGGATGCAAAGTTGGTTCAACATATGCAATCAATGTCATTCACATTAACTTAAAGATGAAAATCCCTTCCAGCGCCATCCATGTTGCTGCAAATTGCATGTGTTTATCTTTTTTGGATCATGCTCAGCGAAATAAGCCAAAAAGAAAAAGAAAAATACCGGATGGTCTCACTCATAGCAGGAATCTAGAAAACTTAAATAAGGGATCAGGAAAATGAATAACTATAAGAAAGTGAAAATCAAAATCAACAAAAAACTATGAACCAGAGACACTTTTTGGGGGTGGGGGCCGGAGGGGAGGGATTGGGGCCAGAATGGGCATGTGCAGTTGTATGGGGGAATATAAAAATAAAATTTATTATTTAAAAAAATAAAAATAAAAGATGAAAATCACACGATAATTTCAATAAAAGCTGAGAAACCATTTGATAAAATTCAATACTCATTTATGGTCAAAATTCTCAATAAAATTTTAAAGGAGAGAACATATCTTAAGATAATAAAGGTCACATACGAAATCTTACAGCCAAACAAGGACCAAGACAAAGAGGTCCACTCTAACCACTGCTGTTCAACATAATGTGAAGTCCTAACCAGAGCAATTAGGTCAGAAAGGCATAAAATGAATTCAAATCGAAGCAGAAGTGAAATTATCACTTTCACAGATGTCATGAAAATATACATTAAAAAACACAAAGGCTGGGCCTCCCTGGTGGCGCAGCGGTTGAGCGCTGGGTTGCAAAGCTGCCTGCAGCCTCTGCAGCGCCAGTTCGATCCCCGGCTGCTCCCCGGCCATCAGAGGAGGGTCCCACATGGCGCGCAGACCTCTCCTGCCGCCCGCTGCTCCCCTCAGCAGTGTACTTCGGTCCTTCTTCCTGCTCTGCTCCCCGCTCTGGCTCTGGTGAATTCTCTCCCCCTCCCGCGCTTCTGACTGTACCCAGTGCTTGTATGTATGTATGTATGTATGTATGTATGTATGTATGTATGTATGTAGAAATCAGTCAATCAATCAATCAATCTTTAAAAAAAGATACGAAGACTCTAGCAAGAGACTACTAGAAATCTAGAAGTAATAAATGAGTCCAGTAAATTGGCAGGATATGATGGTCAAGACAAAAATCTGTTCTTCTATAGGCAAACAATGAATTGGAGGAAAGAGAAACTAAGAAAGCAATCAAATTTACAACTGCAGCAAAAAGGATGAAATACCTGAGAGTAAAATTGGCAAAGGAGGTGAAAGATACTTTAAGACATGTCAAAGGACATAAAACACAAAGAAATGTAAATTTGTTCCATGTTCATGGATTGAAAGAACATTATTAAAATGGCCTTATTACCTAAAGAAATAGATAGATTCAATGTGATGTGGATCAACATAACAGGCGAGACAGGAGAGGTCTATTGCGCCATGTGTGTTAGCTCCCTGGCAGGGGCTTGAACTCATGCTGCAGTGGCTGCAGATAGCTTCACAGTGCTGCAACTTAATCCCTTACACCACCAGGGAGACCCCAACCATAACTGTATTCTAAGTCTAGAAGTCAGATGTCAGTCCTCCAGCTTTGCTCCTCTCCTTCAATATCATGCTGCATCTTCTCAGCCTTTTACCTCTCCAGATAAACTTTACAATCTGTTTGTCAATGTCTATAACATAACTTGCAGGGATTTTTGATCAGGATTGTATTGAATTTATAGATTGTTAGGGATAACTGACATCTTGACAAAGAAATTGTCATATCCATGCAAATGGGATCACTCCATTTATTTTTCTTTTTGTTCATTGTTTTGTAATTTTGCTCATAGAGATCTTTGTACACACTTTCTTATATTTAAATATTTCACTTCTGGAGGGTGCTAATGTAAATGGCATTGCATTTTTAATTTCAAATACCACTTGTTTATTGTTGTTTTTCAGGATTTTTTAAATTGCAAAATGTAGATCAACACTTACATTATTTCTTAGAACCACAGTGCATGGCAATCTTTCATTCTTGGCTTACAAAATACAATCGACAACAATCCTACACTTTACAAGTTAGACAGTGCCAAGGAGCAAAGCACAAACTATGAACAGAATTTTTGTCAATTTCTGAAATGTATTCTGTATGTTTAGTCAACATCACCAAGAAATCACTTGTTAGACTTTGGCAGACACTTTAGAAATATATGTAACTTAATTTGTAGAATATCATTTAACTATAATTACTTCTAGTGAATGTAATTATGCCTTTACCATAACTTTACCACCCTTTGTCCATTCTCAGTAGAAAGGACAGATACTATACTATTTTTTTTAATGAAATGAATGATATCTGTGATTTTATAGTCATGCCATATATGTATTTGGAATCATTGTTTATTTTTGCTCTCTAGGCTTATCTGAAGAACAAGTATGGAATGAAGGAAAAGATGATTTTACAATTCATCTGTATGCTCAGAAAAACAAAACCTTATTTTAATGGAGACAATTCCACAATGCATGAAGAAAGACTGTTTCTTGGAATTCCTCTTGTAATATATTTCCTAGGGCAGGAACATCCAAAAGTACAAATAGAAGTCTCCAGAGAAGATGCTGTCATAAACATCATGTTTGGGAGAGGAATCATAATGCCATGAAAATGTATAGATGTTTATTTCAGTTGGGACTACAACCGATAAAATTATTGCCAGGACTAATATGTTTGCCACAAGTACTGACTCAACTTGCTCACTAGGAAGGCACAGCATCAAGATATGGTATTATAGATCTATGAAACACATTAGGAAGCATCTCTTGTTGCTTTTTGCTGTGTGACTGTTAGAACGCCACTGAAAGTATGGATTTCTTTTTTTTTTGTAGAATTTTTTTTTTTTTAATATATAGAGGCATGTTTCATTTATTTATTTATTTGTTTGTTTGTTTGTTTTGTTTATACAAGCACAGGGTACAGTCAGAAGCGCGGGAGGGTGAGAGAATTCACCAGAGCCAGAGCGGGGAGCAGAGCAGGCAGAAGGACCGAAGTACACTGCTGAGGGGAGCAGCGGGTGGCAGGAGAGGTCTGCGCACCATGTGGGACCCTCCTCCGGTGGCCGGGGAGCAGCCGGGGATCGAACCGGCGCCACAGAGGCTGCGGGCAGCTTCGCAACCCAGCGCTCAACCGCTGCGCCACTGGGGAGGCCCAAAAGTATGGATTTCTTAAAGACTGGGGGGAACTCACCCAAGGATACCCACTCAGTCGCTGTTCCATGGGGGATAATTCTTAAATAGCTCCCTAAACTTCTTCTACAATACAGAATTCTGAGAGCTTCTCAGTTCTGTTCATTTATATTTTACTAGAAAAACTTCATTGCCGGGAAGAGCATTTCAAATTTTATTGCCATATGGTTGCCTTTTATATTTTCAAACTCCTTTGTATATGTGGTTATATATTTTTCATTCAATCTCACATACTTCATCTTTAGTTCTTTATTCGAGTCCAGCACTGCTATAATTTTATATAATTTATTCTTCTAAAGCTCTAAGCTCTGTTTATTTCCTATTTTCTAGTTTATCTTAACTGTATCATATCCATATTCTCTGAAAAAAGATTTCACTAGTCCTCTTAGTAATTTATATTTTAATCTAGGTTTAAATTTTGGAATGATTTTTACATGGGTCATAAAATAAAAACATAAAGCTCAACAAATTTTGAAAAAATAATAAAGTATATATAGTAAGTGTACACATGCATGCACACATACACAATTCCTAGTTGTAAAAGTTCTCCCAAGTGTTTGTTAAGATAGTTTTGGTCATATTCTGTATCCCTAAGTCGCTTTCCTTTTGTGGTACATTATGAACTGGAGAGTTATTTCTTTCCCAACAAAATTACCCAGTTATCAAGAACATTTTTGTTTGGTCATTTTGTACCAAATTTCTCCTGACACTTTCGCCCTCTCCCCATTGAATGGTACCCACTGACTGCAGAAACAACCTAGTCTGACTCTAAGAGTAGAGAACTATAAAAATTACCTAAGGGGATTACCAACAATTCCCTTGAAGATAGTAAATGTTTCTCCAAACTTGTCAACTTAATATCAGTCCCACCATTCTACACTGCATTTCTTCTTTTTTTTTAATTTTATTTATACAAAAACCGGGGTACTGGCCAGATGTGCGGGAGGATGAGAGGATTCACCAGAGACAGAGCGGGGAACAGAACAGGCAGACTGACGAAATACTCTGCTGACGGGAGCAGCAGGCGAGACAGCAGAGGTCTGCTTCGCCATGTGGGTTGCTCCAAAGCTGCCAGAGATTGAACCAGCACTGCAAAGACTGCCGACAGCTTTGCAGCGCTGTGCTCAACCACCTGCGCCACCAGCGAGGCCCCCCCTACACTATATTTCTGTTGAGCTTTTCTTGCCTGTCCAGAAGGCTCTTTCATGTAACTCAGGAATTCTCTTGCAACTGTGTCTCCCAATCTGTTCTTCTGATAGGCGCATGAGTTCAAAAAAAAGAACATCACCGATTGTCCTTAAAAAATCCTCTCTAGTACTCAAATTTTCCTTTTAGTTACTACATGCTAGAAATAGGCTACAAGTAGTACAATTTGTTATCTTTAAAGTTCTTCTTTCTACACCCTGTATAATCATTTTGTAACTCACCTTGGGCATAATTCACACTGAGATTGAGTAGTTCCATTTAACATCCATAAACTACTTATGTTATTTCCTGTAATTTCCTTATTTGATCTTTCAAAACTTAGGTTTTAAATATTCTGCCATGTTTGCACATTTTCCCAATTTTATTTTATTTTTATTTTCTATACTAGTTTCCCACTGCCACTGTAATAAGTCAATGCAAACTGAATAAGAATATTGTTTCAAGCCATTAAATAAGGGCTCAATAAACTACAGCTATTATTTTTTCCTATTCTCCAAAGACTTCTTCCATTTGAAATTCAGTTCTTTCTTGTGCTCATGAAAATTTCCCCTTCTTGCTTTCCCCTTTGTTCTCTTTATAGAATTTTTATTGTACACATTGGATTTCCTGGATCTGTCCTTCAGGTCTCTTATCTTTTCACTCATCGCCTTCATTTCATTAACCTTTTCCTCTGACTTCTGAGAAAATGTCTCAGGTCAATCTTTTAAAATAATTATCTGGACTACTGCCGTATTGAGTGTGTTTAATGTCTATTGAATTTTTTTTTTAATTCGATCAGCATGTCTGATTTGTAAAAGCCAAAATAAGTATGTTAAAATCTCCCACTGTGACTGTAGTTTTATCAACTACTTTGAAAATCATTTTGAATGTCTAATTGATTCCTTTCCATAGAAAAAAATAATAATGTTCTTTTTAAAGCTAAATTTTAGAGATTTAAAAGTGGTTTCTATTTTTTCCCCCGAAGTAGACTATTTGCTTGGAGTTGCCAACACCAAACATTTGTATTTTTTCCTTTCCCCTTTCTTCCTCTGGATCTTATAAGAACTTTTCCATGTCTATATTCAAATGTTGTAGTAATAGACATGGGAGAAGAAAATAATATTGTTATTTTGCTAAAGGGTAACTTAAAATGCAGATACTTTATTACTTTGTTGTGCAGTTAATTTTCAGTATTTTATATGCAGGTACCATTGGATGAAATACCCTAGATCCTCCTGGGATTGCAATTTGTTCTTTGCCAACTGCTTCAGGCAAAAGTTTTCCTCTTGGGTCAACATGCCAGAACTGGGAGCCCTGACTGCTAAGAATGCCAATGCCCTTTAAAGATGTAGAAGTAGTCGCCATGAAGAGAAAGCAACTTTTACTTCCCCTTGTGCATCTGCCTATGGTTGTGGGGTGTGTGTGTGTGTTTTGTGTGTGTGTTTTGTGTGCGTGAAATGCTCAATTGTGTTCAAATGCTCAAATTGTGTTGTACACAAGCCTATAAATACTGTTATCAGTCACCAGGCTCTATGTTAAGAAGGAGGAAGAAGGGACAGGAAGAAGAGAAGGAAGTTAACACTGAACAAAGACTATTTTACTATTTCAAATGACCACCTGCATTTAAAATGCGCTTCTGATCATTTCAATTTTCTATTATACTTCATCTTTAAACAAGAAACAGATTTCAATCAAAGCAGAATTTGCTTTGGAGCAAACCTGAAGAATCTAGAATAGGTATTTCTCTAAAGTTCCCCCCCGGTCCAGCTTCCAATGTTCCCTTTCTCTAAAAACTGCCTCATTGCAGAGAAATGTACCCGTATTTTGTGACTCCAGTTCCTTAGTTAATTCTGAGTGATCTTGGAGTGGAATCAGGGCCTAAACTAGGATGATTAGATACTTTCTCCTTGGTAATATCAAGAGGGAAAGAAGGTGAGGATTTCAGTTATGCTCACTGAAGTGGTCCTATTGATTAGCTCCCTGAACTTTCTGCAGAGCACCACCGGGCTCTTTGGTTTCACTCTACACTTTCCCTGCATCCTGCTAGCCATCACTTTCAACTGAAAGATTCAGAATTTAATTGACTTTATTATCACTGACACGAAGAACATTTAAAGGCAAAACCCCTGACTGTGTATAATTTCAAATTATGAGATGACAAAGACACCCATGGAGAGATGTGCTTCAAAGGAATGTGTAACCAGCACATATGAACTAAACTATAAGCATGTCCACGAATAGCCAACGTTTTGCTTTGGTTCTCATTGGGAGTTCAGCATCTACATCTAAGAGAAAAGAGACTGCTGGGGACCTAGTCAATATTTATATCAAATATTTTATGATTGGATTTTTTTAGGACAAAGAGAATATCCATCTTTTTTGTAAGATTAGGACATCAGAATACATTTTTATATTCACATTTTCAAACCCATTCACCGTAAGTTAATCCTGATCATTCTGGTTAATATAAAATCAAATAATTTCATACAAGGAAATGCAAAGCACAGCAAAGAGTCCTTAACTTGGATTTTTAATCAGGGTTGTTGCTGAGTCAAGATAACTCCCCATCATGCAACTTTTAGGACTGTGAAATTAAATCTGAATTTTAACAGCTTCCTTAGAACTTGACAAATACCCTCAGTTAAAAATTCAAGGACATGGGCCTCCCTGGTGGCGCAAGGGGTTAAGCACCACACTATGAAGCAGTCCACAGCCTCTGCAGCACAAGTTCAATATCCAGCCGGCCAGGGAGCAACCCACATGGCCCAGCAGACCTCTCCTGTCTCGCCTGCTGCTTCCCTCAGCAGTGTACTTCAGTGTATCTGCCTGTTCTGTTCCCCATTCTGTCTCTGGTGAATCCTCTCACTCCCTGCATCTCTGGCCTGTACCCCAGCTCTTGTATGCATAAATAAATATTTTAAAAAGCTCTTTTTTCCTGATCATGTCTCTGCAGGTTAGCTGCAGTGACTCAGCTCCATGTACTGTTCAGGTCAAAGTGACTTGTCATTCTGGGATTCAGGGTGAATGCATGTTTTCTGTCTACAATGAAATGTTCTCTGTACACAGAGGAGAAGAACAGGGCTGACAGAAACATACAATACCTTCAGGATTGCCCCCCTCCAGTCCATGACCCACTGATCAAGTTAAAAGATGTGGTAAACCCATCACCATCGGATGGGGGGTATCTACTGTTCTGATGGGATGAAGATTTCCTAAACATCAATGTAATCTAAATATTCTCTGCCCCACATATGAAAAAATGTTCAACATCACTTGTCATCAGGGAAATGCACATCAAAACTACCATGAGATACCATCTTACACCAGTGAGAATGGCACATATTAAAAAAACTAGCAACAACAAATGTTGGCGAGGGTGTGGAGAAAAAGGAACTCTTCTGCACTGTTGGTGGGAGTGCAAACTGGTCCAACCACTGTGGAGAGCTGTGTGGAGATTTCTGGACCTACTAAACATAGAGCTTCCATAGGATCCAGCAATTCCACTCCTAGGTATTTACCCAAAGGACACAGAAACATCCATTCCAAAGAACACCTGCACCCCTATGTTTATAGCAGCACTATTTACAATAGCTAAGCTTTGGAAACAGCCCAAATGCCCAAAAATAGATGACTGGATCAAGAAGATGTGGTACATATATACCATGGAATATTACTCAGCATTCAAAAAAGATAAACACATGCAATTTGCAGCAACATGGATGGCGCTGGAAGGGATCATGCTCAGTGAAATAAGCCAGAAAGAAAAAGAAAAATACCGGATGGTCTCACTCATAGCAGGAATCTAGAAAACTTAAATAAGGGACCAGGAAAATGAATAACTATAAGAAAGTGAAAATCAAAATCAACAAAAAACTATGAACCAGAGACACTTTTTTTGGGGGTGGGGGGTGGGAGGGAGGGATTGGTGTTAGAATGGAGGGGTTGAAATTGTATGGGGAATATAAAAATAAAATTTATTATTTAAAAATAAATAAATAAATATTCTCTGCCTCAGACACTCCTGAATTTTCAGGTAAGAACTGAGATCACAGACAACTGGCAGATTCGAAATATTTCGAATATTTAAGAAATAAGAAGAAAATAAGAAAATAAGAAAATAAGAAAATAAGAGGACACATAAGAAAATAAGAGGACTTGGGAAGCTGTAGGAGCTTTGGTGAGATAATGAAATGTCAAAAGTTGATCAGCATACATGTACATGCCTAAACTTAGTCTTATTCAGGTATATTGATCTATTATCTCCACTCAATTTGTTTAATTGCCTCAACATGTATCAATAGTATGTACCTTAACGTGTATCTATCCTAAGAAGTGCCACAACCATGTTTTTTTAAGTTTAAATTCTGAATAAAAATAAGTAACGAGTGTTCAGCACTTTATAATACATCCTCTGAGTGAGATAACATATGCTGGAATTTATTTCCTCAAAAGGTGATGTCCATTTCCCAGGCACATTGTTCACAAGCATGCCAGTTCGCAGGACACATATACAAAGCTGAGATTTAGGATCCCGCTTATTGCCATTTTTATTTTTCTGTGCTTTAATTAAAGCTTTCATTGATGGTGAAATTATTGGTCCTGGAATGATTCTTGACAATGTCTGAAAAGAATGTTTAAACTCATTGTTACATGGTGCTTTTGAACAAGCTAGCAAGAGAAGAATAGCTATTACACTGCACACAACAACTAAATTTTTATTTGGTAACTGCCTCAAGGAATTTAACTCAGAAGCTACTAAAATGTATGTAGAGTCCTCGTTTGCTGACAATTTATCTTTTGTTTTTTTTTCTTTTTAATGCAGACAACTGCATCTATCACTTCACTTTATTTTTTATACCTATGGAAATAAACAATTTTGTTAGGTTTTCAAAATAGAGCTGTTTCCTTACACTAGATGATATCATTAAACTTAACATTTGTCATCAAGCAGTGTTTTAATTTTCACTAAGATTTGTGTGTGTGTGTATGTGTTACTTAGCTGGTTGTTTTATTTTTATTTTGTTGTGGATACTCCATGTCAGGCTGCTAACTTCTCCTTTGGTGACCTTAAAAGATATTTCCGGACTCAGATTTAAATTCAAATCCCATCTTCCAATTCCAAGTATAAGATTATTAAATATTTCAGTGAATTTCTCTGAACTTCACATATTTTCTCTTGAGAATGGAACATTCAAAGCAGAGCTAGAGTTTGCTATTAGATTTGTAGTAAAGCAAAGCAGAGTGACTGTGGTTTAAAGACACATGGAATGCCACCAAATTAAAAGTGTGAAGCTGCCAACCTCCTGCTCTCCTTTTCAGAAACATGTGCAGCAGGGTAAGATAAGCGCCTATCACCTGAGCGCTTTCACTGAATTAAGGTGGAAGCCTCACGAGGCCATGAATGGCCACTTCTGTTACAGAAACTGGAACAGGGATCATAGCCTCCAAATTCTGACTTGCCTGTGTTCCACCAAATTGATTTGAACCCCCATTTTGGTGCTCAGCCTGACCAGCTAACTTGCCTGACAAACCTGCCCTTTGCTCAGACTGCCTTGGCTGGTTTTCCTAACATATCTTTAGTCAAAAAGAAAGGCAAGAATATGAAGTATAAAGTAAGGGGTTCAGGCTGAGATCTTGACATTTCCGCTTTACAGATCCCTTTTTAGCAAACAACTTGGGGCACGGCTCACAGCTGCAGAATCCAAATGTCTGCCTCAAACGGCTGTTTAACTTATGGGGTACAGAACACAGATTCTAAGTTTGACTCTTAACTCTGCCAATGTGTGATCTTTATCATATTACTTATCTGTGCCTAAGAGTCCCTGGTAATAGAAGCAATGTATTAATAATATCTACTTTATAGAGCTCTGATGAGGCGTCAATGAGATGATATAGGGAGAAAGCAATTCACAACAGTGTTCCAGTCATAGTAAACACTCAATAAATGGTAACTTGGAAAGATTGTTCTGTGAAATTATAACCCGTCCAGGAAGAAAAACAAAACACTATAAACAAAAATGTTTGTTGCTAAGTTAGATATTTCTCTTAAGGAGAATCAAGTTGGTCAGGGTAAAGGGAGACAAGTAAATTACATTCTTGCTTGCACATCCTTTCTCCTTTTAGTATACCATTTAGGACAACATGAGTGAATGGTTTGTAGGGGATGCAGTTTTGTAGCTGCTTCTATTCTGAACAACAGTAGAAGGACTAGAAAAATTGCTGTCCTCTAGAAGTACAGTGCGAGCCACCGAGGCTTATTTTAATGATCTATTCTGTTCAATTTAATGTATCTAAAGTGCAATTGTATGCCATTTATATTATTGGGCTATTTTGCCTCCCCCTCCCCCCTTCAAAACCCTTTATGCATTTTTCAGTTACAGCACATTTGAATTCTGCCCAGCCCACCGCAGTGTAAGTGTTCAATAATCATATATGGCTAATTTCTACCATATCAGACAGCACAGGAATAAAGATGGGGAAGTTGAAGAAGAAAAGTCGGGATGGAAAACGGGATTTAAAGCAGTCTAGTGGTAGTGAAGCAAATTTTGTGACCAAATACTTTGTTTTCAGGCTGCATGATGACAAGCCATGTTCGTTCAAGGCTGCTATCAGCCATATTATCTAAAGATATAAGTCTTGCCACTAAGAAAATCTGACCATCTCACTAAGACATTGATCAGTTGCAAAGCAGTACTGAGAATGTCTTTCGTTGCATACTTAATACATTTTAAAAGGTGTAGTGGCTCAACACCACTCACTTTCATCATAAAGGACCTAATAGGGCTAGACAATTCCTTCAACACAGCTGATTAAAACTCTATTGCATTGTCTCCTAGCCTTATCCTAACATTCTTTTCCAAATGCACCACTGAGGATGGCTCTGTAACAGCCTATGGGCAGTGTGCTACATATAGGAATATTGATCACTTTTATCATAGTCTCTTAAGAATTACACATTTTATTGTACTAATGCTTCTTACAGTAACTATCATATTAAATCAGAACTTTAACATTATGATTCATAAATAGTATGAAACTTGGCACCCATAAATCACAGTACTAAATTGGAAATTTAAAGTTAAGATTTATAAACTAACATACTAAATCACAACTTTAAAATTTAGGATTCATTAATAAGAACTTTTATATGCATGGTGTATAAATCAAAGCACTGTACCTGATTCTTGGAAGTTAATGCATGTAAATCATAATCCTGAAAGTTAATATTAATAAATCAAGGAAATGCATTCTACTTGGTAAATTTCTTTTTTAATCGAATAGTTCCTACATTACATAATGGCACTATCGCCTGAAAAACATGAATTTCAAAGCTTCCTTTGATAGCCATTTCTAGAACAGCTTTCTTGTTTTATTTAAGCCCATTTCTCTCATGCAAACACGGAAATATCTGATAATGCACCTTGTTCATACAGACTCTCATTATCTTAAACAGTAATTAAATTTACACTATGGGTTTTCTGTTTCCAAGCTAGAAATACCCATAGAACTTAGCTTTCCTCCATAGGAGATATTTTCTGCACCTTTGATCATTTTTAATAAGTGTCTACAAGTCCTTTTGAGGATGTGAGCAAACCTGAACAAAATGTTCTTACATGGGTCCTATTAACACAGAGTGTGGTGGATGGATTACTTCTGGACCCTCATATGTCATACCTGTTTGTAACAGTCCATTTATATCTCACAGCCAAAAGAACAGGAGCAACTTCAGTCTCCCATAGTAATATGTGATCGCGAACTCAGGAAGAATTGCTTTACTCTCTTCATGCTTAGATTCCCTAGCCTTTGAGTAACCAACCCCCCCCCCGAAAAAATAAAAAAAAACTGGCTTCTGTCTCCTCCATTCCATAAAATAGCTCTTACTAAAGTTTCCAAAGACCTCCATGCTGTCCCTGCCAAAGACCAAAAAACGAGAGAACCCTTATCTCCTTCAACAAACATGAATATGCATGTAGTCATTGACACTTGGCACTGTTCCCTGTATGAGTGTCTGGGACACCTTTCTTCTGCCTTTCCAAAAGCTCCCTCCAGTCTCCCTTATGACACTATTATCCTAACACCTCAACCTCATAATTTAAGTATTGTTTTACATTTATCTCCTTGAGTTTCTTGTTTTCTCACTCTCTCTGTTCCCTCCTCTTTGCCCATGGGATCCACTACCAGTCAAATATTTATTTACAGAAATCTTAAGATCTAAAAATATTTACTTGGTATTTCTTCCTTGATGTGACACTAACCCTGTTGAAATCTACATGCTCAAACTGGGTTTCCTCATTTCCTTGGGCAAGCATCTTCTCTTTCTTCAATCCCATCATTTTCCCCAAAGTCTAATTAGCTCAGACGCTGCTCAGATTTCTTCCATCCATTCCATCTAGTCTTCCATCTATTCCTCAGACGTTGCTCAGATTTCTTCCATCTATTCCTACAGTCCATCTATTCCTACACTTTTAGCTTCGGCCCCCATTAATTCTCCCTTGGACTGACTGTTCTATAGTTTCCTAACAACTCAGTACTCAAGAAAGGTTATCCAAACATATAACCCCCATCACCTGCTCCTCATATATATGGCTCTGATAACCCATCTGCTTCTACCTTCTCAACTCCATCTCTGCCTCCCATCATACTTTTCAATTTAAATGAGTAGTTTTCAATCTGGGGAATTTTGCTCCCCAGTGAACGTTTGACAGTATCTGAAGACATTTTTGTTTGTCCCAACTACAGGCGGTATTGCTACTGGTATCTTGTAGATAAAAGCTCCAGATGTGTTTAATGTCCTTCAATGCACAGCATAGGTCCCTGCAACAATTCGCCAGTCTCAGAAGTCAGTCAAGCAAAAGTTCAGAAACACTACTTTACACAAAGTATCCATTCTTTATCAAGAGATTGCAACAGATTTTGCAACAGCTATGTGTGCCAAGTCTTTATGCCACAGAGGTGCAACCTCCTTTTCCTGAAACACTCCACCAAGCTTTATCCTGCATGTCCCAGTTTAATGCCTCCTCCTCTGAAAAAGGGATTTATCATCCTTCCAAGCATCAGTAACCTACCAATATGGCTTTGTAGAAACAATGTGCATGGGATTCATAGTCAGAAAGAGATTGCCTTGAAACATGGTTCCATGTTACTAGGGCTGTGTCCTGGGGCAAATTAACCAGAGTCACAGTTTCTTCTTCTAAGAATTGTGAATAGAAAATTCCAAACTGACAACTTTATCACTGAGATTTAATCACATCGATGCAAGGGATATCAAGCTCTACATTGTCACCCCAATGACCACTAATATTAACTTGGCTGGTTTCACAGTTTGTTCTTCCAAAACAAAAGGATCAAGTCACATGAAGGATGCATTCTTCAATCAAGGAAATAGAAGTGACAGAGCTCCCTGACTAGACCCTCCCAATAGGCTTTCAAGGTCTATTTGCAGAGAAATAAAAACAAGAAAAGAGTAAAATATGTCTAATATATGTCCTGGGCTTCACTTTGATACCTGGGTTGTTCCAGTAAGATTAACTGGATGACACTAGTTACATCTTCTTTTGGAAATATGTTTCATTATGTAATATACTTAAGCCAGCATAAGAATTTTCAGTTTAGGGGGTGGGTGGAGGGAGGGGAGGGATTGGGGTCAAAATGGGGGGGTTGAAATTGTATGGGGAATATAAAAATAAAATTTATTATAAAAAAATAATTTTCAGTTTAGTTGGAAACATTGGACTGGAATTCTAAATCAGCCAGAAGGACACTTTAACTTGTAATCCACTAGTAAAATGAGGTCATAGAACAGTACCACATACTTTTCTATACAATGTTTTAAGTAGTGAAAAGGTACACAGATCTCTATCAGCTTAAAATGAGGTTAAGTCCTGATAAGCCCATCATAATTTGATAATGACGTAAGTTGAAAACACTGACAACACAGAGCAGAGTTCACTGTGGGTGAACCCTTCTGATCATGTAGCTGATTGGGAGCTGTTTGCTCTCTGCTCCTACCCAGCATCAATAGAGAGTATGGGACCATGTATTGTGAGCCCAAGAAAACATCAAAAATCAAATATTGAAGTCTAGTTTCTACTTCAGTATGATTGTATATTACTTTCACACTATTGTCAAGTTGAACTATCTTAAGTTGAACCATGGTGAGGCGGGAACCACCTGTGCTCACAACTAGTGTATGAAATGGAAGCTAGTGTGGCCATTTATGTGAATGGAACCCTTCAGGTCTGTGCACTTATTAGTCTTTTCTGTTATATCCAAAGACTTCTTTTAATGAGCTAATTTGTAGCATGGAAGATGCAATATGCAGTGTATAACACTCTTCTGTACTAGGGTTAAAATATAAATTGGTCAGAGTGAGGTAGACCTCTAAGGAGGACATGTGGAAATGTATTTGAAATGCTCAAAACTGTGAATGTGATTCATTCTTCCACTGAAGTGCCCACAAATGTTTACTTGAGAATTTTTTGAAGCTTTTTAAAAGGACTTGCAATGAATTCAGCATTACAGTAAGCAGAGCCATCCTGCCGGCAGTAATGCTCTTGCAGCTTCTCAGCTATTCCCAGAGGAAATAATGGCTGAAAGGAAAAATCAAGTGAAAAAGAACTTTCATCAGATCTACTATAAAAGGCTTTTCTGACATCACAGCATATGCAGATTTCTTTGATAGTCTGACTCTTTGGGTATAGTTTAATAACTTTCTTTTTTCCCCCCATCACTTACTTTCTCTAAGTAATCTGACATGTCAATAATTTTATGCATAAAATTACACATTTTTGTGAGGTAATACACACTGATACCATTTCAAGCACACCACCAGGCAGACCTCATGAGAGTTTAGTAACATATTTGTGATTCTGAAGTATATTATAAATTTGTAAAGAGTAGTTCTAATATTTACTTGTTTTATTAAGAATTGAAAGTTTGAAATGTGTATTTTTTATGTAAATGAAGTGATCTGATTTTTTTAAGTGGTATTCCTTATTACCAAAGGAGAAAAAGCTAAAACATTATTCCCCTTAGAGATTTTGTCACTAAGCACCATCACATAGTCCAGAAAGTATCTCAAAATATGAAAGTGATATATTTCTATATAAATCTATAAAAAGTCCATATGCCATAAACATGACTGAAAAATGAGTGGTACATGATGGCCTAGGTGAAACATTTAAACATTAGGGCAACCAAGGGCATTCTAGTTTATTACAAATATGTTGTCACAAACAAAAATGGGGGAAATAACATTTGCAGGATTATACAAGGATATTTATAGTTAATTCAACAAGAGGCAAAACACAAGCAATTAGTAACATAGAAAAAGTCTTAGGTTTACCAGTTATTTTATAAACTGCAACTGGAGCAACTATATCTATTTGCCTTCCAATTCTTTCTTTGATGTGATGTTTCTACCCAGGACTGACTGGCATGTGAATAAAAGGAATTGGTCATTTTATATAATTCTGGTAGGTATATAAATCAGTAGTACAACTTTCTAGAGAGAAATTTCTCTTTAACATGTTAATATATTTTGACAGAAAGGTTTCTAGGAAATTATCCTAAGAAAATAACTACAGCCGCAAGATGTCCTTTGCAACGTTACTCAGTACCCACAATCATCAACCTAAATATGCAAGAATGGAGATAATTTGAATAAATGTTGAAGAATTACAATGTGACTGTGAAAAAGTTATTCTGGAAATAGAGTTCCTTATATAAGATGCTCATAACTCAGGGTTGTATGGGAAAAAAAAAGAACAACACAGCTTCCAAGAACATGCACACCACACTCCTGTGTTAGAATGTTTTAGCCACAAGAATTGCTTAAATCTACATAGGTAGTAAAATTTTATTATAGTGTGTGCCAAGAAAAATGAGGAGCCACACAAAACCCTTCTCAATCGCTACTCTTGGATGAAGACAACAATGGTCCCTCATGATTCCAAAGGGGACAGGAAAGCAGCCCTGAGGAATTAGTTACCACATCGTCCAGAAGTAGGCTTCTACCATTCTCTAATGATTCTGCCTTTTGTGCCTTCCCTCTTTCTTCTAATATCTAAATTTCTTATTTCTTTTTCCTATGTTCTTTACTTCTGCTATCATTATTGCTTTTGTTTCCGTATGCATCCCTATTCTTTATTTTTTACATCACTGTGTAGTCCCCGTAAAAATCCCACCACTAATTCACCCATGAAGCATCACCATAGTCCCTTGTGCTCTTCTCCCCCATTTTGATCCGTTTTCTCCCCCTCCCTCACAGAATGTCTCTGATTTATGGTTGTCTGCTAATTTTTCTGGGTATTTTGATTATTTGTTATTTTTTTTCCCGATCCCTTATTTTGTTCCCTATATTCCTCCTGTAAGTGACACTATCCGATACTTTTCTTTATCCTTCTGGATTATTTCACTGAGCATGATCTCTTCTAGCTCCATCCATGTTGCCGCAAATGGCATGAGTTTATCTTTTTGATTGCTGAGTAATATTCCATTGTGTATATGTACCATATCTGCTTGATCCAGTCATCTATTTTTGGGCATTTGGTTGTGCAGCCCTGTTTTTTTGTTGTGTCTCACAAACAATCCCCTCAACACCTCAAGAGAGGATCCTATTGACCCTTCATTTAGCATCCAGTGTAGTGTGTCCACACTGAGTACAGTTCTTATGAGGAGCTACTTATTTAGCTCCTGGGCCAGTTTTTAGATGGTTATGTTTGCTTTCAGCACTGCTTCATGATCCAATCAAATTTCTCTTGGACAGCAGAGTCACATGAGATGAAATCTAACTTATTCAGAAGAAGCTACTAATGCTTTCCTGAAAATGGGAGTTATAGATCTGGATGACACTAAGATACCTTTCTATGATGAAATTATAGAATCCACAGAATAGAATCTCAAATATAGGTCATTTCCATTTGCTATTGATTCATTTTATATTAAACAATTTTATTACCTACCTATAAAGAAAATATAAGTATTCAGTTTTAGTAAGTTTTATGTTTTCAATAACTTGACCCAGTCTCATGCCTAAAGGTTTTATCTTTTCCAATGATCATTTGTAAATATAGGCTTCTTCAAAAATATCTACTGAATCATATGTATCATTCCATCATCTATTCTAACTCCCCTTCCCATCCTGATTCCTGGAAAAGCCTTATCATTAATACTTAGTAATGTGGGCCTCTCTGGTGGCCTAGGGGTTATGTCTCAACACCATCACCATTGAGGCCCGATTCAATCCCCGGCCAGGGAGCTGACCCAAATATGGCACAGCAGACCTCTCCTGTCTTGCCCGCTGCTCCCCTCGGCAGTGTATTTAAGTCAATCCATCTGTTCTGCTCCATTTCTGGTGAATCCTCTCAATCCTCCTGCCCAACCTCTGGCCTACACCCCAGTTCTTCTGTAACATATTTTTTAAAAAAAAATGCCTAGTAATGTCAGCAACAACTAAATCCTAAAACACTCCCTTTATCCATGCTACATTTTTTTTATCCATGCTACATTTTGTTTCATTTTGTCTTCCTCTTAAAATGTGTATGAATATTGCAGTTAGTTACTTAGATTATATACAGAATGTTAGAGTACTTGGTTTTGAGGCCATATGAACCAAAATTTTTCTTTTGAAAATTTGGTGGTGATTTTCTATCATAACTGTTTCTCCATAATCAGAACCTTAGTATTTCCAATTTGCTCCTTTCCTGGCTTCAGAAATAATTCTATAAAAATTCTGATCTGTAGGGATATTATTTAATGTCTTACTTAATGTCACCCTAGTCTATCTATTTTTATTTCTTAAGCCTGCTGTTATGGTTCATTTTATTCCTGCTATAGCACACAGCAAGTAGATTTTTTTTTTGACCTTTTTATTCTATCATCAGTTTGATCCTGTTCTTTATATATTTTCCATAATTCAAGTCATGCATATTAGTCTACACTCTATGTAAGACTTTTTACTAGAAACTCTTACACACACATGTCCCATACCCTGCCCATTAGTGGTGGGAAGGGACATATATTTATAATAAAAGGAAAGGACACAAAGAACAAATAGCTAGAAAATGTATTAGAAATATCAGAGTAAAGTGGAATTAGTGAGAAAAGCAAAATAGGAGGAATCTTAGGAATATAGAAATAGGGATATTGTATTTTTCTTTATGTCATACATAATAAGATAGGTATTAAATCATTTTGAATTAAAATTCACTGAACCAGAAAAATATAATATCAGGTTGTCAGTATTGGGAGCGGGTGCAAAAAATTGTTCAGGATGGAATGAGTCATGGTCAAAAGCAGCAGAATGAAGACTAAGAAAGGAAAACTCCTAAGAGAAGCCATTAAAGAAACTTCAGGAATGTCCATTCAGTAGGATGCAGACACATAAATGCTGTGTTGCAAAAAGTATGCTGGAAAGATTGTTACCTGAGCACCTGAACATTTTGATAGTGGAAAGAGACAAGACATTGTGGAGGTAATAAATACCATGAGATTGCTCTAAGAATAAAAATGATCAGAAGAGTGACCAGCATCTAAAAGGGCAGAAAGAGAGGGCTATTTCAAGAGTCTTCATAATTACTGTCAAATTTAAAATGGCATAGGGAAACATATGTAGGCAGACCTTATACCACACATAAAATGAACTTGAAATAATCAAACCCTGAAATGCAGGATCTAAAACTTTAAAATTATAGGAGGGAAACAGAAGAAAAGCTACATAATAGGTTCGACAATGATATTTTGGCTATGATACCAAAAGCACAGGCAACAAACAATAAAAGATAATGTGGACTTTATCAAAATTTAAAACTTTCAAAGGACACAATCAACAGAGCAAAAAGGCATCCCTTTTTGTATATCTGATAAGGAATATCCATAATATATAAAGAATTTACAACTAAAAAACAAGTTTAAAAATGGACATATGACTTGAACAGACCTTTCTCCAAAGAACATACAAATAACCCATTAGCATATGGAAAAAAGTTCAACCCAAGTGTCCACAGATGGATGGATTAGCAAAATGTGGCACATGCATACAATGGACTAGTACTCAGCTTTTGAAAGGGAAAACTCGGATATACCTTACAACAATGCATGAAACTTGAGGTGGCTAAGTCAAACAAGCCAGTCACAAAAGCATAAATACTACATGATTCCACTTAATGAGGTATGTAGCAGTCAAATTCATAGAGACAGAAAGTAGAATGGTGGTTGTCAGGGGCTGGAAGAAAGAGGGAAATGGAGAATTGTTTTAGTGGGTAGTTTCAATTGGAAACGATGGAAGATAAAGTTCTGGAGGTTGTTTGAAGAATGGTGTGCATGAATTTAATACTACTGAACTGCATACTCAAAAGTGGCTAAGAGAGTAAACATATATATTTCACCACAACTACAAATAGAAATATAATTTTACCACAAATTGAGAGAAATATAAAAATTGATTAACATGGCAAATTTGATGTTATGTGTGTTTTACTGCACTTAAGTAGAGCATCTCATGTCCCGGAAAGCCTTCTACCCTCCCTTAGCTACTGACCTTTTTACAATCCTGGAAGGTTATAAGGTCTCTTGATCTCTTCCTGTCAAATTATGCCCTCTTCAAATTTTTCAGATCATGTCATTTGCTCAGAAGAAAAACTTTTCTTGACTACCCAAATCAAAAGTATGCTCATTGTTTGATGTTTTATCATCCCTCCTACCTTTCCCCCACTTAAACATTGGTTTAAGTATACAGTTTTGGAAGAACATTTCTTTCAGCCTGTATTCCCTGATAGCCTGTAAATTCTGTGAGAACAGGAACAAAAGTCCAAGTTAATACATAGTTGTATCCATAACAGCTGGTAACTTGACAGGCACAGAGTTCATTTTCAGTAAATACATGTTTAATTAAGAAGTGAAGCTAGTTGCTAGTGAAACATTTAGTATTGGGGTTAAATATAATAATTTATCATCAAGGTTGATAGAAATCCCCAAGTATTAGTAACATTTGAGGAATGAAAGTTCGATATAGTTGGCTGGCAATCATTTATTCCCATTTCCTTCTTTCTACTCTGGATGTATAAAACCCAAATTATATTCTCATACTCTTGCACTCAATGTAATTAGGTTTCACTAATGAGTCTCATTCGAGGATCAAATGGCTTGAAGGCCATCTTCCTGCTGTGGCTGCTGTCACTGTTTGCAAAGCATTCATAAAGCTCTGTCTCTCTGTGCCTAGTGACAACACATTAAACATGGGTATGAGGGACACAGCAGGTATAGTGCCAAATGCATCTTCCTCATCTTTGGGTTTTGGCTACAGTGAATATAGTGGCAGGCTGCCAATTTTCATCCTCTACTTTTATAGACTTCTCAGGCTCTGTAATATACCCCTTTCTGCTTAAACTACTTAGAATTGTCAGCTCACCACACTGAATCCAGATACGCCAAGTTTTGAAAAGACTAGAGCTAAAACAAAATAAAGCAAGTTTTCATGTTATTGACATATCACATTAAACTCAAGTCATGGCACAATTCTGGAACAATAAGTGAACAAGTTGTGATCATTTAAAATGGAGGAAAAGTGGTCATGCCAAGTTAGACTAGAATCACTAAATGAATGCCATGGTAACCTAACACTAAGTGTTTCTTGATGGGGTCTTTACACTAGCAAGTAAGTACAATCTCATACTCCTAGGGTACTTAAATTTCAGCAAATATTTAACAAAAATCCTTCATGTAACCTCCTATGACATTCCTGGCCAGGATCACTCTAGTACACTTGAACACTATTGTCCTCTACATTCCTGTGTCATTCTGCTTACTCTTGTTAGATCACTATTATCACACCAGTTCAGTTTCACATCTGTCCTCATATCCCCACCCCCCAATCTGGACTTCCTGGATGTCAATAAACATATTATTCTTCCATATAATCCTAAGACCTGGTATAACACTTGACATACCGTGATTTCGATATTCAATACTAACATTGAATTATGCAATAACTAAGTAAATTCATACATGACAGAAATATCAACTTCAAATGCACTGATTAATGGAGTGATATGAACTGGAGAGAAGTCTCAATTAGAATAACTCCAGGTTTTTTCACTCTAATTTTTAATCCTAGAAACAACTGTGGCCTTATTTTGTGGCACTGTATCATTATGTATTAAATTGGTACAATATCACTTTTATTCTGCTCTGCAATTGAGCTCATCATTTTGTTTGGAGGGTGTTCAGCCTCATCGACTAGATTTATAAATTTCCTAAAGATTCAGGCTTTGTCTACTTCTTTCCCTTGGCCCACATCATTAACTTCACTGCTCTGCCCACAGTGGGTGTGCAGTAGGCCCTTTTTATATGACCATTTTCTTGTTACTGGTTCTCATCCTCTTAGTTGATTCCTCTGCTGGCCTCCAAGTCTCTATGGCAAGTCTCTTTTCAATTGAGAATTAGTAGGGGATCAACAGAAGCTATTGTGTGTTGCCTCTCATTTCATCATTTAGAATAAACTGACTTTTTTTTTTGGACAACACCCATATACTTAAGACGCCCACATATTTGGAGTAAATCACTGTAAATAGGCGATCAGCAGAAAACAACAGCCTGTAGAACACATTACGAAGGAGCAGCAGGCAGCCAAGTTTTTCGTAACTGGGCTACTAGCCACCAATTTAAAGCTTTCATCTGAACACACTTGCACCAAACAGAAGTCTGTTTTTCTGCACAACATAAATGGAAGGGGACAAAACACTGCTGCTCTAAGTTTTATTAAATTGATATTTTTAAACAATTCTGGCTTTGAGTTAGTAAACATGCTTTGGAAATGGCATATCCAAAACAATGAACTATGCTAAAAATAAGAGAATGTATGTAAGTATAGACAAAAAGGGGTCTTCCTTAAAAAAAACATTTCCACTAATACTATCACCCCCTACCTCTTAGCATAAGATTAATTGGCTCTGGAGATAGGACAGTCAGTTCTTACATAACGCCACCGAATGTTTTCTGTCAAAATTTTAAGTCTCTAATAACACTAGCTGCTAAAGGGAAGGCAAACAGCTCCATTCTACTTCATTTGAATGCTGGAGAGCCTTTTTAAATTTTGATATTTTTTAGTTCCAAACTGAAAATAAGCATTTTCCACCCCCCCCAAAAAAAAAAACAAAAACCCATTTTGGAGGTGAGTTATTGAGAGCCTTCTTTTCTACTAATGATATTCTACCACAGAGCAATGAATGTGAGCTTATAATCATAAAAATACTTGATGAAGCCTTTTTATCCAAATATCCCAGAGCATTAAAGGAAATAAAAACACCATCCATTTGCATACCAATTCTGATAGCGAATAAAATAAACAAACAGGCAGAAAATTGTCTAAGGAGTTTCTGTGCAATTCATAGTTTCAAAATCATTGACAGGGATTATTTTTGATCCCCCGCCACCAGGCCAGGTCTAACCAAACATGTCATTTTCCAGTGAAAACTTACATGTGACCAAAAACATCTGACCTTAGTCATGAGCCCACTATGTCCATTTTGCTACTTAAGACTAATTCTTTCAAATACAATTTTGTTGTATCCTTTTCCCATACCTCTGCTTGCAGAATTTCAAAACCTCCTGATTCATATGTGGTTTTAGCTATCTAAGTATATATACACGCACATTTATTGGGCTTTATGCAAAACTTTGGGAGATTTCAGAGCAGTTAAACCATTCCATGTTCTCCCCATGCACACACAAAAAAGGTCATTTTAAATTAATACAGAGATACACCTCATTGGAGAGAAGAGTGACATCATAAATGGCAAACTACTAATGCAAAAGAAGAACAGTGCTGCTTACTAGGAGCCAGGTGGCCCTAACCTGGTCCCATGAGACTTGCTTTTGGATTGGTTTCATTTCGAGCCACTCAATTTACAGTAAAGAAATAGAAAACCCCCACCCTCCTAGAAAAGACGCATTCCTGCATTCCTGTAGTTCCACTTACCAGTGGTGACAGGGAACTGGAAGACTTTGCAAAGCTCCACGGCCTGAAGAAACCAGCAAGCCTCAGTTTGCCTTATAAACAGCTCAGAGCCAATCAAAAAGCTCTATCAGTATATTCATTGACATCAGGTGTTCCCTTCAGCACTCCTCTAGTGCGTATAGCTGAAAGCCTTGTTCATCAGCATTTGCGTCACCTGGAGGATGGATAGACCTGGCCCAACTTCTGACTTCTTAATCAGTAACTGCATTTTTAAAAGATCCTCAGGTGGTCCAAATAAGCACTAAAGTTGGTGCAGCACTAATCTCAATGTGCGCTCAGCTTCTGACTGCAGGATTTGGCAAAATGATTCTTTAGAGCAGAACCTGATAGTTGAAGAACATTGTAGTTCTGAGAGACTTTGGCTCTATAAATTGAATCCTTAATTTGTGACAAAGCTCTACAAGCTTAAGAAGTCTGGGACTTCAAGGCCTCTCTGGTGGCGCAAGAGGTTAAGACGCAACTTATGAAGCTGTCCACAGCCACTGTAACACGTTTGATTCCCAGCTGGCCAGGGAGCAACACACATGGCACAGCAGACCTCTCCTGCCTCGCCCGCTGCTCCCCTCAGCAGTGTATTTCAGTCAATCTGCCTGTTCTGCTCCCCACTCTGTCTCTGGTGAATCCTCTCAACCCCCACACCTCTGGCCTGTACTCCAGCTCTTGTATGCATAAATAAATAAATCTTTAAAAAAAAAACGTTTGGGACTTCAAAATTCTAGAAAAAATGATTGTAATCTGTATTTTCTTTGAATTTTTCTCTTTTACTTTTATAAAATGCCACTTTATTACTGATAAAATGTTTACTTCACACTCTCTCTCACACACACACAAACGTGCGTAAGTTCAATGCAGTTAAGGAAGCTTGAGAAAGCTTCATACCATGAATAGGACAGAATTCAATTTTTTTGCTAAGTAAATAATTAATAAATGTTTCTTGAACTGTTAAAACAAATGTAAAAGATGAGGTTTAAGATAGTTACAGATAGTGCAGGGACGGTGACAAGAATGAGGTTCAATTATTAAGAATCACTGATTTCTAACAACTAAGCTGAGTCTTTCTCTTGTGAACCAAAATAGAGCTGGATTTGGGTAAAGGAATGTGGGTGCTTTGACGGTGGTGGTGGTTTGGTAACGTAGATATGAGGAGGTATGAGACCATTTCCCTAAATGGTGTACAATGTTGTAAACCAACGTTACCTCATTAAAGAAAAAAATTTGAGGGACTCCCTGGTGGTGCAAGGGGGTAAGCACCGTACCATGAAGCAATCCGCAGCCTCTGCAGCACAAGTTCAATCTCTGGCCAGGGAGAAACCCACATGGCACAGCAGACCTCTCCTGTCTCGCCCGCTGCTCCCCTCAGCAGTGTATTTCAGTCAGTCTGCCTATTCTGTTTCCCACTCTGTCTCTGGTGGATCCTCTCACCCCGTGCATCTCTGGCCTGTACCCCAGTTCTTGTATGCATAAATATTTTTTTTTTTTTTTTTTTTTTATATATAGAGGCATGTTTTCTTTCTTTCTTTATTTGTTTCTTTTTTTTGTTTATACATGCACTGGGTACAGTCAGAAGCGCGGGAGGGTGAGAGAATTCACCAGAGCCAGAGCGGAGAGCAGAGCAGGCAGAAGGACCGAAGTACACTGCTGAGGGGAGCAGCGGGCGTCAGGAGAGGTCTGCGCGCCATGTGGGACCCTCCTCCGGTGGCCGGGGAGCAGCCGGGGATCGAACCGGCGCCGCAGAGGCCGCGGGCAGCTTCGCAACCCAGCGCTCAACCGCTGCGCCACCGGGGAGGCCCATGCATAAATATTTTTTTAATAAAATAGAAAAAATTTGAAAAAGACACGCTGAAAATGCAGACATCTCAATCCCGTTCCACCTCTTTTATTTGCTGTTGACCTCATTATGTCTGCTTTTTTCCCATCTGTGTCTGAAGAAGGTGACCTTTCACAATCCAGCTGGGTTTAAAATTCTCTTTCCAATGGCTTAGAAGACTTCAATATTATTACCTGCATTAGACATAAAGGAGTGATCGTATTGATCAGTAATTTTTGTTTTGGTTGCTTTTTTGCTCATTTGTTTTTTAATTTTGGAGAACTAGCAACTGTACTAAGTTAGCATTATGTGGAAGGAGGCATTTAGATGATGGCTTCATCTTATTAAAAATTCCATCCAAGTTTTAAAACTACATTTTCCAAGAAGTTTTCCTTAAAATTGTAATGAGCACTGTGTGTTAAAAAATGATTTCACTGTTAAATAGGTTGGGAAGTATTGGTTTATACAAGTGAAAAAGGCAACAGGCACATGAAAAAATGGTTGTGTTCACTTATCCTCAAGGAAATGCAAATCAAAACCACAACAGATATTACTTGACTCCCTGGCCTGTTTAAACAAACAAAACAAACAAACAAACAAAAAAACAAAAGTTGGCGAGGCTGTGGAGAAAAGGACCCCTTACACACTGTTGGTGGGCATGTAGGCTGGTCCAACCCCTATGGAAAACAGTATGGAAGTTTCTCAAAATATTAAAAATAGATATAGCATATGATCCAGTAATTCCACTCCTTGGTACTTATCTAAAGAATGCAAAAACATTAATTTGAAGCACTCCCCTGATCATTTCAGCACAATTTACAATTGCCAAGTTATAGAAACAACTTAAATGCCCAAGGGCAGAGGCATGGATAAAGAAGATGTAGTGTATATACACAGTGGAATACTACTCAGCTATGTACAAAAAAAAAGATGAACACTTGCCATTTGCAACAATAATGGAGCTGGAGGGGATTATGCTATCTGAAATAAGTCAGAAAGAGAACAGCAAATACCAGAAGATTTCACTGATATGTAGAACACAAAGGGGAAAAAACTGACAAAACTAAACCAAAGCAAATCCTAGAAATGACTGAAGAAGTGAGATGATTAGAGGGGGCAGGAAGGGAGGTGTGAATAAAGGAGACTGGGTACCCCAATGGCCTAGGAAAAAGGACTATAAGAATTTGGTGGTAAGTGTGGTGTGGTAACATACATCTGAGGAGGTATGAACCTAGTCCCCTAAATCATAAACAGTGTTGTAAATCAATGTTAACTCAATAATGATTTTTTTTCCATAAGGGGGAAAATCTTTATGCAATGATTATTAGGACTTTAGCATGTTAATGAGAAATGAGAACCTATAAGAAGTGAGGTAGGATACAGTTGCAAATTTACACAAACCTATTTAGTCATAGACTATTTTGGGGATAAAATATCCCAATGGACTAATGTCCTAAGATAAATGCTGAACTCAAAGTGGAAGTTGGCTGAATGGATGGATAGGGTTAGATAAATAACATATATAGTGTTTTGAGGTGGGACACCTAACAAAACAGGGAGGAAAAAGCTGTCAGAATTTTCATACACTTATGTCTGGAGAAGATTTCTTGCTCATGTCAGAAAAATTGACCTTTTCCAACATGAAAAAAAAAGAGTAGTGTGGGGATGTACTGCAGAGGATTTATCACTAGTGGCTAAACTAATACTCTTCCAATATATAAGAAGAAGGATGACCTGAGGATTTGGAACCTTAACAGTAGAGATATTTTTAGATATAATTCAATACTTGAATTAAACACAAAACATAGCTGACTATATAGAAGTGTTGAAAGCTCAGCATTTATACTCAAGTAAGCAAATTGCAGCATTCTGCACCAGCATCAAATTTTGAATGCTTTTTACCTAGATCCTCCTGCAATTCAGCTTAAATGGAAGAAAGGTAAATGTTACATCTTCCCAAATAATGGCAGACACATAAGAAGGCAAGAATGCCAGAGATTATTGGATCTCCATAGTGACCAGTAGGTCAAACTATATCTAAATTTTTATTTCTCACTAAAACATTTTTGGATAACCAACCAGTTATGTCATGCTAAACACACTTATGCACTCTTTCATAAAGTGAAGAGTTTGTTTACAAGAAAACCTTCTGAAATGGAATCATGTTTTGATCTTTGCATGGCGAAAAATAAAAAAAAAATTAAAATGTTCCCTTAAGGCCCTAAATACAGCCATATGCTTTTGCATACATTTTCACAACTCAGCAGCTGCTCACTGAACCTCTTCCATTTCAAGTTTTCCTGTTGACCACTCTCTTCTGCAAGGCTTCTGTGACTGCCGGATGGAAATATTTACGAAAACATTGGGGCAGCCAAGATCGTCCAAGTGTTTTCAAAATGTTTGCTTGGCAAAGAGATGCTGGCAGGCAAAATATGCTCCTACAAGGGTTTCAGTAAGCGTTTATGCCTCCTCAGTATATTACATTTGTAAATGTGGCAGAGACCTAAACTGTGATCTCTAGAAGCTTTAAATGAAGAAGTGGAAACTCACTTTGCCTTGGAGAGGTTTTGCACCTGTCAATACTACCAAAGCACTTTAATGGATTCATAGGCAGGCGCCTCCTTAACCACCTCTATAATCACAGACACAAACTGAGAAAACTGAAGTTCCCATGATCTCCCTAAAAGAAATCAGTTAATTTGTTTCAGAAGAGTCTTTTCCTGAAGGCGTGACTTGTGTTAGGAAGGACAATGAAGAAGATGGGGAGAAGTGAGGGTTTTCACACCGGAGAAAGACATAGAAGAATTGGAGAGGATGGTGCATCCAAGAAAATGTAATAGCAGGTTGATGACTATTAGGACATTGGTCACCCTCTAGGTGACCAGGGGATTAAGCTCGAGATATAGGCAAGACCCATAATGGTGATATTTCTAAATCATATGGAAGAATTTGCAAAATCCTGAAGTGATATAAGCAGTAGCTCTGTGGTATGATTTGATTGTTATCTTTTAAAAGACAATTTGCTTCAAAAGAGCCTGAAACTCTGTTGCAACTGGAGCACCACTTAACTTGAAGCCAATAAAAGGGGATTTAAAAGTTTGAGCAAAAAATGATAAAGTTATATAAATGGAATCAGACAATATGGACCCTTCTGAAACTAACTTCTTTTACTCAGCATAATGATTGTGAGATTGATCCAAGTTGTGGTTTGTATCAGTAATTCTGTCCTTTTTATTACAGAAAAATATCTCATTGTACAGACGTACCACCATTTGTTTATACATTTACCCATCAAAGGGCATTTGGGGTGCTTCCAGTGTGGGGAGGTTATGAATAGAGGTGCTGTAAACATCCATGCACAGATGGAACACTTTTGTTTACCAATTATGGTGGTGGTTACACAAATTTATGTATATGGGTTAGAATTTGTAAAACTATAAACTAAAAATGTTAATTTTACTATATGTTAATTTAAAAATAAAATTGTAAACAGTGGAAATGAACTGAGCTAAGAAAGTAGCAAGGAGACTAGAGAATAAAGATTTGAGATAATGCCAAGTTTGGTTCAACAGATTGTTTTACAGGGAAACAGAAATTTCAAGGAAGTAGATTTCAGTAATTGCAGGGACAACAGTGAGCTCATTCATTCATTGTTAATTTTCTGGATTTGATGAGAACCTGAGAAGAAATCAAACAATCAAAATAAAATTAGATGGGTCTTAGGGAGGTGCTGCACTCAAGACTTCCAGGGGGGAACACCTTCCCAGTTGATGGAGACCCAGCCACCACACCAGCCCATCTGGATTCTGGAACTTGCATAACAAAAACCCAGTATCTTCTTTTAGTCTAATAGTCATCCACATATGTGCCCACACTACCATTTCTTCTTCTTTTTTTTCTTTTAAAGTAACACCTGTACAAAGAAACTAAAAGGAAAAAAGTTATGTAGAATAGCCAGAATGCAGCATATTGTTTATTTCTAATCCTTAGCTGAGCTGCCTTTGAAACCATTCAGAAAACTGAGCCTCCCCTGTGGCGCAGCGGTTGAGCGCTGGGCTGCAGAGCTGCCCACAGCCTCTGCAGTGCCAGTTCGATCCCTGGCCGCTGGCGAGGGTCCTACATGGCATGCAGACCTCTCCTGCCACGCCCGCTGCTCCCCTCAGCAGTGTGTTTCCTCAGACTGCCTGTTCTGCTTCCTGCTCTGTCTCTGGTGGATTCTCTCACCCTCCCACGCTTCTGACTGCACCCAGTGCTTGTATAAATAAATAAATCTTTAAAAAAATAAAAAAAAAAGTCTGGCAGTCACACCCCATTAGTAAATCCACATGGTTGAGACGTGTTGAACCTGAAATCACATACTAATGAAGCAACTGGCAAATTTGTTAGACATTTTGCCATTAAAATGTCAATATAAGTGAGGGTGGGGAAGCAAATTTCACTAGGTAAAATAGTGAGTTAGTCGATTAGATCTTTTTAAAACAAAACCAGTCTGTAGTAGGTTATCAGAAGCTCATCAACATATGGGTATTATACGGGAAGAGGAAATTATGAGATGGTTGAAAGGATGGCCAAATGCAGGAAGTAGGAAATCAGATGACACTAAGATTTTTTTTTTTTTTCCAGAGTGACTACATGATGCATTGATTACCAAAACATCTGTAATTCAGTCTCTCCTATTCAGACCCTTTACAATATCACTTTGCAACTTCTACCACTAAAAAGCAAAATCTATTTCACCAACCACTAAAACCTGGGCTGGTCTGGTCACCCGCCTTGGCCAATAAAATGTGTTGTAAATGGTCCTGGGTCATGCAGACTCTAAACCTCAAGAGGTCAAGCATCCTTCCTTGTTCTCCCAGAAGTCTGTGCACCCACCAGGTAAGTTAGCTTGGGTTAACACTTCCGAGGAGCACATGGAACAAAAATGAAGCCTACCTGCCCAGTTAAGATCTCTCTAGACCAGCTAACAGGCAGCAGAGCATCTGGCGACGTGACCCGAGAAACATGAGTAAATGCTTGTAAAATCAACCAATCCCGCAGTTGAATCCTACAACTGACCCAAAGACCTGTGAAGAAAATAAATCCTTGCTATTTTAAGACACTGAAATTTAGGGTGGTTTATTATATAACATAGTCGTTAACAGAAACAAACCTCAAAACACTTTATATTTCTGCATGCATTAGTTTCCTGTTGCCACTATAACAAATTTCCAGAGACTTAGTGGTTTAAAGCAACACAAATTCTTTTACAGTTCTGAAGTCCGGAAGAAGTTTCACTGCGCTAAAGTCAATGTGTTGGCAGGGGTGGTTCTTTCTGGAGGCTCTAGGGAAAAACCTATTTCCTTGTGATTTTTCAGCTTCTAGTGTATGACTGCACTCATTGGCTTGTGGTGGCGGCCCCCTCCATCTTCAAAGCACATCATTCCAAATCTTTGCTTTCATTATCACAGCACCTTGTCCTCCAAATCTAACTTCTCTTGTGTCCTTCTGAAAAAGCCTGGTGTGAGTTATCATGTACGGCTAGGTATGTGAGGAGTCTCTCCATCTCAAAGTCCTTACCTTCATCAGATCCACAAAGTCCCTTCTGCTGTGTAACATAATATTGAGATTCTGGAGATTAGCCTGTGGACAGAGTTGCAGGACTATTATTGAGGATCCACACTACCTTTTCCTTAAAGCCACCACAGCTACATCCTTTTCATGTTTTAAATTAACAGCAGAAAGTTCACATACAGGGCATGAGGGATGAAGATCAAGTTCAGTTATAGCAAGATTGGGGAATGAAACGATTATAACATCAAATATAGCTGGAAGAAAAGCCAAATTAATGATAATAATAACTACTACTTATTGACCTCCTACTATGAGCTGGAAACAGTGGTAGGCATTTTACTTTTAATTTTTGTAATTATTAAAATCTATCAAAGTAGTACTTTGCCTACTTGAGACCAAGACTGAGAAATTTAAATAGCTTGTCTGTAGCTTCTGAGTGATTGAGCTAGGATGTGACTCCCGTGCCTTCTTCCTCCTAAGTACATTATCCACATTGCTGAATTAAAATCTCTGATACTCTTTTATACTCTTTACTCGCTCAACTTGCAAATCTAATATTCTACAGACAATATTTATCCAACAGAAATCTCACAAGGCAAAAATGAGAAACACCCTCTAGTTCTCAGGTAGGGAGTAGGGTATCTACAGATTAATATAACTAGACTCCAAATGCTTAAGTCAGTTTTTAATGCTTAACCTGACAACAATATATTTTAGATTTTAGACTAACAATATAACAGCAACTAAAAACTGTTCTTTTGATATTCTTGCACTTTCAAATTTTGACCCATGGTGGAACTTTTTTTATTATCCTATGAGTCATGTTTTTGATTTGAAAATTACACTCAGTTGAAGTATTTTCACTTTGGCTTTATTTTCATTCGGGCAACAAACTTGTAAGTTTGGGTTACTTTACAATTTCTTTGAAATTTTTACTTTGAGAAGTATCTCTGAAGAGTCTTTTTGTTAATGAGGAAAAACTACTGCTTGGCTGAAAAACATTTCATTTGTAACTGAAAAGTTAAAAGCTTTTCTGCCTGGGTATGTGTCAGCAGCAAGGAACAAGAAGTGCAAATGCATGGTTAAGTGAAAACAATTTAAATATGTGCATATTAAATGCACCCTTATTTGAAATATTTGTTAATAAAATATTCATGCACAATTGTTATCAAATACTTGACTTCAGTGTATTCTTAAGACTTTAAAAGCTATCTTGGAACCTTACAAGATCATTATAAGGGTAGAGGGTAGAGTTCGCTGTTTACACAAACTAAATGAAGCCCACTGATTTATTTTGTGGTAGGTTCCATTTTCTAAATGACAAAACTCAAGCAAATCAAAATCTAGAAAGATGATTGCAGAACTGAGGCTACTAGGGGGGAAGTTGGGCATCAGAACAAAGTGGGTAAAGAGGTCCAATGGTATACAATAAAGGGATATGGGTGCTCTGGGGTGAGTGGGGTGGGGTGATGCACATCTGAGGAGGTGTGAACCCGTTCCTCTGAAATATATACAGTCCTGTGAACCACTGTTAATTCAAAAATAAATACAATACTTATTTTAAAAAAGGAAATAAAACAACCAGAAAAAAAGCATGGCGTTACCATAATGGTGAGAAAAAACCTTGCTGCAGTTGCAAAGGGATGGGGCATTCCAGAAACATAAGATTTTAATTTAGGCACAGAAGGAACCAAGAAATTAGAATCTGGTATGGAAAACAAATTTATTACATGACAGGGATGTAAGTTTATAAATTTTGTGGCCCTAGGTTTAATGCAGGCTAGATAGTATATCCATCTGAACAAAGATGAGAATTAGCAATAAAGAATAGTACTATGACAGAGATAAAGTAATATTAGAATGATTGGCTCATCTATTTATACCTCTAGCCCTCAACTTCTATTTCCTCAAAAATCTATAGCTACCTGTCTCTTTTAATCATTAACAAATCTCCTACCAATTCATAGTCCTAGAGGCAATAACAGAAAAGCTTCAAGATGCGGGAGCTTCATAGAGGAAAATAATCTTTGATTTGAAAGAAATATGAAAAGCCATCAAGTTCAAACTTCATCCACTTGACAAAATCTCCTTAGAACACCCATGACAGAGTCATCCACCTCTGCTAAAGTTCTTCCAAAGCTGATTACTGTCAATCCACTACAAGGCAAGCCATTTGGTTCATGACAGTTCTTATTCTACTTAACAAAAATCTACATCCTTAGAAAGGTACCTATTAGAACTTCTACTGAACTCTGGATCGAAGTTAGAGTTAACTAAATCCTGTGCTGTGTAACAACTCAAAAAAAAAATTGAAAAAGAAACAGACATGTGCCTGGCAGGTTTCTCTTTTGGAGCTCAGCATCCTCACACCTCTATTTGTTAACTTTTTCCAGAAGCATCTCATAATGCAGAATACAGTGGGGTTGCCCCCACCATGGTTAGGACACTCTTCATCAGTGTTCACCAAGCTGAAGTGCTTTTGTATACAGAGGGTCATATTCTGGGCTTAGGCTGATAAATATCAGATATTGATTGCAGGGATCACCTTTTCTCAGGGTAGCTGCAACAGTAACACCTGAGACAATCAGTACTTTGATATCCCTCTTTATTTCTGACAACTGCGATGGAGGATGATTTTCTAACCATTCCCTAAATTGACATTAGAGAATGGGAGAATGGTTCTGTAGACTTAGAGTACAGTTACAATGACTACTGGGAGCTCTAAAAGTGGGAGAAATGCAGTTAGGCATTCTGGCCTTTTCTTTGGAAGATTCTCTTCATAAGATTTTTGAAGAACATTCATTCAGAGTATGGGAAATAGAACAAAGGGAAAACTAACTTGCTCTACAGAAACAAAGCGGGGTTTGGAGCTAGTTCTTTAGCAGTGGGAGAGAGAGAGAGATCATTAAGCCCATTTTGGAAAGATAACAAAAATTACAAAACAAAAACAAAACTCTGGAGCCACCTGGGAGTGCTGGCTATAACAACAGAAAGTGATGGCAGAGCTAATCTCAGGAGAAAGAGTAATCCCCCATCCCAGCTGTCAGAAATAAATAGACAATGAAAGTGCTGATTGTTTTCAAGTGTTGTTGCTGCTGACATTGACTAAGGGCAACAGGGTGCAAGAACCAGGGTCTTTGGTCTTCATGTCACGTAAAGATAAAAAGAAGGAACTGTAGGAGACAGAAAGTTGCAAGTGAGGCCACAGGAAAAATCCAGGACACCCCCAAATCTGTATACTCTGTTACAAGGAGTACTAGAAAAAAAAATCACTGACCTGCAGGAAACTTTGTATACTGGGTGTTACCAAAGACATCTCTAAAAAGCAAAACCTGTTCCCCAATGGATATTTGGATATTTGGAAAAAATTACTGAAACTTTTTGATATCAAAAATATGGTCAATTTTAATGCACATATTTGTGTTAAAAAATTAGATCCAGCTGGAGAGATAAGTAGCGATCTGGGCAATACATGTCAGAAAAAATTGCTCAAAATGCAAAATATAAAAGTAAGTTTATAAGTAATTGTGCGTAAAATGTACACCCAATAGAGTTTTAGTATATCTTCCTATAAAAGAAAAGAGCTGAGAGAATGTGAATTAGGCGGTATTAGCAGGGAAAATGACCAAGAGTCTTCTGATATTGATTGTGGCATTAAAACTTAAAAAAGGGAAGTATGCGGGGCCTCCCTGGTGATGCAAGTGGTTAAGCACTGCACTATGAAGCAATCTGCAGCCTCTGCAACACAAGTTTGATCCCCAGCCAGGGAGAAAACCACATGGCCGAGCAGACCTCTCCTGTCTCTTCTGCCGCTCCCCTCAGCAGTGTACTTCGGTCAATCTGCCTGTTCTGTTTCCTGCTCTGTCTCTGGTGAATCCTCTCACCCACCCCCAGCATCTCTGGCCTGTACCCCAGCTCTTGTATGCATAAATAAATTATTCTTTACAAAAAAGGGAAGTATATGCCCTGAGTAGAATAAATAAAAATCATTCCATGTTTACATGATTAATATGAAAGTGCAGACCATCAATAAAAATATCCACATAGCAACACTTTGAGGATGAAGCTAAAAGTACTTGAAGAGACATTTGAAAAGAAGAAATATTGGGTCTCCCTGGTGGCGCAAGCAGTTAAGTCTCAGTGCTATCATGCTCTTACCACTGTGGCCTAAGTTCGATCCCCAGCCAGGGAGGTGACCCACATGGTGCAGCAGACCTCTCCTGTCTCGCCCACTGCTCCCCTCAGCAGTGTTTTTCAGTCAATCTGCCTGTTCTGTTTCCCACTCTGTCTCTGGTGAATCTTCTTACCCACCTACACCCCAGGACTTACATGCATAAATAATAAATCTTAAAAAAAAAAAGATGAAATGGATGTGTTACCCACAACTCCCTTTTCTTGCTCTCTCCTGCAGCAAAATGCTGAAAGGAAAGGCCAAGGGAAAGAAGGTGGCCCTGGGCCCTACCATGTTGAACAATCAGGAGGCCAAGAGCGTGGTAAATGCCCTGTTTGAGAAAAGGCCCAAGAATTTTTGGCATCAGCCAGGGCACACAGCCCAAAAGGGACCTCACTCACTTTGTGACATGGCCCCTCTCCATCAGGCTGCAGTGGCCAAGGGCAATTTTCTACAAGCGGCTAAGTGTGCCTTCCACCATGCACCAGTTCACCCAGGCCTTGGGCTGCCAATCAGCTGGCTCCTCCGCTGCTTGTGCTGGCGCACAAATAGGGACCAGAGACCAAGCAAGAGAAGTAGCATAGATTGTTGGCCCAGGATGAGAAGAAAGCTGCCAGCAAGGGGGATGGATATCCCCACTAAGAGGGAACCTGTCCTTGGAGCAGGGGTTGATACTGTCATCACCCTGGTGGACAACAAGAAGTCTCAGTTGGTGGTGATCACACATGATGTGGACCCCAAGGAACTGATTTTCTTGCTGCCTGCCCTGTGTTGAAAGATGGGGGATCCCTACTGCATTATCAAGGGGAAGATGAGGCTGGGGCTTCTGGGCCACAGGGAGACTTGGGCCGCTGTCTCCTACACACAGGTTAGCTTGGAAGACAAAGGAGCCTTGGCTAAGCTGGTGGCATCTATCAGACCAAGGACAATGACAGATAGGATGAGATATTAATCACGGGTGTGGAGGGGGTGTCCTGGGTCCAAAATCTGTGGCTCTTATCACCAAGCTGGAAAAGGAGAGGCTAAGAACTCACCACTAAATTGGCTGAGCATATATATGCTGGGGTGTTTTCTGTACATAAAATAATAAATGTCCTCCTTCGGCCAGTGTCAAAAAAAAAAAAAAAAGAAAAAAAAAAAAAGCAATAGCAATAGAGGAACCAAGTTGAGAGTTTAAAAAACGAAAAAAATGAACAAAAACAAAAAGAAACAAGTGAAATAATATCAATGAAAGAGGAAACAATAGAAAAATCAACAAAAACAGAAACTGAATAGAAAATACAAAAATGTCTGAAAAGCTTGATAATGTGTGTGGAGGGAGTGGGGAAAAATGGTATATTACCAATATTAAGTGAGCAAAAATACATGACACTGTAGTTTAGCATATTAGAGTATGCCATGATCTGCATGGCATACTATGCCATGGATATAAATATAATGGATATAAATGTATATAATATGGATATAAATATAATGATACACGTCTCTAAATTATTAAATCCAGAACAAAAAAGGATCTATTTTATGGGCCCTTACATTTGTAGGAAAAATACAAAAAGGCATTTGGATAGAATATATAATAACTTCAGGACAATGATAACTTTTGAGCAGGAAGAGGACAGGAGTGAGGCTGTAGTTATATCTATTATAATTCATTTCTTTATAAAAAGGAGGTGTGAAATAATAAAGCAAAATGTCAGCTCATTTTTTATAGGTTACATTCATGACTATTCTAACAAGAAATTATATTTCAGTAGGAAACTCTGTATCTTCTATTGGACACTCTTAGTTACCAGATTCTAACTTCATATTCACTGTCTTTAAGCTATTTTGCACCTATTTATAACCTGTAGATAACTGATATAGTGCTCAAATAAAGTTCAATGCTGTCACATTAAATTTCTCCAGTCTATTAAAACTGGACTGTCAGCAGAGATTTAATTGACCTCCTCCCTGATGGCCAAAAATAAAAACCACAGTTTTGTCTCCACTTACAATTAATCTCAACACTGTTCATATAAATGTGTGCTATTTTTCCCTTTTTATAACCTTTTTATTGTGGTATAATCAACATACAAAAACCTACATATTTAATGTCTACAACATGATAAGCATACATCCATGAAACAATTAACACAAGGTATACCATAAACCTATGCTTTGAATGGGTTATAATAGCTGCCTGATGATATACAAATAAAAAAATTATTAAACATGTGTTCACTTTTATATCTGTAAAACAGCCGGAATTTTATCTTTTCGAAAGTTATCTTTTAAGACAACTTTCTGTGTGTTTGTGATATGTGAATTTTTTTTTTAAATTATGTGATACACCACACACCTGGCAAGGGACTGATATCAAAGATCTATAAGGAGTTTACACAACTCAACAAAAAGAAAACAAATTGCCCAATTAGAAAATGGGCAGAGAAGTTAAATAGACATTTCTTCAAAGAAGACATACAGATGGCCAATAGGCACATGAAAAAATGTTCATCATCACTCATCACTAACGAACAGCAAATCAAATCCACGATGAGGTATTACCTCACACTGGTGAGAGCAGCCCATATTAAAAAGACCAGAAACAACACACGCTGGCAAAAGTATAGGGGAAAAGGAACTATCTTACACTGTTGCTGGGGATGTAGATTGGTCCGGACCCTATGGAAAGCAGTATGGAGTTTCCTCAAAAGACTAAAAATGCATGTGCGATATGACCCAGCAATTCCACTCCTAGGTATCTACCTAAAAAATAAAAAAATAATAATTCAAAATGAAACCCAGGGCCTCCCCTGGTGGCACAGCGGTTGAGCGCTGGGCTGTGAGGCTGCCCGCAGCCTCTGCAGCGCCGGTTCGTTCCCTGGCTGCCGGCGAAAGTCCCACAAAATGAAACCCACACGCCTATTTTATAGCAACACTATTTGCAATAGCCAAGATACGGAAACAACCTAAATGCCCAAAAACAGATGAGTGGAGTAAGAAGATGTGGTACAACGGAATATTACTCAGCAATCAAAAAAGATAAACTCATGCCATTTGCAGCAACATGGATGGCGCTGGAAGGGATCATGCTCAGTGAAATAAGCCAGAAAGAAAAAGAAAAATACCGGATGGTCTCACTCATAGCAGGAATTTAGAAAACTTAAATAATGGACCAGGAAAATGAATAACTATAAGAAAGTAAAAATCAAAATCAACAAGCAACCATAGACCAGAGACACACTACAGTGGGAGTGGGGGGGAGGAGAAGAGGGATAAGGTTCAGAAAAAGGGGGTGATAATTGTATGGGGAATATAACCCAAATGAAAATGCATACATTATGCAAAAACGAAAAATGATGTAAGGATTATATAAAATAAAATAATTTATAAAAAAAGAATATGTGGTAGATAAATATACAATGAAATACCAATCAGCAATCAAAAATATTAACTCATGTCATTTTCAGCAACATGGAAAGAACTGGAAGGGCGTCTACTAAGTGAAATAAGCCAGGAGGAGAAAGATACATACTGGATGGGTCCACATGTGGAATACAGAAAAATCAAGCAAAGGGGCAGAAACAGACAAACTTCAAAACCAACCCTTGAAAACCAAACCACAAATCTTTGGCTTTCAGCAGGAGGATGAGGGTAGGGAAGGAAAGGGATAAAAATAGGGAGTTGGGGCCACCCTGGTGGCGCAAGGGGTTAAGATGCAACCTAGGAAGCTATCCGCAGCCACTGCAGCATGAGTTCGATCCCCTGCCAGGGAGCTACCCACGTGGGGCAGCAGACCTCTCCTGACTCACCCACTGCTCTCCTCAGCAGTGTATTTCAGTCAGTTTGCCTGTTCTGTTCCCCACTCTGCCTCTGGCGAATCCTTTCCCCCCACACCTCTGGCCTGTACCCCAGTTCTTTTATGCATAAATAAATAAATCTTTTAAAAAATAGGGAGGTAGGGGAGAACACAATGGACTTGTGCTTTGGCAGTGGGAGGGTTTGGGTGACTACACCTGGGGTGTAATCTTACACTGTCAGCACACTAGTATGGGTGTAAAATAATGGTACTTCCATAACAATTAAAAAAAACTGAATAAATATTAATTAAAAAATTATATAACAGAGGTTTGGAAAGACCAAAGTTTTGGAAGGAAAAGAGCAGAACCAGAAATACTTCAATGGCAGGGGAGCATTGCACAGGAGAGGTACAACCAGTAAGGGGTCTCCCAGGGTGGAGATCACAGAGAAATTTGGGGGCATTATTATTTTATCATATATTTTAAACACACTTCCTCTACGATGTCCTGTTTCACTCTCTCTCCACTTTCCCCAAACTTTGAAAAATATATTTTACTCAAAAAAGCCTTGTAGTAGTGCTTTTAGGAATAAACGAGGGGGCAAAACAAGTTCAAGAGCACTGCAAACATTTCATAAAAACTCCTGAAGGTCCACTGGCTATTTCCCCATGGTGCATTTCAAATTTTCAGCAAGTAAGGTAAAGACCATTTCTTTTTTGTCCATGGAGACAATCATAGTATAGGTAAAGTGTTTTAAGCCAAATTTTAAAATATTTTGCTCCCTTTTTAGTGAGTTATTTCCTATTAATTATAGTATAAGATATGTTGGGTTATTATAGTGTCACATTAATTGTTTTCTGATAAATGTCAGGCCCATGTTATTAAAGGGGTTATTTTTTAACTAAGAGCCTTTGTTCTGGCTGATGAAATAGAGTAAGTGTCACATTATCAGATCTTGACATTTGCAAAAGACAGAGTGCACTGGACAATTAAGGAAGTGATTTTATTCAGACTATTGTAACAGGGAGCATGTTCATTAATGAGAAATTTCTCAAAGAAATGGAAGGAGGCCTGGGATTTTATAGAAGCCGGTAAACAAGGGGATCATTAGTGAGTTTCATAAGTTATAGGAAGGATGGAGCAGGAGCTTATCTGTCATTGAGGGAGGGTGGGTTTGGGTCTTATCTCAGAATATGGGAGAGCAGAGAGGTCCTTGATGGTTAGCCCACTCAGAACATGAAAGCGTAGAGGATTTTTCAACCATCACTGCTTCCCAGGAGCAAAGGATTCAGATACATTTCATTTTTTTTCAGTTCCCTCTGTTGTTAATGATAAATGAGTATCACTGCTGCTGAAGAGCTCAGAGGCATTCTTAAACCTCCTGAAAGGGGCACTGTCTAAGAAATAGTCTTTCAAGTGTTCTTGTCTGCATTGTTCTTGCAAAACCAGTAGCACAATCTCAGAGTTAGTAGCAAAGATAGTCATTTTAGGCTCCTGGAGATCAGACATCTTAAAAGATTATCTAAAGGGAAAAGAAAAGAAATATATAAATGGCTGAATTAAAGTACAGAACCAGAAATTGAACTCTGAGAGTAACCAGTCTAATGGATTCCAAGAGATTGTTAGAGGAAAATCTTTCTGTTATGGAGCACCACCTATTGAGTTTCTTGAACTCTTAGCTAGGATGTCAATGCTCTTAGTGATGTTGCCCACAGTCTTAGTTTCCTCTCACATAAGGAAATACAGGGCTCATGCATTTGGCAGACTTTTTAGAGGTCCAGACTGTGGTCAGCCTATGGATAGCTTGCTGTGGTGATGAGTTCTTCAAAATTATAGCAAATTACTGAAGTTCAGCTGGACAGGCTTTTTCAGATTTTGGAGAAAAGGCAACCTGAGGTTCCAATAAGGGTCTGAGTAGTGAAGTTTCAATTCTTAATGACTCCAAGTCAGGTGATAGGGACACAAACAGGAAATGTTAGTTTGCAGGATTATGATCAAATATTCAAGTAAACATGAACACTTGAAAATTTGGTAAGGTTTGACAATTTGGGCAAGATAACAGAATCCAATTCAATTTGCAGTTCAATACCCAAACTGGGTTTTCTATAGCGGGAGAAGACAATATTCTGTTAGAACATAGGCAAGAGAGTTGAGTATAAAATTTGATGGGTTATTATTTAGTCTTATTATTTTTTCTGATAATAATTGTTAGCCTCATGGTAATAAAGGTGTTATTTTATATGTAAGAGCCTTTGTTCTGGCCTATTTTTACCCACAATTTGCAAAAAGGTGAAAAATAGCTCAAATATAATGAATATGATTGAAATCTTGTAACCCAGAGGGTTTTCCTACAGATAAAGCAGAGTTTCCCATTGAAAAAAAAAATTATCTCTATAATCACCCCATTAATCAATCTCAAAGAAAGGTTATTCTTGATTACAAATAAGTCTGGTTTCATTGGATTCAACCTAGTTATTTACATAGGTGCAGTAAGAATGATAATTTACTTATATAGGCCTTCCTAAGTAATTTTTTTCCTTGAAATTTTCATAAGGAAACTCATATTGGACTTTGAAAAACCCCTGAAGGCAGAGAAACAAAACCAATAAATCACTATAGATTCCACTTACAATAATATAGATTTGGGCAAATCCCTCTCTTCTTGGGGTACCCCAAATATCCTAAGTATCCTGGGACTGCTAGGAAGTGACTATTTTTGGTCAATCATCTTGAGAACGCTGTAAAGTGGGTACCAGACCAGTTTTTCCAAGAGGACTTTTTACATATTGGCTCCATACAGTCAACCTTATTTCATCAAAAGTGTCTGGTTACATTTGATTATTTGAACATCATTCTTGAATATGACATTCAGGAAAAGGCCTTAATTGCATGACCAATGATTCCAGTTATGTCTCATTGTTACTTAATATCAAGCAAGGCAGTACCAGAAATCTGATTAAAAGAAACATTATGAACAGGGAGAGCATTGATAATTCTCTGGAAACTTCTATGCCATATATATGTTCTGAAATACTCATATTAATAATGTTTTACCCATATATAGATAACCAAGAGAATGTTAAGCTTCTCTTTATATTTGACGATGTTTCCCTGTAATTCATTAAATAAAAATTCAAATAACCAAATCAAATAAATCTAATTATTCTTGAGCACCTTTTATATAATAAAATAACAAGTCTTTGTGATTTTCCAGGGGCTCATAGGAAGATAATGGTAGGTGTAAATGACATGAATTAGGAATTGATTTTGGGAAGGCAAAATATCAAAAGTTGTCAGATTTGAACACTTGATTAAAATAGGATCATGGCTTACTAAGAAAAATATTTGGATAGTTTTATAAAGCAAAGTGACAAGAATTTTTTTTCTTAAGTACACATAAGAAGTAGAGAATCTTAACACTTTCCCAAGTGAGAAAGCTTTGTTTTCTTGAACAATCAAGGTTTTAATAAAACCAATTCAAACCATAAAAGGTTATTCTGTTAGAACACAGAATCTTTGCCATTTAGACAGATTACATAGAAGATGAAGAATAACATTTACAACCTCTTATTAAAAGCAGACCAATAATCCAAGAAAAGTTTGTCATTTCAACAGAAAAAAAATTCTGGTTTTTGCATCAGTACAGTATTTGACACAAAAGCTTTTTGAATATATTACTTTTTTAAAACCATCAAATCCTGGCCAGCTTTGACTGTAGCAGATAAAACTTCCTTTCCAAAAACCCCTACAATTGTGTATATCTGTAAATATCCTTTATACTACATCTTCTCAAAGTAGCAAAAACGAATACTTCCAGATCAAATATCTAGAACCTCTCTGAAGCTACACAAATATAAAAACAAAGGTATATAATAATGTAGATTATATTTACTAATCAATGTTTCAGTATTCCATTTTACTTTGGGACTGAACTAGATAGTTAAAGAATAGCCAGTACCAGTACAAGATTTTAAGTTACCTAAAGATCTTGTAAACCCTGTTAAAGTTAACAGACTATGAAAAACGATTGCTGTTGAATTAAATTTGTCAAAATAATGATACAACTTGGTTAAACACAAATTTATATTGTTTATAATCTTATACATTTAGTAGAAATAATTCTATCATTTTTGATCAGTATACATATATAATTTTAGAAAGAACATACCCAAGTAGAATAACAACTTTTAAATATATTATACTTAACACCGGTAAATCAGAGTTTTTTTAAATTAAGCCAAAAATGTCAAGCTAGTCTTATTCACCAAAGCTTTATCTGAATTATGTGAATTTGAATTCTTAACACAATACTGAGTTGATTTCTGTAAGCATACTTTAAAATTTGGATGTGGGCCTCCCCTGGTGGCGCAGTGGTTGAGCGGTGGGCTGTGAAGTTGCCCGCAACCTCTGTAGTGCCGGTTCGATACCTGGCAGGCCGCCTTGCCGGCGAGAGTCCCACATGGCTCGACAGACCTCTCCTATCTGGCCCGCTGCTCCCCTCAGCAGTGTATTTTGTCATTCTGCCTGTTCTGTTCCCCGCTCTAGCTCTGGTGAATTCTCTCACCCTCTCGCACTTCTGACTGTACCCAGTGCTTGTATAAATAAATAAATCTTTTAAAAAAATGGGGATGTTTGAGATGTTAAATCACCCTATATTCTCAGAATTTTAAAAATGTATTTATATAAGATTTTTTTAATCTATTGATATATGCCAACCAAAATAGAGCTTCTTTAAGAGATATTTATCATTTTTATTTATTATTAATAATATTTGGAGGTAGGAATATATTATAGTCACACAGTGAGAGGTATATTATATGAATTATACTCATAAAAACACATAGGGAGACACAGACAGAAAGCCGGTTGCTTCAATTCTAAAATTTCAGTTGTGGAACAAGCATAAACACAGAAACATAACTCTGCAAGTCTAGGTACCCATTTCCAGGTGGACCTGAGTTTCTTTATTGATTTGGACTCGAAATAGACCAACAGAAAGACGAAAGATTTTCAAAAAATAGATTTCTTTCACCTTTCACCTAACAGAAATAAGATTTCATAAACCATTAGCCATTCACACAGATCATCAAGTGGAGAGATCACGAAATCAAAAAGAGCTGGCACCAGAAATCAAACCTGTAATTATTAACTATCAAAAATAAATCCTGGGCCTCCCTGGTGGCACAAGGGGTTAAGACACAACCTATGAGGCTATCCGCAGCCACGGCGGCACAAGTTCAATTCCCGGGCAGGGAGCTACCCACATGGCACAGCAGACCTCTCCTGACTCCCCTGCTGCTCCCCTCACCAGTGTACTTTGGTCAATCTGCCTGTTATGTTCCCCACTCTGTCTCTGGTGAATCTTGTCTCCCCCAGCACCTCTGGCCTGTACCCCAGCTCTTGTATGCATAAATAAATAAAAATCCTTAAAAAAAATCCTAATGATGCACAAGAGTCTGGAGAACAGGAATAGAAGGAGTCACATTCATCTTTGGGTTTTCAGATTGTCAGTCAGGAGTAGAAAGGGTTCGAAGAGGCCTTTTCATTGGGGTATAGTAAATGAGAACAGGGCCAGGGTAGAATTTCCTCTGAGTCACAGTACTAAACTGAAAAACAAGAGGTACTGGACAATTAGGATTATTTTTTTTGGACCATTGCAATAGGGCTCACTTTCATTAATGAGGAACATCTGAAAGTAAAGGACAACATCCTGGAGTTTGAGGGGCAGGTAAACAAGGGAGTCATCAGTTCAGTGAGTCTTATGGAAGCCAAGAGGAAGGACTGAGAGTCCCTGAGTAAGCGAGAGTAATCTCATTTCAGTCATTCATGAGTGATCCTTTGAGGAGAGCGTTTTCTCAGAAAACAAAAGGGTGGGGAGATTTCTCAACCATCCCTGCTTTTGGGGAGCACAGGGTGAAATTCAGAATTGTCACATTAAATTTCTGCAACCTATAAAATGGTCATGAAATATAGATTATGTTTGACTTGTAATTTTGCTCATTAATAATCATTAATATTCTTATGTTACCTGGTATAAAATGACAAATCTCTTTAATACCATGTTACGTTGGTAGTATAAGCTTAACAAATAGCATTAGCTTACCCGTGAATTAACTTTCTATTTCTTCTCATTTCTTTAGTTAATAAATTCTACTTTGATCAATTTTTAGATTGACAGTTCCATATGTTGGATAGTTGGTAATTTTATTATAGATAGAAACAATAATTTAATGCATATTTGTAGATCTAATGCTGGAAAACTCCTATTTCAGTTTTATAGCAAAGACAAATCAAGGTTGTGGTTTCATAGGAGAGAGTCATTGTACAGAAACTTAAAACACAAATTGGCATGTTAAAAATATATACAGTTTTGGGCTTCCCTGGTGGTGCAAGTGGTTAATAACAGCACTGTAAAGCTATCCTCATCCTCTGCAGCATGAGTTGGATCCCCAGCCAGCCAGGGAACTACCCACACGGCACAGCGGACCTCTCCTGTCTTGCCCGCTGCTCCCTCAGCAGTGTATTTCAGTCAGTCCGCCTGTTCTGTTCCCCACTCTGTCTCTGGTGAATCCTCTCATCCCTCCACACCTCTGGCCTGCACCCCAGTTCTTGTATGCATAAATAAACAAATCTTAAAAAAAAAAAAACACCTAAGATGAAAAGCTTCTACCCAAGAGGTCAAGTCTCAGTTTTTTCAAAATCTGCAATTTATACTGATTTCTAATTACAGACCAGCATTCAGGAAAAAAGTGCTCCTGGGATGACATATGTTCTACCTACACATCATTCATTAAAATTAACTATATTAATTTTATTTTGAAAATGGATTATTTGACAATTTTTGTTTACATGGGCGAATAGGAAAGATTCACAAAAAGTAGGAAAGTAGCGGGTCAAGGAAACCCAAAACATAAATTGTCTGTCCTTGAAGAAATAAGCATATATAATCACTCTTAAATTTTTTCCCAACTCTTCAAAGAATACTTAGCTTATAGAAAGAAAATAAAAAAGCAAAAATGTAAAAGGAAAGAAAAAAAAATAAAGCAAAAACTAAAGAGTCATTAGCTTTATGAATATGTTTTTTTTTTCAGTTATGGTTCTTCTAATTGACATTATATGAACTAATTCAATTTGGGATTCACTTGATTGCAGAAAATCAGTTTAATAAAAATTCATTATTTTTAAAAGTTTTCCAAGATAGTCTCTGGATATATACAATATTGTATCATTTTTAATATAGCTACATTTTATAAGTTCCCGATAAAGATTCATAATAAGGCTCCATAGTTTTTCTATTAAAAACCCTTTCATCATTTTCAATTGTAAATGAAATATAAGATTCAAGTGGATTTTCTTTTGTTAAATACATATCTACAATATATATTCTGAATCCATACAAAAAGTTGTCTTTTAAGGAGAATATATACAATCAGTTTGTACTTTATTTTTGGATTTCTGAGAAATGTTTCCCTAAAAATGCTCTTAGTGGTTCTAGTCATCCTAAATGTGTGGTTTCAGAACATAACAGACAGCTTAGGAGTAACACAACTTTTTATGACTTCTATTTATGCCTTTGCATTAATAAACTTTGTCTTTGAAATTTATGAGTGAATGGTGAGTTTTACCCCTCCCAACCTGCCTAATGAGTTAATTTAAATTTTTCTCACCTATTTGGTGTAAGTGGCCAGGATCCATAAATTTTGTGGTAATGTGATTTAATCCAATTAAAAGGTCTCTTCTCTCTTGCTGTGAGGTAAGCTGCACCTCTTTTTTGTTCCAATTTTCTGGTATTCTTCCCAAAGGGTGCCAGCCCTAGATTAATTAACAACTTTGTAAAGCCTTCCTTCATTGAAGTGACTTCAGGACAACATGCTGAGTCTTAGGTCAATAGAGTAAGAATTCCAATCTCTTTTCGTCATATTGAAATGTTGGAGTTTGGGGTATATAGCTTTCTGTCATTGGCTATCATAGGTCTGCACATAAAGATTATAAATATGTGGGATGGAGCACCTTTTCTAAGTGTTCCACCAACCCCATTCAATATTGTGAGCCACTGTGGTGATGAAAGAGGATCTAACAAGGAAGTTACAGGGCAAATCTTGGCCAGCTAATAGGTTGAATTGTAGCTTTCATAAGAAAAGTCCTTTAGTATTCAACAATTCAAGAAAGTGGTTGCTAAGAGCAGTCTAATCATTCTATCTGACTGGATGGTACAGCTCTACAAAGTATGAGATGTAAATACTTGCTAAGTCCCTGCTCCTTAGAAATGTATGGTCTTCCCACTTCTCCAAAGAAGAAATGCAAATGGCCTACAGGCATATGAAAAATGTTCAGCATCACTCATTATCAGGGAAATGTAAATCAAAACTACAATGAGGGCCTCCCCTGGTGGCGCAGCGGTTGAGCACTGGGCTGCAAAGCTGCCCACAGCCTCTGCAGCGCTGGTTCCATCCCTGGCCACCAGCAAGGGTCCCACATGGCATGCAAACCTCTCCTGCTGTGCCCGCTGCTCCCCTCAGCAGTGTATTTCGTCAGTCTTCCTGTTCTGTTCCCCACTCTGGCTCTGGTGAATCCTCTCACCCTCCCACGCTTCTGACTGTACCCAGAGCTTGTATAAATAAATAAATAAATCTTAAAAAAAAAAAACAACTACAATGAAATCCCACCTCACACAAGTGAAAATGGCCCACATTAAAAAAGAAAGAAAGAAAGAAAGAAAACTGGAAACCACAAATGCTGAAGAGGATATGGAGAAAAGGGACTCTCTTACACTGCTGGTGGGAATGCAAACTGGTCCAACCACTATGGAAAGCTGTGTGGAGGTTGCTCATAAAACTAAAAATTGATCTACCATATGATCCAGTGAATGCACTCCTAGGAATCTACCCAAAGAACACAAAACCAATAATTTGAAAGGATTTTATTTTCATGCCTATGTTTATTGCCGCACTATTTACAATAGCCAAGATATGGAAACAACCCAAAACAGATGAATGGATCAATAGTCATGGTATATTTACACAATGGAATATTACCCAGTGATCAAAAAAAGACAAACTAGTGCCATTTGCAGCAACATGGGTGGAGCTAGAAGGGATTATGCTAGCTGAATTTAGTCCGAAGGAAAAACAGAAATATTGGATGGTTTCATTTGCATGCAGAATATACAGAAGCCAAACAAAAGGTCAAGAAAAAGACAAAACTTGCAGGCAGATCACAGATCTGAAGCAAACAGCAAGGGCGGGGGGGAGAGGATCAAATCAGGGGAAGGAAGAGTACAAGGGACTATGGTGATGGTTCACGAGTGATATGGTGGTGGGAAAACTATGAGGGCTACACCTAAGGGGAGAAACCAATTTTTGTACAAAAATGAATAATGATATTCAAAAATTGAAATTGAACAAAGATTTTCTAATTCTAAACCAAAAAAAGAACTAGGTAGTACTCATATTTGTAGCCTCAGTAGCAGTTCCTCTCCACATGCTGCATTTCACCACTTGGAAAGCTGCCTAAGTCATCCCCAAAATCTCACTACATTTGTGTGGGATAAGACCTGGGCATCAGTCTTTGATTTTTTTTTTCTTTTTTGGAGCAATTATCTCCAAAGATAATCACCATGATTAGTTTGATGTGTGTTTTCTAGATATTTAATGTGCATTTTTAGTCTGGTGTCAGTTTATTTTGAAAAATAGTTTTATTTCATGGCATTTTTTTTGTCTAATAAGTGGCATCATGCTATATATAGTTCCTTTACAAACTTGCACTTTCTGATTCATTTCTTTGTTGGTAAGGTTTTTTCTGCATCGAATAAACCTATCTTATTATTTTGAAATAAAAATGTATGGTCTTCCTTCAAGTGGTAGCCCCTAGACAAAGACAAGGGGGTTCTTAAGTCTTGTCAAAGGTGAGAGTGGTAAATAAAAGTATCCTCTTGGGCCTCCCTGGTGGACTAGGGGTTAAGTCTTAGCACTGTAACAGCTGCAGCCTGAGTTCGATCCCTGGCCAGGGAGCTAACCCACATATGGCACAGCAGACCTCTCCTGTCCCGCCCGCTGCTCCTCTCAGCAGTGTATTTCAGTCAGTCTGCCTGTTCTTTCCCCCCCCCACTCTGTCTCTGGTGAATCTTTTCACACTACCCCCCCCCACCTCTGGCCTATACCCCAGTTCTTGTATGCATAAATAAATAAATAAAATCTTTTAAAAACAGTATCCTCTCTACATAATGTTTAAGTGAATGTTTTTTATATGATACTGTTATGAAATAACATACATAAAAAGCAAAATCATAACTCATGATACAAAGATGAACACATAGTAAAGGTTTAATGGACTCATGTTAGGGAATCAGGCAGATGTTATAAGTAGCCCCCAAATCAAAAAAGCACAAATTTATATGATGTGCAGATAAACTGACTTTCCCCGGTGGCACAGCGGTTGAGCACTGGGCTGCGAAGCTCCCCGCAGCCTCTGCAGCGCTGGTTCGATCCCTGGCCACCGGGGAGGGTCCCACATGTTGCGCAGACCTCCCCTGCCGGACCCACTGCTCCCCTCAGCAATGTACCTCGGTCTTTCTGCCTGTTCTGCTCCCTGCTCTGGCTCTGGTGAATTCTTTCACCCTCCTGCGCTTCAGACTGTACCCAGTGCTTGTATAAATAAATAAACAAACAAACAAATAAACAAATCTTAAAATGACTTAAAAGTAAACAACAGGCTAGAATCAGGTAACACCAAAGAATGTATTACAGACAATGTATAGTTTTTCGCTGAAACAACAATTTTTATCTACAATGACTTTCTGACTCTGCTTTTGATAATTTTCTTACTAGATTTATATATCATGCTCCACTTATTGGAGTTAGAGTGAAAAACAAGAATTTCATATTCAATACTAGGCTCTGATGCCCTGTGTTACTTATTAAACCTATCACAAAAAGAAGCACTACTTTCAAAGGTTATAAAAATTCCTTGACAAATCTAGAAAAAAGATTAATCTTATGAAAATAATATTGAACAAAAGAAGCATGACATGAAAGAATATATTCAACACATTTTCATTTTTATAGTTCCAAAACAGGTAAAACTAAACTCTTATGAAAGCATACATATAAATTTAATTATAAAAACGAGGAATTTAAGTATCATAAAATCCATGCATGAGAGAAGTTCTAATTTGACAAAATGTTTCCTCTGGTAAATTAAATTAAAAAATATATATCACATCAAACTAGAGTGACATATGAATAACACAAACACACCTCTTCCCTTTCTCATCCTCAGATACCATGGTTTCCTTTCATGTTTTTACACTATTTCAGCTCCGGCGCATGTACGATGCTTCCATGTTTATATATAGGAATAGAACAGAAGATTTCGTCCAACCAGGATGTGTTCTAATGACATTCCCTTTCCCCACATATCTGTGCTATTAAAATAGAATTCATATAGACACAAACACTCATGAGCCTGACCCTAAAGCAGTTTGATGGAGAGCTTTTCTCCACAAGGATAAGAGTTTTAGATCCAGATATATAGATAAGGGTCCTTTCATGCACCTTAAGGGAAGGGTAGCTGCATATTGACTTAAAATTCACTGGATTCTTGGGCCTCCCCGGTGGTGCAGTGGTTGAGCGCTGGGTTGCGAAGCTGCCCGCAGCCTCTGCAGCACCGGTTCGATCCCCGGCTGCTCCCCGGCCACCGGAGGAGGGTCCCACATGGCGCGCAGACCTCTCCTGCTGCCCGCTACTCCCCTCAGCAGTGTATTTCATCAGTGTGCCTGTTCTGTTCCCTGCTCTGGCTCTGGTGAATTCTCTCACCCCCCTGTGCTTCTCACTGTACCCAGTGCTTGTATAAATAAACAAACAAATAAATAAATAACTCTTTAAAAGCAAAACAAAAAAAAAAAATCACTGGATTCTTGGGGTAATGGAGCCCAATATGTGAACAACTTGAGTAGTTTAGCATTTCTCAATGGGATGCTATTGGCATTTTTAGCAAGACAATTCTTCAATATGAATCATCTGTTCTAAAGAGCATGCCATATTTAGCACACCAATAGCACCCAAGTCATTGTGACACGCAAAACCCTCCCACAAATATCTGACTGCCCTTGGAGTATGTACTAACCCAGATTAAAATGTTACCATCTACCGAGCAGCAGCATTATTTACCATCACGAAGAGGTAGCACCAATCCAAATGTCTGTCAACAAATGAATGGATAAACAAAATAGGTTGTATTCATTCAGTCTTAAAAAGCAAGGCAATTCTGATACAAGTGACAACATCAAAGAACCCTGAAGACATTATACTAAGTGAAATAAGCCAGTCACAAAAAGACAAATACTGTGTGATTCCACATATGAATTATCGAGAGTAGACAAACTCACAGAAACAGAAAGTAGAATGGTAGTTTTCAGGGACTACGGGAGAGGGCAAAATGGAAAATTGTTTAATGGATACAGTATTTCAGTCTTGCAAGATGAAAAGTTCTGAAGATTGGTTGCATAGCAAGGTAAATATAATTGACACTAAGGAAACTAAACACTTAAAATGAGTAAGATAGTAAATTCTATGTTATGTGAATTTTATCACAATTTAAAAAATACTACCATCCATCTGAAATTTTTAGAAAAAAACATTATTTAATGCATATGTTATTACATAGAATGATATAATAGGCCATCTACATAGCGACTTTTTACAAATTATGACTTTAAAATTTGCAAGGAAAATGGATTAATCACACTTTTCAACACTCAAGAAAAAATACTTGTGCAGTACACTCGAAAAAATATTTTATAAGAGTTCTGGGGGGTTGATTCTAGATAGTAGTTTTTTCACAGAACTTTTGCAAAGTAAATGTATCCAGGACTAGTCCTGGACACAAATGTAGTCATGTTAATATTAAAATCTATCAACACAATTTTCAGAGCTCAAAAGAATTACTAATTAATTAGTAATTAGACACTGGAGAATCTTGAATAGTTTTTTTTTTTTCATGCTTCAGATGTTATCTCAGTTTTTCTATGTATTTACAAGGCAACTCTGTATGTCTATGCTTGTGTAGAAACATGCTAAGGAGTGATATATCTATAGAAGGGAATTTACTCTTGAGTTCGTTGTCAGATCTTCCAATTGGTAGCTCATTCAATCAAATGATGTCAAATTTTGTGTCCTAGATGTGACATTAAGATAGATAGAAAGAGGCCTCCCAGGTGTAGGGGTTAAGTCTCAGCGTTATCACTATTGAGACCTGTGTTTGATCCCTGGCCAGGGAACTAACCCACATATGGTGCAGTAGACTTCTCCTGTCTCACCTGCTGCTCCCCTTAGCAGTGTATTTCAATAGATTCGCCTGTTCTATTCCCCACTCTGTCTATGGTGAATCCTCTCACCTCTGCACCTCTGGCCTACACCTCAGTTCTTCTCTGCATAAATAAATAAATCTTAGAAAGAGAGAGATAGAAACACATTGAAAAAACAATAAACTTGCATCTAGAGCTCAGGAAAAGCTCAACACTGTCAGTAGCAGTGTGGAAGGCATACAGATTATTAAAATAACATTGTGTTAAGTCTAAACATCCTAGAGTGTTTATCTACAGCTGGAACAGATCAATCTCAGGAATGTCAGTACCTACCACTTCTACTTGTCTCCATCTTCCTTATATTTTGTACACTCTGGATGGCCTGACTCTATTCAATCTACTTAACACCTTTGGACCTCAGTGTTGTTAAAAACAATGATAGATGTTGAGCTTAAGTTGGGTGATCAAAGGACAATAGGAAATGCATTTTAATGGGATTACAATAGCTGGTAGGAGCAATTCATCTGTGGGCCATAGCTTTTCAAGCCCTTGTTTCACAATTATCATTCATCCCTGAAAGCATCAATTCTCATTTGTTCAAGTTCTATACTGCTGCTATGAAGCCCAATGTAGGCATCAAAATTATAGATTTCCAGTATTTTGGCTCATGATTCTCACTTGTTCACTGTGTCGTTAAACTCTTACAGGATCATAAACACTGACAGGACTGTTTTTTATATATCCATCCCTTTATTCAGTTATCCACTTTCATTGGTTTTGTGGAGAGAAGCTGCTAGACACACAGGAGAAGACTGAGCTCAATGTCTCACTGACTGGGGGAGAACAGCATTGTTACTGGTGTCATGGTGGAAGCTCTTCATATCCTTATCCGTGTGATAAAGGCTTGTAGAATTTTTATATGGTATTTACAGCAAAACACATAGAAGGAAACAATATGATGGATTAAGAAATTAAATGGTCTGAGACTATGATATAATTTGGAATAAAACTGACACCAAACTTAGAATGAAATTAGATTGTTTTCTCTGCAGAACTACCACAATTTAAATAATCAATATAATTAAAACTCACCCCAGTGTAATAAAAGGTCATCTCAGTATATCTTGGAACATTTGGGGTTTGTTGTTATTTCCTGTCAGGAAGCACTAACATGTCTCTTGAAGTTACTATTGGCAGGACTCCATTTTATGAGAATTTGGCAGTGGAGGGTAAAATAATATGCCACCCCAAATATGTTACTTTGGTATATTGAGCATTTTGAGCTTCTCAATTGGAGACAATTGAGAAGAAAATCACCTTGCCCTCCCCCATTTGCCTAAGAGCAGACATTTACAATGGTAAATGTGTCCGGAATCCCCTCTCTATCAGGAAGGACAAGAACATAATCAGCAGAGAGAACATTAGACCTTTGGCAGCCCAGAGATGGCACCAGAAGAATGACCGTAACGCACTTTGCTAGAACTAGCCCTCACCTACCATTATTTCTCCATATATTTGACTTCCCACAATTTGCCACGCCTAGAAGTGCAAAGTCCTCTTACATTTCATCAGTTCTCTACAAAATCTTTGTTCTCTAAGGTGCTACAGAAGCTCAAGTTCTAACCATCCCTTTGAGTTACTCATCCTGAATGCTACCATGTCTAAGTGTTATGTCTGCATTAAAACTTCTGTTTTTAGCTTGCTCTTCTTTTTTTTCCAGCCTCAATTGTAGACCCCAGCTAATGAACCCAATGAGAAGAAAAAAAAAAAAAAAAGTTTTACTCCTCTCCAGCAGAGAGCAAAGAAAAATGAGAAAATTATACATCATATGGTCATGACATTGCTGGGGCTCTTTTGGTGTTCACTGATTTATCATCACCACCCCCACCCCCAAACACACACCCACATCTGGTGTATAATTCCTTAGACTTCCTTGGATGGAGAGTCATCGGCTGTTCCCCGAGAGGATAATCTACCTCTTACCCCTGGGAACCATGGGCTTGTCTAGCGCTGGTTTCTACCTTGTTCCACATTCCAAAAAATAAGAATGCATTTTGTACTAAACTTTAACATGGACTTTTCTGTGCTCTGACCAGAACAAAATATAATTACTATTCAAAAAAAATAAAAGGAAAGGCAAGTCCAAACATTTCTCCTAACCCAGCATGGTTTCTATGGTTCATTATTACAATCACTTCCTTAAAAAATGCTTCCAACTCCCTTGTACTCGCTCAGTCCCTTAATTAATCTCACTTGGGAAATCTCAAACCTTCAAGTATTTTCACCGAAGCAGATTAACATTTCTGGGAAAAATCAAATCCACACAATTTGGCTGAACATTCCACTTTAAATTCATAACAATCTGAGACAGGGCACAGCAGTCTTACATTTTCCTAGGAAGTTTATTTTCCCACCTTCCAAAATGGCCATTTGGAGCTCCTTCTCACTCTTCAAATCTACTCTCACGCCCACCCCACTCTCAGCTGCTGAGGTTGCCCCCTACTTCATGAGTAAATGAGAAGCAATCCAACAGTATGTCTCTCATCCTCACTGACCAATATCTCAATATATCTACTCTTTTAACAGGCTCCTTGCTCCCAAGAAAGTCATCACTTCCTCTTGAGCTTTGAGTGGCATCCCTTCTGCCTTCTCAAAGTTAATCATCCCAAGGTCAGTCCCATCAACACAAAAAACATGCTGGTAACTCCCTATCAATAAAAAGGAAGATTTACCTCTGGAATATCCTCCTGCAACCAACACCCCTTTCCTCTCCATCTTTTGCCCAGATGAAATCTTTTCAAATGCACTGTGGTTCAGATGCCTCCACTTCCTCACCACCCCCCATCCCACAAGCTCATCAATAACATATGTTAAGACTTATAACAGTTTCTCTAGTGCCTTCTCCAAAAGGTTCTCATCTCCTCAACCTCTTTATATTTCTTTACTCTGTTGTCCTTGAAATAGGACTATTCTCGAAACACTTCCCTCTCTGGAACCGGCACTCTAAGGTGTATCTCATTCTTTACTCTTGAGTCTCCTTTTCTGTCTTCAGCTTTTCTCCACCTCCACATGGTGGAGTGGACCACAGCACAGTCAATTCCATGCTCTCTTCTTAAGCCAGCAGTTCTCAAATCTAGTTACTCTTTCAAACCACTTAGCGAAGTCTCAAAATATGTAGCACATGGAATATCCTGTCAACGATGCTATTTGAATTGGCCTGGGACAGAGCATGACATGTGTATGTTTTAACAAGCTTCGTAAATGATTCCAAAGTATAATCCGGACTGAGGAACGCTGCCTTAGAAAATATCGGGGCATAGCTTTAAGTGCTGATTGTATGCCTACGATTCCAGATTATATGCCCATGATTCCAGATAATATGCCCATGATTCCAGATCGCTCCAGCACCAGTTCCCCTGAACTTTCCACTCCATTCATCTCTTGATATCTGCGCTTAGTTGTCAAGCATCTCAGAAGAAACATATTCAAAATGGAATGTGATGTCTTTCTTTTTTCAGTCCTACAGAGCCAATCTATCAAGTAGCATTGACTTTCTTTTCAGGAAATATATCAAATGTATCTCTTCCCATTTCCATTTCCCTAATTCAAACTGCCTTGATTTCATCCCCTGCTCACTGCAATAGCCTTTCAATCGGCCTCCTCGCTTCCGTACCCCACTACCCGCTGTTCTCCATATAGGAAGTAGACTTTGTTAATGTCAATGAAATCATGATTCTCCTTTGTTTTAATATTGATTGGTTTGCACTGCTCTTACAATAAAACACAAACCTCTTACCCCTGGTTTATAAGGCATTGGAGGTGCTTCTCAAAGCAATTTCTACATAACATTTTCAATCACCCACTGGAATCCAACCTTACTGCGTCTTATTCTACAAACACATCGTGATCTTTCTTGGCTTAAGGCCTTTGCGCTTGCTGTTCCTTCTGTCTCTAATTTGCCCCTTCCCATATCTTGTACCTCATCTGTCTTCTGTGAAGCAACATGTAATTTCCTCAAAAATAGCATAGTGGTAAATAACACTGTCTCTGTGTCAAACCACATAGGTTCAAATTCTATCTCCATAATCTCTCAATAGTGTGATCTTTGAAGAGTGAGGTAAACAATCTGTGTCCAATGGTGATAAACGTATAGAAAATGTAAAATTAAGATGACAAAGGTACCAACGTCAGAAAGTTGCTGACATAGCCTAATCCACGTGAATGGTCAATAGAGAAGTACTTGGTACATAATAAATGTTACCTATTAATATAATTCTCTGACTATCCTAAAGTAAACTGGCTAGTCTTTCACTCTGTTGTTTATCTTAAATACGTATCATCTCTGTTTCCTGATTAACTGTTTTAAGTAATTTTATGTTTATTATTTTATTTTTATTTTCTGCTTTCCCAAACAACACTGACCACTATAACCCAGGTGCTACTAGAATGTTCCATGAAAGCAAGGATGTTAGCTGTCTTCCTCAGCACTGTATATAGGGAAGAACCTGGCACACTGTATACATTCAGTAAATATTTGTAAACTTAATATTGGCTGGTATAAATAGAGCATCTTTTTAATTTACATTCTTTATAAGAGAGAAATATGTGGGAATGAAATCAGTAGATAACACTGAGTGCCAATGTTCTAAAAATCAATAGCTTTTTTTTTTTAAACCTGTAAACCTCACTGTGTACTTGTTTCTAAGAAAAGACTTTCAATAACTCAGCAGTGAAGTATGACATATTACCTCTAAGGGAAAATGTTTTCCAAACATTTGTTGTACATATTCTGCAATTGTGATAAAACGAATTGTATTTTTTAAGGCACCACTCAGAAATAAATCCAATTTCTGGAAGTTCAAAGGAAGTATTTTAAGGTAATATTTTCATCTGAAATTTGTAAGATCACTTCATGTTTTGATACAAATTGTATGTTTAACCAATCCACCATGATATCACTGGAAGATATCAACCTAAGCTTTTCTTCTTTACAATATGAAAACTTCTTTACAGTATCAATATAATCTTTAAACTTCTCTGTAGCTATTTTAAAAGAATAATATAAATTTATCTTGATTACCATTATTTCACCCACAGAAACCATATATATATGCTTAGAAAGGGATATGAATAGCATAAGACAAGTTCAAGGACTAAAATGAATAGAGAATCAGTCCACTGAAGGGGGCTCACACATTTCACAAATGAGTTTTCAAGAGACACCATATTCTTCATCATATTCTCACCATTTAGTTTGAGTAGCTCCTGAAAAATCAAACAGGAATTTCAGGAACAAATGTCCCTTTTATTCCCTTGTAAAAATCCTATAGCTTCATTGCAAAACATCGTTCAATATTTTTATTGAACTTGAAAAATTGAAATGAAACAGAATAAAAATTCTTTCCTGTGATGCTAACGTTTCAAAACCGAGGCTTATGAATTGTCACCACATCTGAGTATTGAGACTAATGATTATTTGCTCTCTTCAGTTGATGCTTTGTGTGATAATGTTGGATGGAGGAGTAGTAGCAATCGCTCATTTATTTGAATCACAATAGCTGCCTGAGAAACCTGAAGTAAAGGTAAATTGATACATGAGGTTTCTGTCCCCATATTGTTTTCTTGGATTCCCAGTGCTCCAATAACTTCTGCCAGGAGGAAAGCACATAGAGAATTTGAATCATATTGCAGATTGAATTTCATTTGAAGGACTGGTCATCTCACTAAAAACCATGCAGACCTACCTTACCATTACTTCCGTATTTTATAATGACCCGTGAAAGATGAATAGACCTCTTTTTACACATATGAAATGATTCTATGGTATAAATTGATTCTTTTATATCTAACTTGTTTTTTAAGAACGTTTAAAACACCAGACTTGGATGATAACTGGGAAGTGACTGGCTCACACACATTTGGGTATTATATGTCCAGTGATAAAATGAAATTCATTTTATAAGAACTCATATTTTAGAGTATCTTTTGGGTTATTTTATAAAACACAGTTTGAGAAGAAAAAATAGCATGCCAAAAATTATAACTTAAAAGCTTTAAATTATATATAGAATATTAGAAGGGGAATTTTTCATTCACTTGATACAAAATACGAAGTTACCTTATCAAGTTCCTTACCTACTTCACTCCATTTTCTCCACCAACTCTTCAGTAAATATATATTTGAAAGTCAGTATTAAAATATCACAATGTGCGGGCCTCCCTGGTGGCCTCGGGGATTAAGTCCCAGTGCTATGGCCTGAGTTCGAACCCCAGGCAGGGAGCGAACCCACATATGGTACAGCAGACCTCTCCCGCCTTGCCCACTGCTCCCCTCAGCAGTGTATTTCAGTAGCTCTGCCTGCTCTGCTCCCCACTCTGTCTCTGGTGAGTCCTCTTATTTACCCCCACACCTCTGGCCTACAACCCAGTTCTTCTATGCAAAAATAAAATAAAATATCACAGTGTAAATCCATAGGAGGTTCTATATGTGAGTAGTCTTGGAAAGAAGCCAAAGGACACAGCCTGCCTCCAAACAGGTCTCCCATCTTACCTCATCCAAAATATGAATTACTAGTCAATTAATTCAGTGCCATATCCAGAAAGACTTGGTTGCATTAATATATTGCTCCTTGGAATCAAGGATATGACTTATCACTACTTTAACAAAGGTTCAATTCTAAGATTTGCTCATTTAAAAGTGCAGGAACCTATCCAAAAAAATGTGCTAGCAAAATGGAAAAGTGGGGCCTCACTGGTGGTGCAAGGGGTTGAGACAAAGCCTATGGGGCTGTTCACAGCCACCACCGCAGTGTGAGTTTGATCCCTAGCCAGGGAGCTACCCACATGGTACAGTAGACCTCTTCTGGTTCTCCCGCTGCCCCGTCTGCAGTGTGTTTCAGTCGATCTGCCTGTTCTGTTCCCCGCTCTCTCTCTGGTGAATTCTCTCACCCCCATACATCTGGCCTGTAACCCAGTTCTTGTACGCATAAATAGATAAATCTTTTTTTTTTTTTTAAAAAAAGAATGGAAAAAGTGTCCAGCATGTAGGAGGTCTACTTGTTACTGGTTGAGATATTGAGGTTAGATCCAGCAAAGAAAGCAGAATGGAACTTTCCTAGCCATGCTAATATCTATTGGAGAGATTTATAAGAGCTATTCTGTGACCTAACTGCAGGAGTAAAGTCAGGTAAGAAAAACTGAAGATACAGAAAGGAGGAAACAAATAATACAGCGGGGAAAACTTGGGTGAGGGGAGAGAATATAAAGAAACAAAAAATCTGAAAGAGTCCAGAGAAGAGCTGATTCAGTAGGACTCTTGGTGACATTGGATTTTAGCCATCTTACTTCTGAATACTTTGGCATGCACCTACTGCTAAGGAGAAGAATTTTTAGAGAGGCAAAGTTATTCAGAGAATTTTGAAGGTTATGATAGAATGATCGTTCTCAACATTTAGGTTATGGATAACTTGATGGCCTTGAGTTATTTCTTTAGTAATTGCATCCCAAAGTCACTACTACATCGTTTGGGAAGCCATAAACAACTTTGATATTAAGATCAAAGTTTGTGCAATCAAAAGTTTCAGGAACTGCGGAGTAGGTAATCAAGCACTAACTAGATGGCATGCTCAGCTCAACAAGAATGGCTTCTTTCTGGGCCTCCCCTGGTGGCGCAGCGGTTTGAGTGCTGGGTTGTGAGGCTGCCCGCAGCCTCTGCAGCGCCAGCTCGATTCCGGCTGCTCCCCGGCCACCAGCGAGAGTCCCACTGAAAAAAAAAAAAAAAAAGAATGGCTTCTTTCTGCATTCTGAAGTTCTGTTCTCGAGATCCAACAACGACAGTAGTGCATATTTAACATACAACAGCAGACTGATTTTTTTTTTTTTTTTTGTTTAGAAACAAGGGTAGTATTCTAAAAGAACATGACAAAAACAAAGGTTGGGTCAATGTGTTCCTATATACATAGTGGGCTAGGCATTATCATAGATAGTTGTCAAAATTGAGTTAATGACTCAACAGTGCAATCGCTAGGGAAAAAAAACAGTGTATTTATTTGCAATGGCTAAAAAAATGAATTGTGCTTTTGTGGTGGGTTCTCAGAACCGTGTCTTCTCAGGAAAAGGTATGTTGAAGCCTTAACTTCTAATACCTTATTTGGAAGTATGGTTATTCAAGATATAATTGGTTAATTATAGTCAGAGAATATATTACAGTCAGAAAATATATTCCTATATTTTGAGTCTTAGAGATTAATTGAGGCTTCCTTTGAAGCCTAAAAAAGAGTTGAATTTTGTAACTGTTCCATGTGTGTTTGAAAAGAATATCTACTGTTTGTTAAGGGTAAAATTCTCTCCATGTGTAATTTTTAGTTCAAAGCTAATAATCATATTATTTGATTAGTCTTTTTTTTTTTTTAATTGAGGTAACTGGTTTACAACACTGTATAAGGTTCAGCAGGAGAGCTGCACACCTTGACAAATGTGTCTATTATTACACCACACCCACCACTAAAGGCCTAGCTACCATCCACCATTATACAATTAACCCCCTCACACGTTCCTCCACCCACTTCCCGCCCTCTCCCCTCTGGTAAACCATCATTCTGTTGTCAGAGTCTAAGGGTTTGTTTTACTCTGTTTGTTCATGTGCTTTATTTCTTTATGTTCCAAATGCGTGAAATCCTATGGCATTTGTATTTGTTTTTCTGAGTTATTTCACTTAACCTAATCACCTCAAGTTCTTTCATTGTTTAGTTTTTTATTGCTTGATTAATCTAACAGTGTCTAATAGAAAATGTTTAATGAAATTTCTAATTACAATCATTGATTTCTTCATGTCTTCGCTTGTTCTTCCAATTGTAGACCTATATATTTTGACACTATATCTAAGTAAAGATGTTCAAGACATATCTTCTTGAACTATGCTTCACTTTACAAACATATAGCACATTCAGCTTAAAGTATCTTTGAATTGAGATTTTTTTGTCTCCCCAGCTTACTTTTCTTTGTATTTATCAACTCTCTCTGTCCCCTTCCATTTTATTTTAATAAATAGCTAGACCTTATAAGCTAGCTGTTCTGCATGTCATTTAATCAAATTTGAGAGTATCTATAGATTTATATTTGCTGTAACTTGTTATATTAGGATTCATTTCTGTACCTTATTTCATGTCTGTATATTAAAATTTATTTTTTAATATATAGCATACTCCTTTCCTTACCTTTCATTAGAGAAGCTCAACTCACTCTACTCTCTTTTCGTACTTTAGCACCCTTCCTCAGAACATTAGCATCATTCAGACTGCAGTTTTTATTTTTCTTAAAGATTGATTTATTTATGCATACAAGAGTTGGGGTGTAGGCCAAAGGTGTGGGGTATGAGAAGATTCACCAGAGACAGAGTGGGGAGCAGAACAGGTAGATCTACTGAAATACACTGCTGAGGGGAGCAGAGGGCAAGACAGGAGAGGTGTGCTGCACCATGTGGGTAGCTCCCTGGCCAGGGATCAAACTCTTGCTTCAGTGGCTGCTGATAGCTTCACAGTGCTGATGCTTAACCCCTTGCGCCACCAGGGAGGCCCCAGACTGCAGTTTTTAAAGTATGGCCCACAGCCTTTTTGGGATTCCTATGACTATTTCAAAAACATATGCGTGGTCAAATGATTTTCACAGTGAATTAAGTATTCATTTGCCTTTTTCTCTCTGCTTCTTTAATGAGTGCTCAGTAGATTTTTGTGGAGACCACACAAGGTATGGATCACAATAGACTGAATGCAGAAGCACAGATGTGAATCTAGCTATTTCCTGTTATTCTAGACATTAAAGAGATTTACAAAAACATAAAACAATGTAAATCCCAGATTTTTTTTTTGTTTTAGAATTCTTTCTTCATAAAAGATGTCATTCATGTTACCTTGAAATGGGTTTGTTGTTACTATTTTTAACAAATACTGTGAATTTTTGAAAAAAAATTTTAATATGGTGATATTAATGGACCTAACTCATATAAAGAAAAGTTCTTTGGCATTCTTAATGGTTTTTAAGGATGTTAATGGATCTTGTGGCCACAATATTTGAATACTTCTGGGTTAAATTTTGTTTCCGGATGTTTAAAAAAATACAGCTTAAAAACCACTATTTGCAAAAACACATTGGAAGTTACTCACTTCCAATTTTATACATACTTTTTATTTTTACTGAAATGCTTTCTTCAGGAGTTTGTTGAACTACTGTTCAAAACTTAAAAGTTGGAGTAATAACTGTTATAAGTGTTTTATTCCCATAGAATTTTTTTTTAACTTTCATATTCATCTATTTTAGTGGATGTAAAATTGCTAGGCCCAAGTACTTAGTAGGTTCAACTCTTCACTGTCTAATTTCACCTAACATTTTTCTTCTAAAGTTTGATACGGGGCCTCCCTGGTGGCTCAAGGTGTTAAGACACAACCTATGAAGCTATCCACAGCCACCGCACCAAGAGTTCGATCCCTGGCCAGCCAGGAAGCTACCCACATGGTGCAGCAGACCTCTCCTGACTTGCCCACTGCTCCTCTCAGCAGTGTGTTTCAGTTTGTCTTCCTGTTCTGTTCCTTGCTCTGTCTCTGGTGAATCCTCTCACACCCCACACATCTGGCTTGTACCTCAGTTACTGCATGCATAAATAAATTTTTAAAAAATGTGTTTTCCTGTTTTTTTGTTCTTGTAATATATCACCACTGTTTCCAATGAGTCATGATAATGTATATTCATGCCCCCGAAAATGGAAGTTCTAAAATACTTTGAAAATGACAAGGATGCAACTGTTAGGCACCATGATGTGCCCCAGAACCCTTAGTTGTTATTGTGCCATCAAGTGTCCAAGGAAGTAGAAAATGAGATCAATAACCATACAACTGTAAATAGAACTTTATCAAATCATTTTAAAAACAGCAATGAATGACAAAACTGGTGGGGTGTGGGAGGGAAAGACCTTGACATGCATTTTATGGCCCATATTTATTGTCATTTATATATAGGATCTTAAGACTGACAACGAAAATTGATTACAGTAGCAAAAATCAATGAAAAACTTCTTACATGTCAAAGCAAACGTAGGAAATTAGCAGCTCTAAGACAGAAGTGAAGGTTGGTAGAATCTTGAAGAGCAATCCTTACATGATAATTAGGAAGTGAAATACATACAGAAGAGGAACAAAATCAAAAAATAAATTCTCTCACTCAAGTGTCAATGTATGTTGCACAGTACTAAAGAAAGTACAAGGAAAAGAATAATTTCTTGGAGTAGAATTGAGCAGCCTTAAATCTAGAGCTCATGTTCTATTCCTGCCAGGAACCTGAGTCATTGTTTTATCTCAGGCAAGTAAGTCATTTTGCTTCTTTTTGCCTCAAATTACTCATCTATAAAAAGCTATACTTTCAGTATTCTTATAGACTATCCCATCACGCCTCTTCCTTATCCAATGAGTGCCGGATATCAACGCCGGAAACAAACTCAGAAATTAATTCAGAAATAAAAGCTCTAATTCCAAAACATAAAAATAAAGATGGAACATAGAGAATAAGCTAGCTCGGAAAGTCCTTCGTTGTAGATTGCATTTAGTTCATGGATATGATTGACATAACCTTTAAAAAGTATTACTTGTTTTAATATCGCTTATGTTTAAAGTAGATTATGGATGAAAGAGAGTCCACATTATCATTCACCTGCCCTGAGGAAAACATAAAGTTAGTTCTAATGAGTTTCATAATTTTGGTTTGCTATCATTATTATAAAAACATTCATGAATACCATGTACATGTCAAATTGAGCTTTTTTTCCAATTTTAGCTTTTTATAAGTGAAAAAATTTTAATAAAATGGAAGTCATCACTTTTTTTTTGAAGTCATCACTTTTTCAGGAAAAGAAACTTCGCTATTATTTAGTGTCACTGTTTGACAGTCGGTTTTCCTGTATGATCAAATACAATCCAAGCATGAAGCCCATGCCACAGCGAAAGGAACAGAGGGACGTTGGGTCAAAAATGGTAAATAGGGGCCTCCCTGGTGGTGCAAGGGGTTAAGATACAACCTATGAAACTATCCACAGTGACTGCAGCATGAGTTTGATCCCCAGCCAGGGAGCTACTTGCATGGCACAGCAGACCTCTCCTGTCTTCACATGCTGCTCCCCTCAGCAGTGTGTTTCAGTCAATCTACCTGTTCTGTTCCCCACTCTGTCTCTGGTGAGTCCTCTCACCCCCCACACTTCTGGCATGTACACCAGTTCTTGTACGCATAATTTTTTTTTTTTCAGATTTATTTATACAAGCACTGGGTACAGTCAAAGCGTGGGTAGGTGAGACAATTCACCAGAGCCAGAGTGGGGAACAGAACAGGTAGACTGACAAAGTACACTGCTGAGGGGAGCAGCGGGCGGCAGGAGAGGTCTGCGGCGCCATGTGAGACCCTCTCTGGTGGCCGGGGATCGAATTGGTGCTGCAGAGGCTGCAGGCAGCTTCTCTGCCCAGTGCTCAACCTCTGCGCTACCAGGGGAGACCCTGCATAAATAAATCTTTTTAAAAAAGAGAGAATTAACTTTTAAAAAAATGATAAATAAGTTGCCCTTAGTTACAGAACAAGTTCGTGGCACAACTAGGAATCATGTCCTGATCTATTAACTTCAACCCTCCCCTGTTTATTTTCTGTTCTATTTTTATGTCTCACTCAATTCAACCGCATACAAAAATATTTATTGAATAGCTACAAAATGTCCTGCTTTTGTGAGTTTAATTTGAAATACTTATTAACTCTCTATTCCTGAACAAGTTAGTTAAATTCCCTGAACATTCAATTTCTTTATTAGTGAATGAGATATAAAAATATCTATTCATTTATACTATAGAGCTGATATAACGATCAAAGAAGTACCTTGTGAGACAAAACAATAAAAATTCTCTGAAAAGCTGTATTTCAGCCAAAGCGAGAGATGAAACCAAAAGACTAGCGAACATAGAAAGAAATGGAAAACAGATTTTTTTTAATGATAATGAACCTTTTTTTTTTAAGATTTATTTATATATTTATACAAGCACTGGGTACAGTCAGAAGCGCGGGAGGGTGAGAGAATTCACCAGAGCCAGAGCAGGGAGCAGAGCAGGCAGAAGGACCGAAGTACACTGCTGAGGGGAGCAGCGGGCGGCAGGAGAGGTCTGCACGCCATGCGGGACCCTCCTCCGATGGCCGGGGAGCAGCTGGGGATTGAACCGGTGCTACAGAGGCCGCGGGCAGCTTCGCAACCCAGCGCTCAACCGCTGAGCCACCGGGGAGGCCCGATAAATGTAATTCTTAACAAAATCATCCTTAAGTTGCATTCCCCCCTTTCTCCCTGCTCTCAGCAGCACTGGCCTCCTTTCAGTTCAGGGAACACAGAAGACTTTTCTCCTCTTCCCTAAGCTACTTTAGAATATTCCCTCCCTTTAGGGAATGTTCCTTCCTAGCTAGTTGCATGCATGGTGTCTTCTTATCTTTGATTTTTATATATCAGCTCAAATATTCATCTCCCTAGAACAGTTGCCCTTATCACCCTCTCCAAATAAAGTCATCCTTCTTAATTTTTACCGTAACATTCAGTTCCTCATTAATATATGTATTGTTCTTTTCTAGTGCTCTACTGCTACCAAGGAATTTAAGAGACTTGAGAGTGAAAATTATATGTGGGCTTCTCACTACAAACTGATTAGAAATATTTGTTGCAAAGATCAAAAAAAAATAGTAAAGTAAGACATGAAGAAGGGAATAAAGATTTCTGAACATTGGGACTGCTGAGTGCATTAAGTACTGGGCCAAAGAGGGTCCAAAAAAGGACTGTTTCCTCATAAGACAATGAGGTTTTTTTGTAAAGGTCATCTCTCAGCTTTAAATACATATCACATTCTTAATAACAAACTCCTATTAATAGGAGTTGTAATTTCTATAGAAATTAAAAATCAAGGTAGGCTGTTAACAGCACTTGTGTTTTTCATTTTAAAAAAACTGTTGAGCATATCAAATATAGGTTTTCATCTAACTTTTGACAAGGTGAAGAACTTGACCATATAATATACATGATACAAATCAGCTGTCCTTTTGTATTGCAGTATTATTTGAAATTGCTAGAAATAGACAATTCTTTAACTAGACTAACGAAGAAAAAAGGAGAGGACACCCAAATACACAAAATCAGAAAAGAAAGAAGAAAATTGTAACTCATGCTACAGAGATAAAAATAAACACGTAAGTCAACTAAGAACATTTATACTCCAGCAAATTGATTTTTTTGTATAAAGATGTGATATATGTATATGTGATACACATACACACACACATACACACACACACAGAAGTATTATTCATCATTTAAAATTAAGGAAATTCTGATATGGGAGAACATGGATGAACCAGGAGGACATGTTGCTAAATCAAAAAAGTCAGTAACAGAAGATCAAATACTCCCTGATTCCACTTACAGGAGATATTCACAACAGCCAAACTCACAAAAGCAGAGAATAAAGGGGCTGTTGCCAAGGGGGCATGGGGTATGGGGAGCAGCAAATGGAGAATTTTTGTTCGGTGAGAATAAATTTTCATTTATACAAAATGAGCTAGGTTCTAGTGATCTGCTTATAAACCAGTGTCAAAAATTAACAATATTATATATTGTATTATACTGTATTATATACTTAAAAATTTGCTAAGAGATTAGATCTCATGCTAAGTGTTCTTATTTCAATAAAAGAAAAAAGATGTTATAAGAAATTATCTCATGGAATCATTCAATGTTGAAAGGAAAAATAAATAAAAGTGAAGTCGCCTCTGGACTTTCTCTCCCTGGTCCCATTGTCAGGAAGATGGCAATGATAAAAGTACTTGGTTGAAACATCCTGAGGATGACAGAACCTCCCAGATAGTCTTAGATAGCTCATTCCAAATGGTTCTGTATGAAAGAAGGCAACATCTGGTCTCTTTGTGTGAAAAAAAAATTGATAGAAAAACAACTACATCAAAGAAGCAATGTTAAATAGTTAAAGGATAACTGAAAGGTAATAGGTTGGCTTCATCATTGATCTGCTGCTGAACAGTTGAGACAAATCTACTCACATCTTTAGACTTCTGGTTTCTTATCTGCACAATGAAAGCACTGGCCAATGCTGGTCCTTTGCAATTTGTGCTCAAAGAAAATTTTAGGGTAGCATAGAATCTCCCTAGGATATCAAAGGGAGAAAGGACAGGAATTCTAAACTTCAAAAAGTCCAAGACATTAGATTGGTACTCAACTCAATGGTTTTAAACTACCTCAAAGCATTACTGCTAAAAGGCAAGGTACCAAAATTTGTAATTATAAATTTCTAAGAAAATTAAGAGGAAGAGGTATAATACACTACTCTTCTCCAACAATAGGGACAGGACAGCTCTATCAGAGTCATTTCTTAAGATTTATTTATTTATGCATACAAGAACTGGGACATAGCCCAGAGGTGCAGGGGGGTGAGAGGATTCACCAGAGACAGAGCGGGGAACAGAACAGGCAGAATGACTGAAATACACTGCTGAGGGGAGTAGTGGGCGAGTCAGGAAAGGTCCACTGTGCCATGCTGGATCGAACTCATGCTGCAGTGGCTGCGGACAACTTCATAGGGGGCGTCTTAACCCCTTGCGCCACCAAGGAGGCCCTCAGAGTCATTTCTTAAAACTATTTTTTCATGCATATATCTAAATTAAGGTGATTTCCCCCACAAGTAACAATATGGAATTTATTTAATCAAAAGGATGGAATCCCAGAGTTGGTGAGGTAGAAGATGAAGACATTCAGTGCTGGTGGCATGAGAGGTAGATTCATCAAGAAGTTAATAAAGCCTAAGCTTTATAGGCAGTCAAAGAACTTTAATTTTGTATAGACTTTTGAATTATTTTTCTTTTTTGATTATAATTTTAATATTAACTTGGCAGTCATTTTCACATTTCCATATGTGCACCTGCTTCATTCACTCTCCACCAAACCTCCCATGCCTATGGCCCATCCCTTTCCTTCCCCTGTTTCCTCATTCCTCCTCCCATGCCCTCTGGTAACCAGTATATTTTTCACAGAGTCTAAGAACTATGTTTGCTATGTTTTACCAGTATATGTTCCTTAATTATTTATAGTCCACAAATGACTGAAAGTATTTGGTATCTTTCACTATCTGACTTATTTCATTTAGCATAGTCACCTCAAGATCCACTCATTTTGTTCCAAAAGACACTATTTTGTCATTTTGATAGCTGCATAGTACTCCATTGAGTATATATTCCACAAAGTAATATTGTAATTAAGTACATATTTGAAAATTGAAACCCTTATTTTTCCATTTAATACACTTTTGATGGTGATATATCACTTATTTTATAATACATTGCAATACACCGAATCTGCTGACCTGATAGAATGCTGGATTAGTGTCTTCCATTTTCTTTTTTAAATTGAAGTAACATTGCATTATAACATCATATAAGTTTAATTTTCTTGTTGCACTCCCCCATAAATTGCTTAATCTATGACCCTAGAAAACCTGCATCAACAGCTGGCTCTCACACTATTTTCCAACAAGTCTCCTAGCAATGAATTCTTGATGGGGTCAGCTTTGCTCACTGACTAGGTTGGCTCTGACTTACACAAAGGCTTCTCACAGCTAACTGGTGATATGTCTTTTCATTTCCTTCCAGGCATTCACTTCCAGGCCTTGTTTACTTCCTAGTAAGTGTATGACATATGTCCTTTTTTTGTAATGATGAACTATGTCCCTAGTTTCGAGGATGATGTCACATGCTAATTAAGCCATGATTTTAGAACCAATTTACTGCCAGAGAAACGGATGTTGCCTAATTGACTCAAATATAAGCCACTCTGGAAATGAGGCTGAAGTTAGCTTACTTAGGGAGGCATGGCTTATGGAGAAGATGAGACTGGAGTTAGCTTACTATGGATATGGGTGATATATGGAGAGGGCTGAAACTGAACCAAATTCAGATGTGGGATAGCTTAAAGTAGTAGAGTAGCTTAGTAGTTATAGGAGAAAAGCCTTGCTTGGAAGATTCTGGAAAGACGACCTCCCCTGGTGGTGCAGGCGGTTGAGCGCCACGCTGTGAAGCTGTCCACAGCCTCCACAGCACCAGTTCGGGCCAGTGAGGGTCCCACATGGTGCTGCAGACCTCTCCTGTCCCGCCGGCTGCTCCCCTCAGCAGCGTATTTCATCAGTCTGCCTGTTGTGTTCCCTGCATTTCTCTGGTGAATCCTCTCACCCTCCCACACATCTGGCCTGTACCCCAGTTCTTGTATAAATAAATAAATAAATAAGAAGATTCTGGAGAGAAATTTTCTAGCTGTTACAAGAGAATCATAGAACAATATTTTCTCAGTTCTCTCTCCCCCTCCCCCCACTCTCTTTTTTTCTTATGAACATGGAACCCACCCACCTCATTGGGTGCCAGCCACCACTGTGCCATCACAATGAGGGAAGCACTGACCAATCACAAAGCTCACATATGCAAACAGGCAAAGTTAAAAAAAAAAAAAACAAAACAGAGAAGCAGATCTAGAGCTGTCGTTTTTCTGTATTAATCCACCCAACTTCTATACTACCAGTTATGTGGGCCAATAAAAACTCTCTATACTCCTGCAACTTACACAGAATTGTAAACCAGTGGAACAATAAAAATTTTAGGTTTATTTTTCTGCCATCTGCAGACAAGCACAATAATGAAAAATTCATCAAAGTTCCATTATTCCACCTGCATCAGAAAATGATCATTCAATTACAAGGCAATTAATCCCTTTATTTTCTACATCTGTTAAATTTTCAATTAAGAATTTGACCTTTATGCTCATATCTTTTCTATTGTCGTGAATTTCATCTTGATGCCTTTTAAATCTCCAAGTGAGGATGCTGGGGGGATTGACAGACATATGAGAGTCAAGTTTAGAGAGTGCTACAGGAAGAAATATAAATTTGGGGATCATCTGTATATAGATGGCATTTAAAGGCCAGGAGTCCAGATGATATCACCTAAGATTTGAGTGCAGACAGAAATAAAGAAATCTAGGGCCTCCCAGGTGGCACGGCAGGTTGAGCACAGCATTCTGAAGCTGTCCACAGTCTCTGCAGTGCTGGTTCAACTCCCCAGCCTGTCAGGGAGATACCCACATGGCACAGGAGACCTCTCCTGTATCACTCGCTCCTCCCCTCAGCAGTGTATTTCAGTCCATCTGCCTGTTCTGCTCCCCACTCTGTCTCTGGTGAATCCTCTCACCCTCTCATGCCTCTGGCCTGTACCCCAGCTCTTGTATAATTAAATAAAATCTTAAAAAAAGAGGTCCATAATCTGCATCTTTCAGGGCAAAATGGGGCAATCTGAAAACCAACACACAAAAATGACATCATCATTTGCTGAGTTGAGTTTACCACAGGTGTTCTCCATATACTTCTCCATTTTACTCTAAATGTAATCAAGGTAAAATACTCTCACAAACTCCCATCATAGGGGTGGAATTATTGCACGATATTAATTTAGACCTTACTATATGCCAAATCACAGCACAGTCGACAGCTTGCTCACTAGTTACAGCAAGAGGCAAATTAAAAAGAACCCTATCAATAAAGAGAGTTGATGTTTCTAGAGAAGCAAGGCTAGCCGAGAGAGGAGAAACAGCTGGATGGGAGACAGATAAATGGATTGAAACTCTGAGCAATCATCAATACTGCCCCCTTCTGGGGATCTCCAGGGCCGGTAACTAGGAACTAATTGAGAATGTTTTAAAAAATTCTTCAGAGCGATTGCTTTTCTACATTTGTAATAAAACAGAATTTTTTAAGAATCTGTTTTGTCATGTACGAATTTGAAATAAGATTTAAAAAATAACATTCTCTTAGGTGATATTTAAAACCCTTGTTGCTGCCTACCTTTTAAAAGAAGCAAAATGGCATTTCAAAGAGGCAACCGAATCTAGAAAGCAAAGGATCACAAAACAGGTTAGCAACAGCTAGAGTTCATGATTATTTTTCTAAAAATAGCTACTTGTATTTTAGAAATACACAAAGGGTAATTTAAGAGGCTTTTTTTAAATAATAAAATATATGTCAAGCCCACATTGCAAACCAGATTTAAACTCAGTGAAGTGATCTTTCATACATTATACAGTGGCAATTACCATGTAAATAGATTTTAAATAAAGTGATGTATTATTTAAAACCTCGGTGTTATATAAAGCAAGCATGGGGAAATGCTTGATGTCTATTTTATTTTCAAATCAGCAACCCCTTTTCACACACAGAAAAGGACAATGATTGTACTAGATAATTTTAATTATCTTCCTATAATAACGTGCTTGTAGCCCCTATGATTATATATTTCACCAACATTTGTGAAAAACATGATCATGTCCCCTATATTTCCTTTCAGAAATATTTTAATGAGAACTCCTAGAGAATACATTCAATTCAGACTGTTACAAATGACCTGAAATAATAAAAATCATGATGCATGAGAGCGCGAATTCCCCCTCAGATTTTTCAAGGTGTCCTTGCAGGAACAGGTTGAAAGGAAGGGAGGAAGGAAAGACAATACATTTAAGGAGTGTTTCATGGACCCTAAAGAGGATATTGAATCTGAGAGACCATGGTTAGAGTCAGTCTATGACCACTTGTCTAGTGTCTACCGTTTGCAGTAGCATCTGAGAGTCACATGGAGTTGAGTAAATGACCAACAATGGGGCCTCCCCTGGTGGCGCAGGCGACTGAGCGTCACACTGTGAAGCTGTCCGCAGCCTCTGCAGTGCTGGTTCAAACCCGGCCGGCCGGCGAGGGTCCCACATGGCGCGCAGACCTCTCCCTCCGCCCGCTGCTCCCCTCAGCAGTGTACTTAGTCAGTCTGCCTGTTCTGTTCCCCGCTCTGTCTCTGGTGAATCCTCTCACCCTCCCGCGCATCTGGCCTATACTCCGGTTCTTGTATAAAATAAATAAATCTTTTAAAAAATGACCAACAATGGAGCCAGTTACCTTTGGGGTCACCTAGTCTCTACTTGAGCAAGCACAGTTCTTTTTTGATGCTAAAGAGCCATGGGGAATTCGTCCCTCCCTGTGCCTCTTCATCTGTATCCCTACCTAACTCTGGTCTCATTGTCCATCTTCCTTGGCTATTTTGGCCACATCCATAAATGGACAGAGGAAGGGTGATGATGATCGCACTCCTGAACACAAAGTGAGTTGACAGTGACGTGGAAGGGAAGATCCCCACACTTTACCTGAGTATAATCAGCTTGAGATTCATCTCCTACACTCATCTCTCCTCACTAAATAATTAGAGACCAGGAAAATCACATTCTAGAACATACATTTCTTAACTCAGTGACCTAGTCCCTTCAAAGCAAAAAATACTTTGACTACTCTAGTTGTTATCTGCAAATTAAGAACATTCCTCTCTCCAAGAAGTGTTCAGTTGTTATCGATCATCTAATATCCCCTGCATTTTCCTGTCTCCTCCTATTGATCATCTTCATTTTCCTTTGGATTCTGTCTTTGTTCTCAAGCATACCATTCTATCCACTCATCTTGGATTATTATTATTTTTTATTTTTTTAAAGATTTATTTTTTATTTATACAATAGCTGGGGTACAGGCCAGAGGCGAGGGAGGGTGAGAGGATCCACCAGAGACAGAGTGGGGAACAGAACAGGCAGACGAACCGAAAGCACTGCTGAGGGGAGCAGCGGGCATGACAGGAGAGGTCTGCCATGCCATGTGGGAATCTCCCTAGCTGGCCGGGAATCAAACCCACAGTGCAGAGGCTGCGGACAGCTTCACAGCACTGTGCTCAACTCGCTGAGCCACCAGGAAGGCCCCATTTTAGATTATTGTAATAGCCCATTATATGTGTCCTGTCATCAAATCTCCTTTTACTCATCAAACATTACTGATCGCCTACTCTGGATATTCTGCAGTGAAGAACGTGGCGTAGAAATCTGTTCTCAAAATTTGCCTCCTGGTGTACATGACCAAAATTATAATCCAGCTTCCTCACATCCCTTTTTCACTTAGTTTAACTCTGCATTGATGTTGGAAGCAAATACAAACACTTCATCCTTGCCAATCAAACTATCATTTACTTACTCATCTTCATCTCTGAACATCAAACTCTAGAATGTTCATTAAACAGTTGTAATTCAGTTGAAAGAGTGCCACTAATGAATATGAATTCACATTCTTGCCCTGGACATGAATTTAGCTTCTCTAAGATTCAGTTTTCCAATTTCTAAATTGAAGGTAATAGTTCTTCCTTCAGAAAACTTTTGAAATATTGCAATGCCACATGATGCCAACAAAACTATTTTGCAAACTGAAAAGTACCATAGCAAGAAAAATTATTATGTCAAATTGCTATTTACATTTTCGGTTTTCTACCAACACCAGACTATTATGGAACCATGGAATCTAGTGTAAATCTAATGACTACTTCAAAATCAATTTCAAGTAGTAGTGTGTGAACATGAACAGTAACAACAGATTACCCCTACCTGAAAGGTTACCATGTGCCATAAATAAAGCATTTCTAATGCACTATCTTATTTTAACCTTTTGAACAATCTTAAGAGGTACTACAATTAGAAACCCCACTGCACATGAAGAGAATAAGCAGTACCTAACTTCAAAAACTTGACCATAGTGGGGCGACTAATATGCAATAGACTCAAGGGTCAAGTATGAGACTGTTCCTCTCGCTGAAGAATGCATAACCACTACATTATTTTTCAATTTCTGAGGTCTTCTATTAAATCCTTTCCTCACCTTGACTTGACTTTATACTTTCCTCCTTCTGCGACAAGGATTTTTTATATAATTCTTCACTTTACACAGCCACTACATAGTAAGTTTGATTTTCCCATAACAGTTATCAAATCCTAAGAGGAAGGAACCATGAATTATCCTTCACTTAAGTATTATTCCACAGCTCCTATACATCCTTGCATGGAAAGCAAATAATTAGTAAACAGACCTTGCCTTAATTTGGCACTACAAGGAGACCAGACAAAAAGAGGTAACAATGTATACCATAAAGAATACCGAATTAGCAACATCTAATTCTGAAATAATTTAAATATAGAATCCAAACAATTACATCATCATTTAATCATTTATGGCTTGGGATTTCTTTACATTTGGAAAAGAAAACCCTGAATAAGTAAACCAGGTCTTCACAACAAATAACGTTTCTCACCTGTTCTTGTGTATTAGCAGTATATTTCTTGAGTTTGTTTGTGGTAGCCCACTAAATGCTAAAATCCCTTTTCATGCCCTGTTAAAGAGATGGTGGAAAACTCTTCTTAGTGTGTTAATGTAGTGCCAAGCTGTCACATTATTCAAATATCTGATTTTGTAGGTTGTGTGTGCGTGTGTGTGCATGTGTGTGTGTGTTTGATAATGATCTGTGAGGTGTTGTTTAAAGTTGAGTTACTTATTACTGAAGCAGGGAAGACTTTTTTTCTTGATTTTTTTCTATTAGGCCTGAGAGATTGAACAATAAACATGCATTTGTTTGAACGTTAAACTCATAAAAGGAAAAGTCTGTATAATACATGTATTTCTACATCTTTATATACACAAATTTATTTAGACATAAACATATTCATAGACATTTATTATCTTAATTAAAAGATATGTGCACTGCAACCAAGCATAATAAATAAAACACCCAGTTTCATAGTTTACACTGAATCACCTTCAAAAAGCTGACCATAAAACTGAAATATCCAGAGTGGGAGGACTGGGGGGGAGGGGTAAGAACAAACAGGGAAGGGAGCACAATGGCCTATGGTGGTGGATTATGGGTGATTTGGTGGTGGGTGCTGAATGACGTGATACTTGATGGGGGGTTACTACTGTTATTGCAATTAAAAATACATTTATTTTAATAAATGAATAAAATAGGCAAAATATTTATTTAAATGAAAGTTCATCAGGTTAGGGGGGGAAATAAAAATAGAAAACTGATGTCAAATCCTACCTCACCAGAATTCCATGGGGTAAGAAAACATATGAGAGGCATATATTAAGGATTCAATAAATGCTGATTCCTTGGTTGCTTATGACCAACTCCCCCCACCCCCAGTGTTTTTTGATCTCCCTGACTGAGACAAAGGATAATGATGAAAATTTCAAACAGCTAATTTCTCCTTAGAAAAGTAAAGAATAAGGAAAGGAATTAATAAACCTGTGCATGAATTCCCAGTGATCCTCTACAAAAAAAATAAGAGTATCCTTAACAATCCTTCAGTCATTGATGTTTCTTGGGAACAGATGGGAAAGAGAGTATTTAATCCAGCAGAACAAAGGGAACAACTTGTAAAATGAGATTACAGCAGGCAGGTTCTCTGCTTATTTGACTTGATTCCTTCTCCTTTGTTCCAACATAGACCTGAAACTCAGAATTACAAAATATACATTAAATATTAATGTGTATAACTGTAACAAACATCACTTTTTTACCTGTCAAATATTCTTAGTCCCCAGGCGATGACTAAGAAAGTGGGCATTAACTAATGGATTAGCCAAAAGACGTTTTAGTGAGACTTTGCCCTGCATTAATAATCACTCTAAGTTCGAGAGTGCATATTACCAAGTAACAGAGGCATAGAGAAGTACTAGCCAGAGTTAAATGTAGTGAATTAAACCCAACAGATGGAAACTACATAAGTCCCCAACAACAGGTGAGTGGATAAAGATATGATATATATGTACACCGTGGAGTACTGCTTAGTTATTAAAAAAAAGATGAACTCTTGCTACTTGTGACAACATGGATGGAACTAGAGGAAGACAGTGGTGGAATATTCCATGGGAGATCCAAAGACAAATCAAGACAGCCTTTGCCTTCAAGAAGTATTTGGCCCAATGATATATTACAGAAATTTTATTTGGCATAGTTAATCACTGCTATAGATTTTTGGGGAAAAAAAAAAAAACACCTATACTGAGCCTAAATGGGAACTTCCATGTTTCATTAAATAAATGGGAATTTAATTTTATATTAATAGATGGTAGTATTATAGTTTTCAAAAAACATTTTTATTGAATTAATATCAGTTTACACTGTTGCTTCCATACTAGAGGTAGGATCCCACCTTCAAGCATTGTTGCCATTGTGTACTCACCATCAGAGAAGCCATAGTCCACCACCTAAAGATGGCAGCATTTGAATGGATGAAAGAGACAGGGCATGGCAACAGTACATCATGGAAAAGTGATTAAGAAGAATAGATATGATGGTACCTTCCTAATTGCTAACAACTATTTCCAGAAAGATAGTTCGGAAATACTTAGTGATTTGGTATAAACACTATGCATTGGTTGGCTGACCTTTCGTTTCTAGCAGGCAGATCCCACTAACCAAAGAGTAGTATTTCTTTATGATTATCATGACAGCTTATGCTCAGATAATAAAAATATCTATAAAAGAGAACCTATACGAGTCAATACCTGAGTCCACAGATAACTTCTGATCAATTTAATTGGCCACCCATCTTGCAGAGTACATCAATTTAATTAAGATGCATTATATAATTTTAGCATATAACTAGCTTCCTAGGTTGCAGAAAAGAGGAAAGGTGGCTTCATGGGTTTTAGGGTGTGTTTTCTTTTAAATTATATTATATTTTATTGATGTAACATTGGTTTACATCTCTATATATCATCTAAGTGTATAGATTCTCACCTCTTTAGATTTATGTCACCTCACCACACCCACCACTAAGGCACCCTTAATCCTTCACTAGAGTCCATTGAGACACTCCCCACTTGGGTAGCCTCAATTCTGAGGTCAGATTTCTGGGGATTGTTTTTTAGATTTGTCTCTCTCTATTACAAACGAGTGCAGTCATATGGTACTTAACTTTCTCCTTCTGGCTGATTTTACTAAGCATAATCCCCTCGAGTTCTATCCATGTTGTCACAAATGGCAAGAGTTTGTCCTTATTTTAAATAACTAAGCAGTAGTCCATTATATATACATAAATATATACTTAGAGAGAGATAAACCTGTATATATATATATATATACATATATATCTGTGTATGTATGTATGTATGCATGTATGTATGCATGTATGTATATATATATATATATATATATATATCTCGCATGTTTATTCACTCATTTGTTGTTGGGCACTTTTGTTGCTCCCATAACCTGGCTGTTGTAAATAGTGCTGCAATGAGCATGGTGGGGGGGCATAGATCCCTTAAAACTATGGTTTCTATACTCTTCAGATAGATTCCTGGGAGTGGAATTATGGCAGATCCATCTGGACTCTTTTGAGAGCCCTCCATACTGTTTACCATAGGGACTGGACCATTTTACATTCCCACCAACAGTGTAGGGGGATTAATTTTCTCCATACCCTCATCAACTGTTTCTGGTCCTATTGATATGGTCCATTCTCTCAGGTATGAGATGATGTCTCATTGTGATTTTGATTTGCATTTCTCTGATGGTAAGTGAGGCTAAGTATTTTTTCCAAGTGCCTGTTAGCCATCTTCATATCTTCTTTGGAGAAGTGCCTATTTATATCTTCTGTCCATTTTTTGAAAGTCATTAAGTTTGATTATATGCACATATTCTGACCCTCACCCCCATACAAACATTTAAAGAGACATATTTTCTTTTCTTTTTTTTTTTAATTATTTTTTTTTCTTAGACTTTATTTATTTATACAAGCACTGGGTACAGTCAGAAGCGCGGGAGGGTGAGAGAATTCACCAGAGCCAGAGCAGGGAGCAGAGCAGGCAGAAGGACCGAAGTACACTGCTGAGGGGAGCAGCGGGTGGCAGGAGAGGTCTGCCCACCATGTGGGACCCTCCTCCGGTGGCTGGGGAGCAGCCGGGGATCGAACTGGCGCTGCAGAGGCTGCGGGCAGCTTCGCAACCCAGTGCTCAACCGCTGCGCCACCGGGGAGGCCCGAGAATTATTTTCTTTTCATAGAAAAGCATAGCGCGGATTTTAAATGACCACAAATGTGGATTATCTCTAAATTTACTCTTAATTATATTTTTCATCAGGGCAAGAGCATGACAAACCTGTCATTAATGAATACAATAAAGGGCTAGATAGAAAGAAACTGACAATATAATTACAAACTCAAATTTCTTGTAGACATTTTTAACATAGGTCATGTAGGAAGTCACCAAGAGATCTGTCAAGAAGAAAAAAAAAAGGATAGTCATGTGGAAATAAACAAAGACCACCCAGATAACAAGCAAACATTATTTATTCAGAGCTTGCTTAGGCTAACTAGAAGTAGAACATGCTATGTGAAAGGTTAAAGGGCACATCTGACATTTTCTGCATGGTCCCAAGTTGTAAGTGGGGACAAAAATTAGGGAGACTGGCTGTGACTATTGGGCCAACTCATGACTATTGGGTTTGACTGCGACAGAAGCTGTGGTTTTCTTTCTCTGGAGATTGTGGATCACAGATCTATTTTTACAGATGGTCTGACCATTGTTCCTTTGTGTATTTAGACTCTAAGCCACAAATCTCAAATTATTTGGACTTAATGTTATATGCTTGGGTGAAAACTATTGTGATACCTTCGTCATGATATGATTTCCTCTTTTATTCAATAAACTCAGGAGTTATAAAGCCTATTACAAGAAGATAGAATCTAAATAATTAGTAAAACGTCTTCTTAGCTAAAGCAATGAAATGTCAGCATTATCACAAATTATAGTATATTTGTTGAAGCAGATAAAAATGTGACAATAATAATTTGCCCATTTAACTAAAAAATATGAGGAAAGTAAGAATTTCTCAGTCTTGTTTGAAATTTGCTTCAATACCAACAAATATATTAGTACTTAAGCTGTCAACAATTTGCGATATATTGACATAATAACATTTTAATTTACTTTCATTACAAAATACTTTCATTTCTTAAGGGGTCCAAATATTCATGGCCAGGAGATAATATATCACACCTTAAAATAATTACTTATGTATAGTACTTCTCTGAGATAACTAGGAAAAAGAAGTCATTCCCATTTGAAATTTGAGAAAGCAGGATCAGAGAAGCATACTGACTTGCGTAGGATCTAGTTACGATCCATGCTACAAATTAGACTTCCTAATTTCTAGTTTCATTTCTCTTTTCTCTCGATTTTCCACCTTCTATTTAATTGCCAAGGTGAATGCCAATTTCATCAGCCTTACAATAGCCTCCAACATGAAAGAGAAAAAACAAAAAAAAGAAAACACTACTAAAAACACAGTGGACATGACAAGCAAAGAAAATCTAATGAAATTATATAGAATAATAACTTCTGCTTTCTCCCAAGTATAGACTGAAACTGTGTCAAGTCCAAAAAAGACTGACAATCCATCCCTGAGAGTAGACAAAATAATCTTGACCCCAGAGAAGGGGACTGTGGGATTAATAAGAACAAGGCAGTGGAAGAAGGAGGAAAGAGAAATTTCAGCAGGAATAAGTCTACATAATTGAAATACAAAGCTTTTTAGAGGGCTCCTTGGAGAAACATCATCTAGAATACTTTCCTTGTAGCAGAAAATAAGGAAATTGTCAAAAAATAATGAGAACAAGTCAAAAGGAAACAGAAACTAACTTGAATAAACTTCCACTGACCAAATCTGGGGCAAGTCATTATTAATAATAATAAAGAAGATAACAACAACAATGACATTATGGATTAAAACTCATTAAATAAAATAATTTATGGGTTCCTAATAAAGAGAGAGAAATACAGAATGTCCTTTCTGTGGTGATAACATAGAAATAATATTGCAATGACTATAGGGAGGAAAATAAAGGTCAACATTTTCCAGCAATTATAATTAATTCAAATTAAAAATATCAGTAGATGCTAAAACTAATGGATGAAACATTTAGAGAGAACAGAATACTCAAACATCTTCAAATAATAATTGTTAATGACAAATGGAAATATAACCATGCCAGGGAGAAAACTGGCAGGCATCACCACATAGCCAAGTGATCAAAGTCAGTATCACCAAAAATAATTCCATTTGGTCAGTTATCCTACTTCTGGATATTTACCCGAAAATACAAAAATACTAACTCTAAGAGCTATATGCACTATATATATATATATATATATATATGCATTATTTACAATAACCGTGATATGGAACCAAGATATACAACAATCTAAGTATCCATAGATTCACAAGTGAATTTTAAAAATGACTATCTACACAATGAAATACTATTCAGCTATAAAAACATAAAATTCTGCCAGTTGCAACAACATGGATGGACCTAAAATGAATTTGCTTAATGAAATAAGCCAGACAGAAAAATATATACACTGTGTATCACTCACATCTGCTATATAGAGAAAGCAAACAAAGGAACTAAATAAAATAAAAATTAACTTTTGGACTTTAAGACCAGCTAGGAGTTTCCAGAAGGGAAGGGAAAAGGAAAATTGGGGGAAAGGGGTTGGTGGTATGGTTAAGGATAGATTTAGACTTTTAGTGGTGAAGTTAATGTAGTATATATACACGTTGATTCTCAACGATGAACACCTGAAACTTATATAAGGTTAGAATAATAATTAGAAAACATTATAATAATATAATAATATATAATAATATAATAAATACATATGTAATAATGATATAATATCATAACATGATCATACTGTTATAATAATAATAAGACACAATTATAACAATGAGACAAAGCAACCTCAGGTACCCGCTGATATGATGCACTAATAGAAACAAAACATCTTGTATGTATTATTCCTGCCCCAAACACACAATCTAAATCTAATCAGGAGGAAATCTTAGACCATCCAAAATTAAAGGACATTCTACAAAATAATTGATCTTAACTCTTCCAAATGTCAGTGTCATGGAAGATAAAGAAAGCCCCAGGAACCGTGCAAATTAATGGAGCCAAAGAAATATGACAATTGAATACAAAAGATGATCCTGGATTGGATCCTGAAGAGGAACAAAAAGTTGCTATAAAGGATGTTATTGGAACAATTGGAGTAATTTGAACGCAAATGCAGTTTAGTTTATACTACAGTATCATTGTTAAATTGTTAACTACCCTGATTTTGATAATTACACTGTGATTATATAAGATGATATTTTCGTTCATGGAAACCACATAATGTTTTGGGGAAATGAGGCGCAATGACTATAAAGAACAAGTTATTCAGATAATTTTTTTCAGATATATATATATAAATGGATATGAATTTTCTCTCTTTTTATATATATATATATATATATATATATAAATGGAGAATGGAGAGAGAAAGACACAGACAGAGATAGAGAGAGAGAGACAGACAGAAACAGAGAGAACAATAATGACAGGAAACTTATGTATTAACATTGAACAAGGACATTTTCACATTTTAGAATTATTTGTATTACTTTACCACTTTTTGATAGCTCGAAATGATTTCAAAATAAAAAAGGACATTTGGAGTAACAATAACAAAATTTAAAAATAAAACATTTTTCACAGCAAACAACCTTTTACTAATAGAACTCCTGAGACTTATTAAACAAAATAACTCTTACCCCTTCTCCAACCTTAAGCCCCTCTAATAACAGAGTCCTTTTCTGAAATCCTTCTAAAGAGATGAGGTAGATTACTAGCTCCTAAAGGAACACATTGAAACATTATCCAAAGTGTATATTTTTGAGCATCTTAACAGGAAAGCTGCACGACTCCTTCTGTTCACTAGAGAGACACAGCGCCAGGGTTATTGTACTATACCTGTTGTAGCAATTTACATGAATTGCAATTAATTTATGTCCTATTTTTCTTTTTTTCTTAAAGATTTACTTTTATTTATGCATACAAGAACTGGGGTGTAGGCCAGAGTTGCAGGGCATGAAAGGATTCACCAGAGACAGAGTGGGGGACAGAAAGTGCAGAGCTACTGAAATACACTGCTAAGGGGAGCAGTGGGCGAGTCAGGAGAGGTCTGCTGCACTACGTGGGTCAGCTCCCTGGTCAGGGATCAAACTCATGCTGCAGTGGCTGCTGATAGCTTGACAGCACTGACTTTATTTAACCCATGCGCCACCAGGGAGACATATTTCCTGTTTTTGTTGCCACACTGAAAGCTAATCCTCTAAACTCATGATCCTCTCTAGTCCTCCAAACTCATGATGCTCATCACTTTCATATTTCTTCCTTTCTTGAACATCTAACTGTAATGATTAGACAGTTACTCATCATTTCCACCTCTTTCTCAGATATATTGCGTGCAAAAAACAGGCTAAAATGAATTTGGCCACTCAGCAAACATCAGGGTGCTATATTAAACTTTGGTAGCTATATATCCCCTTCCTTACTGCTTCCATGCCATGGAATGTAACAGTGAAACCAAGTCTCAGAACAAATGTTGCAATATGTATAAAAGATTATTCACAAGGAGGCAAGGCACTTGTTCTATACCCAGAAAGGGCTCACTCTATGACCAATAATTCAAACTGATGGTACTGGAATGTTGGGCTCACTGTAATCTCATCTATTTTCATGAAAGGACATTAGCCTTTGTAACCTACCAGTCACCTATCTTGAATTCATATTCTCTCTCTCTCTCTCTCTCTCTCTCTCTCTCTCTCTCTCTCCCTACTTCCCTCCCTCCCTCACACACCACACACACACACACACACACACACACACACACGCATGTTTGTGTGTAGGGATGGAGTAGTAGTGTAGTAGTTCAATTCCAAAACCCATAGGTCAAAATACACATTTGTCAGTGAGATTGTCTCCTGTGTACCCAGGCCAGCACTCAGACATCATTCTCTTAGGGCAGAGCTCAGCAAATGTTTCTGCAAAGGTCCAGACAGTAAATATTTATGGCTTTGCGGGTCATGTGACTTCTGCACTAACTCAGCACTGTCCTTGCAGTGCAAAGGCAGCTAGAGACAATGTGGAAATGAATGGGTAGTTCTGTGTTCCCACAAAACTGCAGCTATAAAATGGGTGGCAGGACAGTCTGCTGACCCTTGTATTAGGGCAATGAAACAGACTAATACACTGTGAAGATCATAGTGATGGGTTGAAATAGGCTGGACTGTCCTCCAAGTTTTCTCTCAGGTCTCTCAGTTTTTGTTTTTTATTTATTTTCTTATATCTTTGCTCATTTTTTTTTTTTACAGTATTTCATTTCTCTCCTCAGGTGTAGTCCCCATAGTTCATCCACCACCATATCACCCATGAACCATCACCATACTTCCCTCCCCTATTTTGACCCCCTCCTTCCCCTCCACTGGTGTATGCCTCTCTCTATGGTCAGCTTGTAAGTCTTGTCTTTTTTATTTGACCTTTTGTTCAGTTTCTCTATATCCCACATATAAGTGAAACCATCCAATATTTATCTTTTTCTGACTTATTTAGCTTAGCATAATCCCTTCCAGTTCCATCCATGTTGAACGAATGGCATGAGTTTATCCTTTTTAATTGCTGAGTCGTATTCCATTGTGTGTCTATAACACAACTTTTTGATCCATTCATCTGTTCTGGGTCATTTAGGTGGTTTCTGTATTTTAGATATTATAAATAGTGTGCAATAAACATAGAAGCCCTTATTTCCTATAAGATTAGATTTTTGGTGTTCTTTGGGTAGATTCCTAGAAGTGGAATCACTGGATCATATGGTACTTCCAATTTTAGTGTTCTGAGGACCCTCCCCACAATGGCTGGTCAGGTGCCTCAGCTTTGAATGGCTTATCATATTGTGCTTTTGTGTCTTCTTGCTTCCCTATTCTTAGACACGTCATTCCCTTCTACAAAATGGAACCACAGAACACTTTATAATGCTCAGGGACTACCAGCAGAGCAGGTGGTCTACAAAAATGAGTCTGCTTTCATTGTTCTAGCCTGGTCAAAAGGTGAGTTTCTACCTACATACTGCACATTAACCAAATTACCTCCTATATTATCAAAATTAAACAAAGCCCCTTTAAAGCATAGAAAATACCTTTATGTGTAAGTTATTTTTATTAACGCCCAAAACAGCTTTACTTTACTCATAATTAAAGTACTGCAAATATGTAGCATTTCGCCACTTGGAAAGTTTTTTCACACACTTAAAAACCTTGAATGGTAGACAAGGTTGGTAATGTTCTTAAAAAGATGATAAAATTAAGGTCCTGAGACACTCAGAAATCTGCCCAAGTAGCTAAAATTAGAAACCTATCCTGTCTTCAACTCTTTCCACTATAATATAGAGCACTGCAAATCTTACTCTAGGGACTAAAGATAAACTCAGCAAAATTTCAAAAGTTGAGAATCGTTCATCCTCCAGAACCATGGTGAAATCAGAAGTCAAAAGAGAAAATGTCGAAGACCATGCCCTAGGAAGAGCAGAAGACACAGAGTCTAATTGTTTCTCCTTATTTGCAAAAACACAGTTTGCTTTCGGTCATTCCTGGCAGTATCTTTCAAGTTTTGCTCATGATAAGGCTTCCCCTTGAAAAGGAAAGGAAATTGCAAACGAGAAGCACCAATCCTTACTCTCCAAGGCAGAGAATTAATCAAATCAGAAATTAAAACCAAAAAGGAGGGCCTCCCCGGTGGCGCAGCGGTTGAGCGCTGGGTTGCGAAGCTGCCCTAGGCCTCTGTGGCGCCGGTTCGATCCCCGGCTGCTCCCCGGCCACCGGAGTAGGGTCCCACATGGCGCGCAGACCTCTCCTGCCGCCCGCTGCTCCCCTCAGCAGTGTACTTCGGTCCTTCTGCCTGCTCTGCTCCCCGCTCTGGCTCTGGTGAATTCTCTCACCCCCCGCGCTTCTGACTGTACCCAGTGCTTGTATAAACAAAACAAACAAACAAATAATAAAAAAAAAAAAACAAAAAGGAGACAAAGAGTTTCTGCACTTATAATGCCAAATATTCAAAATGTTACAAATGGGGGCCTCCATGGTGGCACAAGGGGTTAAGTCTCAGCATTATGAAGCAGTCTGCAGCTACTGTAGCATGAGTTCAATCCCCGGCCAGGGAGCTGACCCACATGGCGCAGCAGACCTCTCCTGTCTCACCTGCTGCTCCCCTCAGCAGTGTATTTCAGTCAGTCTGCCTGTTCTGCTCCCTACTTTGTCTCAGGTGAATCCTCTCACCCCTGCCACACACCTCTGGCCTATACCCTGGTTCTTGTATGCATAAATATATAAATCCTTAAAAAAATGTTACAAATGGTTGGAAGACAACATTGTACTAGTTTTAACTAAGAAAAAGTAACTGGAGGAAAATATTTTATGATGGGGTTCAATAATGCAGGTATACTCTCCAAAGATTACAGGGATTCAACCTTTTTCCTCTAAAAGAAAGTAAACCAGCTAGATATTCAATAATTTACTTTCTGTATACCTGTTATGGCCTAAAGAGCTTCAAGACACTAAATCACATACTTGTAACTCATTAATATAATCTCATATTGTATCAGTGTAGTGTTCATTATGTGAAGCTGATCTTTATTGAAATATTTTCCACTTAAAGAATTTAATTTAAAATACTATTGTTGGGTGCAGCGAAAATTTTTCCCACTCCTTTGGGTTCTTCTCAGGTTGGACGAACAAACAAATTAATGTTAGAGAGATTAGTAGGAGAAAAGACAAAATTTAATTACATAAGTATAGAGAATATGCATGGCTATAAAATCTAAAGTAAATGGAATAAACCAGAGGTTTATATCCTGTGAAAGGAAATGGGATGATGCCCTTGGTGTGGGGGCGAGGGCTCACAGAGGAGTCGCACATGACAAGAGGGGGAGAGGAAGACTTCATATGCTAAAATCTTGCCTCGTCTTAGCATAAGTTTCTCCTATCTAGAAAGTTTATTTCTAGAGATGTCCATAAATCCAGACAATCTGCATTCTTTAAGAGTATAGTAACAGGGCCTCCCCGGGTGGCACGGCGATTGAGCCCCACCCGTTGAGGCTGCCAGCAGCCTCTGCAGCGCTGGGGAGGGTCCCACATGGCACGCAGACCTCTCCTGCCACGCCCGCTGCTCCCCTCAGCAGTGTATTTCATCAGTCTGCCTGTTCTGTTCCCTGCTCTGGCTCTGGTGAATTCTCTCACCCTCGCGTGCTTCTGACTGTGCCCAGTGCTTGTATAAATAAATAAATAAATCTTTAAAAAAAAAAAAAAACAGATTATAGTAACAGTTTGTCTCCAAGCCCACAGGATACAGTTGACCTTAGTTCCTTGGTGACACCACGGTGACATACTGGCAAAAGCCTGTCTGGCATTTCTGGAGAGACCAACCCCACATTACATAAAAAGTCATCCTTCCTTTATCCAGAAAGAAAATATCATCACTGTAGAGACTCTCAATTAATAATCATTTCAAGTATCTTCAGCCAACTATTTACCATGTTCAAAAACCTATTGACCAGTGATTATTTGGACAATGAGAATTGTACATTCATTCTTTCAATAAATCAGATCAGTGATCAGTCCTCATCACTTTTCACCTTTTTTGCTGAATTTTCATTATGCATTTTGTATGTGCATGTATCGTGTTTCTATTCTGATAACATGGATTAGTCTGGAACAAACACTACAATTTGCCTCATTGGTCAGACACTGTATTATTAGACTTGAAAATCATTTCAAGAGACTCAGATGCATGGATTCCAGCTGGGTACAGTAATTTTTTCAGTAGTGTGGTAATTTTCCCTCCAACACAAACCTGCCCTGGATCAAGACTCCTAGAGGAAGGAACACCACAGAAGCTATAAGTAAGAGGCCAAAATGCCTTTCATGCAATTTCAGATAGGTTCTTCCCTTTTTAGCTGTAATAAAAGGTCTTTTAAACAAAGGAAAGGCAGAAAAGTGGATTTCACAAAAAAAGTACTACAGATTTTATCTGGTGAACAATGCTTTTGAAAGAGAAACATTCATCTAAGAAGTACAATTATTTTATTGAAATATTCTAGTGTCAGTGGTTTATAAATACTTTCAAGGATACACCTTCTCATTTGACCCTTGCAACAACCCTGCATTGTCCATTAGATTTCTTTTTTTTTTTAAGATTTATTTATTTATGCATACAAGAACTAGGGCACAGGCCAGAGGTGTGGGGGGTGAGAGGATTCTCCAGAGAGAGAGTGGGGAGCAGAACAGGCAGATGGACTGAAATACACTGCTGAGAGGAGCAGCGGGTGAGACAGGAGCGGTCTGCCGCGCCATGTGGTTCACCTCCCTAGCTGGGGATAGAACTCATGCTGCAGTGGCTGTGGATACCTTCATAGTGCTCCGACTTAACCCCAAGAGACACCGGGGAGGCCCCCATTAGATTTATTTACCAAATGAGAAACTGAGGCTCAGAGTGGATAAAAATATATCTCTGACAGAGTTCACAGAATTAGCACAAGTTGCTGAATGGGAACCAGAAGGCAGAGGATCCATTTAGCTTGAATTGTTAAATTGACCATGAAAAGGGCAGGGCATATTAACGCTGCCTCAAAACTAAGGGTAACAACAAGGGTAATAATTCTGATGTGCCAACTGTGATTGAATACAAAGGCTCAGGTTTCACCAAACTCAAGCTGGCGAGGCCAGCCACCGACTGTCGTAAACATTTTATTGAAATACAGTACACCCACTTATTTCTACAGTACCTGTGTCTGTTTTTGTGCTACAAATTGCACTACAACTACGGAGTAGCTGCAGCAGATGATGTGTTGTCCACGAACATAAAGTCTGCATTATCTGATCATTTAACGAGAAGTTTGCTGCTTGAGATCACTGTATTTCAGAGGATTCTGAAGTTATATTTAGTCCTCATGATTGACTATTGTCTGCCCCGGACAAAGGAAGAAGGAAATTGTCTGTTACCCTTACATTGCCTTAGATAAAAATGTCATCTTGATTAGGCTCTTTCTTTTTCTGGATATTTCTCTCTGCTCCAATGTCAGACCATTAGCATTACATTTTCAGAAATTCGGTTTACTGGGTTTACTTAGCAGTGATAAGGTTGCTTGACTTAATGCATGTTAACTCACCAAATCTGCATTTTAGGATGGGTGAGTTCTAGTAAGACATGATCCAGATAGTGAGCCCTATCCCGAGTATAAAATTGTCATGCATCTGTAAGTACACTACAGTTGATCACTGTTTCTCTCTGGTGTTACATACTTCTCTATTATTTTTTCTCAGTTCTAATCAAGTCCATAAGTTCGTTATGATTAAGAACCACTTTTTCCTGTTCCTCCCTGGTGGTGCAAGGGGTTAAGTCACAGCACTATGAAGCTATCCCCAGCCACTGCAGTGCGAGTTCGACCACCTGCTAGGGAGTTAACTCACATGGTGCAGCAGACCCCTCCTGCCTTGCCCGCTGCTCCCTTCAGCAGTGTATTTCAGTAGATCTGCCTGTCCTGCTCCCCACTCTGTCTCTGGTGAATCCTCTCATTCCCCCCACCTCTGGCCTGCACCCCAGTTCTTGTATGCATAAATAAATAAATAAAAACTTTCCCCTAAGTCTTTGTATCCAGTCATAGGACTAGGTATAATAACACTACTAGGCATTTAATAAAAATACTTTGCTATATAGTTTTCTAAGCAAAAAAAGTAGTGTAACAGGGTGGTCCCCAGGAAAGGGGGAGGTTTCCTGCTCAGCTCCACCCTCCCTTGGGTGGGGCAGGCTTGGGTGGGGCAGGGAACCTCCCCCTTTCCTGGGGACCACCCTGTTACAGTAGGGCATCACTGAGTAAAAGGTACCCTAGGACTTGCTTTAGCAATAATCTTTCAATTAAGCATCCAGAAGAAAGGCAGGACTGTATAACAGTTTTAGGAGCTATTTTTTCCAAAATCAAAGTTTTTTTGCACTTCTATTAATCAAACTACGGACTTTTTTTTTTTTTTTTTTTTTTGGTGGGACCCTCGCTGGTGGCCGGGGAACAAACCAGTGCTGCAGAGGCTGCAGGCAGCCTCGCAGCCCAGCGCTCAACCGCTGCGCCACCAGGGGAGGCCTTAACTACAGACTTTTTTGAGTTTCAAATCCACAGTAGCTGGCAGCAAGTTACTTACATGTGCGTAGTTGTTATTATTATTATTTTGTTTGTGTGTGTGTGGGGACCCTCGCTGGCAGCCAGGGAACGAACCGGCGCTGCAGAGGCTGCAGGCAGCCTTGCAGCTCAGCGCTTAACCGCTGCGCCACCAGGGGAGGCCCAGTTGTTATTTTAAATGTACATCAAAGCTTCTGTTAGCAGGACATGCAAAGTATTCAGCATATATAGACACGGGATATAGAATGCTGGAGCTAGATGGGAACTGAGAAATAACCAGGTTCCTTCTTAAAGATGATTAGCCTGAGGCCCAAACAAGTGATCAGTGTATAAGGGAAATAGTTTGGTCAACTAATCATGCCAGTGGGAACAATGATATCTCTGACTCGGGTATGGTACCGAGGGAAGGAAGCTTTGAATGAAAGCAGCGCCAGAAAGAAGTACATACCTCGGGAAAATAATCTTATTTAAGAGGTAAGAGAATGGAATCTAGTACCAATTTGTTAAAATGTGGTTGGTAATCTTCACAACTCTCATGTAATTTTGACTGGAAGAAGGGAAGTGGCACTATAGTGTGTAAACTGTGAAACAATCTTACAGAAATTAAATATACATATTATATATAATTCATTGAATGTGAATATTTCTGGTATATCTGATATGAAGTTAACATTGGTTATCTCTGAGTCATGTGCTGGATTTTTGCTCTCAAATTCTCCCCCATCTCTCTGTCCTTTTTTCTGCATCACAAAGAACATTTCTCCTTGTACATTTCCCTCTGTCTTCAAGGTAATTGTAAGTATTTGGAGGTGATGATGGAAGACTAAGGATGGGCGGAGGGGAGAAGCCAGGATCTTCTCTTGCTCTGCTCTGGGCTGCTCTAGCAGCTGCTGTGTGCCACCTCTCTCCAGCACATCTTTTCCTTTGTATATCCATTTCCCACCAGGCTGACTATTATACTTTCAGCATCTATCATCAGCTCCTTTATCTTCCACAATGCTGCCCCCTCATTTACCCCTTCAGCCTAGAACTGGCAGCACTTTCTGCTTCCTGCTAATACCTGGATTGCTTTACACCCCCTCTTTAGATTCTCAGTTTGTCAAGGACTCCCATAAGTAAGCCCCATATGAAATTTCCTCTGTTTAAAATACCTAGTATGAGTTCACTGATTTGTGGAATATAAATGGGATAAAAGTAATGGAACAAGCAAAACCAATCCAAAAGCAAGCCCTTAGACTCTCATAGAGAATGGTGGTTACCAGAGGGTAGCAAGGGTACAGAAACGCTCAATATTGGATGGTGACCAGACACTGGTGGTGGTTTGGGGTGATATACACAGTCGCTGAGGTGAGAAACCATGCATCTGACACCTGTGCAATATTTCAAATTATTGTTACCTCAGTAAAAATTAAAAAATACCTAGAGTGGTTTTTCTTTTCTGATCAGAACCTGATTAACACAGGTGGAGGAAGGGAAATACTTATACTTTCAATATTGTTTCACAAAACCACACTATACTGGGGTAATGTTTAAATTTTTCTTCAAAAAAAAAGTCTGAGGAAACTCCATTTTTTACAGAGTACTCCCAGAGTAATAAGAAAAAATGTCTTTCAACCATGAACATTATGCAACAATGACTGTAGTCCACAGTCCTTTATCATCCCCAAATGAACTTTCCTTAACATTCACTACGCTTTGTTAGTGTAGTTTCCATTCAAACTAGAAACAGAGCAAATGTTACACTCTCTGATTCTGTTTTCATCTGCAGCAGTGCATTTACATGCGCCAAGTCATTTACTTGCTGACCTTCAAGGAAAGGCCTAAGAGCTACCCTCAAGCGCCATGTCAGACCAGCCAAGATTACAGTGGTAGATAATGTCCAATGTGTGTGAAGATATGGGAGTATGTGCCTTACATACTCTAATTTGACATCTTGCCAGGTTGTCCTCGGTTATCACTACACTATAAATTCTTAGAGATCAAGAATTTTTTCTTAGTTTCTTTTGTTAAGACATTTGATAGCACAATATCTAGCACTTAATGTAAATATCTAAAAGTTGTCATCCTGGTGTTCCTGTATTTCTCTATGATACTACTTTGTCACTGCTTTATCACATGTCTCTTGTGCTACCTTTAGAACTTAAATAAACACCATCAAAATGAAAATAGACTGGAATGGGAATACTCTATCCTTAGTCTTCTACCTCATCCATCATATCTTGAAATATTGAAATATCACTATATTCCCAGGCCCAGCTGATATTTTACCTGTTTCATGAAATATTGTTGATTATCTTGGCCAAAAGTGATCTTTCCCTCTTCAGTCTGAATTATTTTTATGGAATTTATAAAAATCTACTTTCAATAATTTATATGCTCCTGGCCCTTATTGAATTGTAAGCTATTCCTACCACTTCATAGAGAGAGGAATTGGGTCTAATATATTATGAGACTTCCCAAGTGCAAGTGCACTATTTGCAAATAGAGTTTATTTGCTAGCTGGAAGAATAAATGAATGAATAAATGAATGACAAAGAGATTTGTCCAGATAAGAGGAGTCCAAATCCTGAAAGTGAAAGACCTGTTCTATTTAATTTAAAACTATGCAACACTTTTAATCAGTAAAATATTTAATCATTTTGGTAGCATATTTTTTCATAATTGCATGAATTTTCACATCTTTATAATGCTGTTAACTTTTTGAAAATATTTTTAGTATCATTATGAAAATGTCACAAAGTGAAAATTGTTATTGCCTCCCACACCTATAATTTCTAAACATGGTTAAAATTATAATAACAGGATTTTCACTGAATTTGGATTATAGTCTAACAATTAAAACAATTTCTATCGTAAAATGCATTTCATATCTGGAGTTGAATATTTTATAAGCATTTCTTTGTGACTTTATAGCAATGGTGATATTTTAATTATATTTTTGTCACTTAAAAACCCTCTGTCTGATTAACCATAAATCAACATGGGTCATTAGCCTGAAAATGAGGAGTAAATCATGGACACCACCTACCTCATTCTAATCTGATATTTGATAATATTACTCGTGGTCTTATTATAGGCATGGCAAAGGAATGTAGACTGGATAAAAATACAGTTAAGTTGGATTTATATTGGTTGAACAAGCAGATTTAAAAGGATATTGATTCCTGGATGGCGACCATGGAGAAGGCTCTCCTGTGGTCTGGCCAGTCAACTCCTTTTTATCAACGGGATTGATAAACACATCAACAAAATACATATTGGTTGGGAGAGTACTGAAGTTAAATATAATTTAAGGCAGAAATGGGTATTCAAATATCTTGCTAATGCTTGAAAAGCAATCACAGATCAAGGTGATAAAAATTTAACTGTACAAAAGAGGAAACCCCATCTTCATATCTCGAACAAAGAATCAACATTGTTTCAAAGTTAACATAAGGTAGTGTGGAAAGGCCTGAGGCAATACTATATCCAAATACCAATTCTTCACAGCTACTGCCTTTGTGAACTTGAAAAAGTACTCACCTATCTACACAATGGTGAATACAATCCCTGCTTCACAGACGTTTTAGAAGAATAGAATTTTAGGGCCTCCCCGGTGGCGCAGCGGTTGAGCGCTGGGTTGCAAAGCTTCCGGCCGGTTCGATCCCCGGCTGCTCCCCGGCCACCGAAGGAGGGTCCCACATGGCGCGCAGACCTCTCCTGCCGCCCACTGCTCCCCTCAGCAGTGTACTTCGGTCCTTCTACCTGCTCTGCTCCCCGCTCTGGCTCTGGTGAATTCTCTCACCTCCCGCGCTTCTGTCTGTACCCAGTGCATGTATAAACAAAACGAACGAACAAACAAATAAAAAAAAAAAAAGAATAGAATTTTAAGTCTGCCTGCCATGATGAACTTTAATTATCGCTATAATCCCCAAAAGAAATCAAAACTTAACTGTAGGCTCCAGTTCAAGGGAGGTGATATATGCTTGGCCTGAAGACATCTGAAGAATTGAGCTCCATTCTAGACACTATGCTTCAGAAGGAATTTTGGAGAACATCCAGAGAAAATCTAGACAAATCCATTTACATAAAGAACTTTTGAGGAAAATGGATATTTTTGTCTTGAGAGGAAAGCCTAAAGAGACATGATAGCTGTCTCCAAATATTTTGAAGTACTATGTTGTGGAGGAAGTAGTATTTTTAGTCAGTGTTACTCCAGGAGGCAGAAGAAAGACCAATACTTGGGAAGTTTTGGGAAAATAAATTTCATTATGATCTGAGGACCCTCTCAATGATGACATCTGTTCACCAATGGAGCAGGCTGTTTCAACAAGCACCACACTCTCCATCTTTTAAATATCAGGGAAAGTATAAATAGAATTCACTGTACAGCTGGGAAGGCATTTTTAGAAATATTATATTACTTAAAACTACTCATTAACCCCATAAGTCATGTATTATCATTCTTTTCCCCATATTTCAGATCACAGATGGTTTGACTTACCCCAAATCACACTGACAGTTAAGTTTTAGGTCCATACTCTCAGAGTCCAAAATCTGTGCTTATTTCAGAACCTAAGTTTGACTAAGGAACTCATGAACTGTGTTGAGTTGGTATTACAAGCCATCTCCAATGTCTTAAGAATTATGAATTCATAATCAATATATTTAAGTTTTCAAATCACATCCAGTCTGATTTCATTCTAGTCCACAAGCAGTTCTCCCTTTATATATACTGTGTCAGGCATAGAACATTCATTATTTCCTTTGATTTGTTCAGCAACCCTGTGAGGCAAGAGAGCAGGCATTATTCGTGTTTTATGTATAGAGAACCAAAATTGTGAGAAGCTAAATGATTTAACCAAGGTCACAGAGTTCCACAATGACAAAGTCAGAAAGCAGAATGTCTGATCGTACATACAGTCCTTTCCACACACCAGGCATCGTGAAATTAATTAGAGATTAAGGATTTCTGCAATGGACTAGGAAGCAGGACTATAAATGCTTGTTGGGTAAAAACCAGTGAGCATTCAACAGCTTTACCCAAATTATTTTTTGTCAATAAATTATTTATATGACATATAATTGGCAAAATTGTAAAGTTATAGAACTGCAAGGTAATTTTTCAATTAAATAGAAAGCTACATAAAGGTTTTTTTTTTCTTAATGTTTAGAATGACACAATGTATCTTAATAACATAGTCAGTATTCCACAACTGTTATAGTCAGGAAATGCTTCCTAATTTATGACCCTGATTCCTGCTCCAGTTTCCACCACATTCCCTCATGGCCTGTCCTCTGAGGAAAATGAAACAAACAGAAAAGTTTCTTGTACATTTCCTTTCATCTGTATAATCATCACTAAATTATTAAAAGAAGGCTTCACTATGCTAAAGCTTGCTTTCATATTATGACATTGTCACCTGTTCTGCTTAGATCTCTATAAAAATAATATCTTTATTCCATTCACACACTAACCAAAAGTCAAGGTCATTTGAACCAAACTTTTAATTACTTATGTACGTTCTCCTCACAAGAATACCACAAAAAGCATCACACTGAAATAACTTCAGCTTCCCCACATGATTAAAAATATTTGAGTAATGAGCAGAGAATATTATCATTTAGGTTCTTAGTAAGAACCTTTATTACCACTGCAAACTACACCAGTGGTTCTTCACTTCCTGTAATCTCACATCTAAACCAAAAAGAATCAAATGTTAAGAAGCATATTCCATTTATTACGATTGTATAACTCACCACCCCAAAATATGGTGGGATAAAATAGTTCTTTATTACGCACAAGGATTTATGGATTGGGAACCTGAATGAGAAAAAGAGGAGGAACTTGTATTTATTTACTCCACAATGTGGATCTGAAAGACCTCCAAATTGGGGAGTTAGAATCATCTAAAGGCTCCCTCAGTCAAATGTCTGGTGTTTGATGTTGTTGGTTGGGGACATCAGTTCTCCATTTTGGCTTTCCATGTGACTTCTCCACCATAGGCTAGTTTGCCTTTTCTCACAGAATGGAGGCTGATATACAAGGACAAATATCTCAAGGGTGAGAGAGAGCCAGGATAAACTGTAATATTTTCTGATCCAGTCTTGAAAGAGTGTTATTGCTACCATACTTGAGGTCAAATTGGGGAAGGAATGGTTACTCTCCTTTCTCTTTGTGGAAAGAATGATGGTGATGTTGCAAGAGGAGCATGTGGAAAGTGTCCATATGTAGCCATCTTTGGATCATTTCATGTGCCACAGTGAACCCTGGTCACATTTCACAACCCACCCACATGCAAAATACATTCACATCTTGCAAAAGATGTTCTATTACAGTATCAGAGCCAGGCTCAAGATCCAGAATCAGGGCCACCCCAGTGGCGCAGCGGTAGAGCGCTGGGCTGCAAAGCTGCCCGCAGCCTTTGCAGCGCTGGTTTGATCCCCGGCCGCCAGCGAGGGTCCCACATGGGGCGCAGACCTCTCCTGCCACCCGCTGCTCCCCTCAGCAGTGTACTTCGGTCCTTCTGCCTGTTATGCTTTCCGCTCTGGCTCTGGTGAATTCTCTCACTGTACCCAGTGCTTATATAAATAAATAAATAAATATTAAAAAAAAAAAAGATCCAGAATCATATTATCTACTTCAGGTGCAGGTGTTCCTCTAGCACTGTTTCATTTTCAGGCCTGTAAACTAAAGTCAAGTTATCTATCCCCCTACACACCCAAAAGGCAATGGTTAGACAAATAAAGGATAGCTACAGCTAGACCCTTCAGTATAAAAATGGGACAAACTGGGGACACACAAGAGTTTCAGGTCAATAGTAATTCTGAAATCCAGTCAGGCACATATTACTAGTTCAATTTCAGGGTTCAATCCTACCGTCTGAGAATGAGTCCTCTGCCTTCTTGGTTCTTGGCTCTACGCTCTGAGTCATCCTTCCTTTGCTAGTCAAAAAATACCCAGCTTGATAGTTTTTGCAGCTTGTTTCCTGTCTATAGATATTTAGAGATCAAATGGTTTCTTTCCATTTAGTGATTCTCTGTCCAGTTCAGTTTCACATGATATAATTTCTCTAAAAATGTACATTCCTTGTCAATCAATTCACGATCTGCTCTCACAAAACCAAACTCATCAACCTCTACAAGATAAGCCTTATCTGCCTGAGGTAGGAACAATACCCCAAAGACTGTTAGATTATTATTCCTGTTGCTTAGGAGAGAGACTGAATAGAGCTCCAAGGCACCACTTTAGAACTTTCTGAGATCTTACCAAAATATTTCATAGTCACATCATTGGTAGATGCTGTTTGTCTTAATGGAAGAATAGGCTACCTCTTTCCTTCTGTATTTTACTATGAGCAGTAAAAAGAAGCCAAGTGATACCTTTACATTCTCTCTGAAAATTACTATGGTAGATCATCCAGTTCATCAGCTGCATTTTCTACTTTCCAAGTTATCACAGGTGACAGTACTAAATTTTCTACTAGGATATAACAAGAAAAGTTGTTAGAAGAAATGAAACTCTTTCTTCTAATTTCTAAAAATATTTTCCTTCTGTTCACTTCAGGTGGCACTGCAAGCCCCCTCAAGGACATAACAATGTCTCCAATGCTTTTCCAAATCCTAGAAGTGTTACTCTTGCCAATACACTGTTTCATTACAGGTTTTGTTACAGCAACATCCCGCTTTCATGTACTACACACGTTACAGCTACTGAATGGCATGATACAAATTACTCCAAGACAGTGCTATAAACCAATCATTTATTTTCTCATGGTTTCTATAGATAAATAATTCAGTCTAATTGTTAGGGTTCTAATGGGCATTTCTTTCTTGGAGTTTTTCATGCAGTTGTAGTTGATACTGCCCAGGGTTGCAGTCACCTGAAGGCTCAAAGGAAACTGGAAGGTCCACTTCTAAGATGACTTACTCATATCACTGGCAACATGGAAGGGGCCCCAATCCTTCACATGGGCCTCCCCATGGGCCTTCTAGGACGTTATCACAGCATGGCAGTTGGCCCTCCTCAAAGCTAGGAATCCAAGAGATCAAATTAGAAGATCTCTTGGAGTTCCAGCTCTGGAGATCCTGATTTAATTGTTCTGCAGTAAATCTTCCCAGTTTATCAGAATATGGAAGAAAGAAAATCTAAAATGAGATCAGGAATGTGAAGAGAAGCAGAAGAAAACTGGCTAAAAGAGTTGCCAGAAACCAGAAACTGATTGTGGAGATATGTCCTACGAGGGTGAAGACCCTGCCCAGGAAGACTCAGGTCCCCAGAGAACGTTCTGCTCATGTTTCCAGGGAGGGAGGTGGAGGGGGAATCACTGGCATTTGCTAGTTGTTCCTCTACTCAGCATTGAAGGTCAATACCCTAAACCCACTAAGCACTTCAGGATGGTTTTTATCCTAAGGCTTTGCCTAGTCCCTCTCTAATCACCCTGCATGGAAACACCCTCCCATACACCAAATAAAGCCTCAAAACATCTACGATGAAGAAAAATGAATGAGACCTGTAATATTTTCTGCAACAAAATTAAAATTAACCAGCACATTATTCCCTAAGCTAGTTACTTGTTATGCACCTGCATCACACTATGCTAATTGTTTTAGATGCATTATCTAATTTACTACTCTCTAAAACATGGAAAGAGCTAGGTTATCCTATTTTATTTATAAGGAAATTGAAATTCAGGTGGGGTTCCTACCAGGAACAAATCACCTAGCTCAAAACTGGTAAAATCTTTGTTTCTATTGGATTTCAGAGTCTAGTTTCTTAACCTCTACATTACAATGTATCTTCCTAATATTTAGGTAAATATTTGTTGGGTAGCTCTAAGCAGACAGACCTATAGTCAACATGAAAACTATGTGATTTACTGATAATATCAATTCATATGTAAGTTTCCAGGATATTTTCCAGATTGTATGTAGGGAATTGTGTAGATAGAAGCTTTAGTTAAATGAAGTTCAAGTTGGAGAAAATCTGGCTCAAGCCAGGGTAGAAGTGGAAGAGAATTATTTCACATGGGCCTCCCATGGGCCTTCTAGGACGTTATCACAGCATGACAGTTGGCCCTTGACATTGAGGGGCTGACTTGTCATAGGCAGTTGAAGATGCCTGCCAGTCAAGAGCATATTTAGTCCTGGATCTCAGAAGTAAAATAAGCAGGAGTTATGGGCTTACATATCATAGTGGAAAATAAGATATGAATGACTATCCTGGGAGAAACTACTTGGTCTGAAAAACTAAGTGGTCCTCAGACAGAATACAAATCAGATCTTCCAAACTTCAAGACAGGCAAGAGAAAAAGGAATCAGTTAAATGACACCATAATTCAAAGGAAAAAGAGTGTGGTTACACGGGATCAGAAAGAGTGTACATGTGTTTGGAAACAGAGTCAACAAATTTGCCAATACCTGCACAATACCCAAGTAAGTTAAGTGATGGAGCGAGCTGACCTTTGGAGAGGAAGTTTATAGTGCAAATCGGGTCAGGGGAGGACTAAAATAATATAAGCACTATAAAAAATTTTATCTGGGCCCCTTGTGATGCATCCTCTCCACCCTGAGATTTGAGGTAAGGATTCTTAATGCCCACATTACAAAGCATGGAACAACATACATTTGCACATAAAGAACAAAGTTCAGAGAAGAACTCGGATCTGTCTGGTTTTAAGACACTTGCACTTCCTCTGGTAGGTATTTTCTCTTTTTGATATAAAATTCACATAGCATAAAAATCACCATTTTAACAATTTTAAAGTATACTATTCAATGTTTTTTTTTTCACTACTGATACATTGACAATGCTCAGCAACCATCACCACTAACTCCAGAACATTTTCACGACTCTAAAAACTGCACTCATAGTTATTCCCTTTACCCTTTTTCACCCAACCCCTGGCAAGCACTAATCTATTTTCATTCTGTATGGGTTTGCCCATAAAAACTGTATCTTATAATCTATTGCTTTATATGTCTGCTTTCACTCATTTAGCATGTTTTCAAGTTAGTATAACTATAGCATGAACCAGTACTTCATTCCTTTTAATGGCTGTGCAATATTCCATTGCATGGATATAGCACATTTTGTTTACACATCATCCACTGATGGGTGTTTCTGTTCCTTTTATGTTTTCTCTATTATGAACATTTGTGTTCACGTTTTGGTGTGAATATTTGTTTTCAGTTCCCTTGGGTAAACACTTAGAAGCTGGATTCCTGGGTCTTAGAGTAGCTCCATGTTTACCTATTTGATGAACTGCTAGCATGGACTGATCCCACTAGCAATACATGAAGATTTCACTTCATCTGCAGCCTTGCCAACACTTACTTCCCATTGTTTTGTCATAGTCACCCTAGTGCGTGTGAAGTGGTGGCTCATGTTTTTCATTTGCATTTCCCTAATGATTAATACTGTAGAGCATCTTTCAGGTGTTTGGTGGCCATCTGTATATCTTCTTTGGAGAAATGTCTATTCAAATCTTGACATTTTGAAATGTCCCAACTTTTTAAAACTACATTTTTATATTCAGGCCCAGTGAAATATCCCAGGTTCACCTTATACTTTACCTGCCCCAGACTGAGAATCAGGAATTTCTCCAATGAGTCTCAGTTACTTTTAGGGGAACAAGTACTTCGAAACAACGAGACATGTTCAATGTTACTGGGATGACATTTTTTCTAAACTTTTTCAGCTAGTTAGGAATTTTTGTAAGCTATTGTTTAAACTGATTTCTCCTATGCAAATGTAAATTGTTTTCCTTCTTTTATCTCATATCTTTATCAAGCTTCTTTTTCTCCACAATGATAAGCCAGGTTACCAATAACTTTTATGTATTTGCTCACTTGCTCTGTCCTACAATAAACACAAAGTTGTTGCAAGTTCACTACATCAATTCCACTATCAACAATAATACTAAGTTCAAAGTTTTTCATAATTCTTCTTGTTAGAATACATGACACTGAGTTTGCACAATTAAAATACTCAAGGGCCTCCCTAGTGGCCTAGGGGTTAAGTCTCAGCCCTATCATTACTAAGGCCTGAGTTTGATCCCCAGCCAGGTAGCTAACCCACATATGGCACAGTAGACCTCTCCTGCCTGGCCCACTGGCCCCTCAGCAGTGTACTTCAGTAAATCCGCCTGTTCTGCTCCCCGCTCTGTCTCTGGTGAATCTTCTTACTCCCCACACCTCTGGCCTATACCCTAGTCCTTCTATGCAAACATTAAAAAAAGAATACTCAAAAACTACTTTAAATAATTCCATTGTTCCAGTGTGTTTAGTTTATCAATATCACATGCTTACATTCATATTTTTAGTTTAGATTTAAATGTAATGTTGGACATCTTATAGTTCTTTAATTTAATTTCAATTTTTATGTAGAGTTTTATTTTTACTTGAAAAATTGGCTCTGAAAAATGTTGATAATGATCAACAAGTAATCAAAAACTGATGAAAAACATCTCCCCAGTTGAAACTACTGTTATATACCATTTGGGTTAACATGAAATATCATGTCTAGTTGGTGGGTTGATATTTCCACCAGCAATTATAGAAACTTTGCATTGTATACCTGCCAGCTGGTGATTTTTAGGGTTTAGTTCATCTTTTGCTTTCTAGATATGATGTTGGACGTAGACTAGAGTGATATTCTCATCCTTGAGTTGCCTATTAGAATAACCTGGGGAACACAGAAGAATATCACTGTCAGAGCCACAACCCAAAGCAATTCAGTCAGAATCTCAAGATGGTGGGGATCTCCAAACAGCAGAAGCTTTTAAACCAGCCCAGTTGTTTCTAACATGCCGCCAAAGTTGAGAATCCCACACTAGGAGAAATATTTTCTTTCTTCATTGGTACTTGCCTTCTTCTGTCTTTAACACCTGCACCCCAATGTTTATTGCAGCACTATTTACAATAACTAAGCTATGGAAACAACCCAAATGCCCAAAAATAGATGACTGGATCAAGAAGATGTGGTACATATACACCATGGAATATTACTCGGCAATCAAAAAAGATAAACTCATGTAATTTGCAGCAACATGGATGGAGCTGGAAGGGATCATGCTCAGCAAAATAAGCCAGAAAGAAAAAGAAAAATACCGGATGGTCTCACTCATAGCAGGAAAGCAGAGGATCCAAATAAGGGATCAGGACAAAAAACTAATTATAATAAAGTAAATATCAAAATCAACAGGCAGCAATAAATCAGAGACATACTATCGGGAGAGGTGGGGGAGAAGGGAGTAGGATCAAAACAAGGGAGGGAAGAGCACAAGGGACCATGGTGACAGTTCATAGGTGAATGGTGGGGGGAATTTTATGGGGATTATAACCAATATGAAAATACATACATTGTACAAAAATGTAAAATGATGTAAAAATATATATAATTAAAAATAAAATAAATAGAGCTTAATGGCTTATTTGACCCATAGCTGAATCAATTTGGTGACTGTGGAGTAGAAGCCCGGCAGCCTGGGGTAGGTTTCTACCCTCAGTACTACCTGAGAAACAGTGGGACTTGGAGAAGATCTGCTTATCTTCACTTTGCAAAGAAAGAGAAAAAAACACAAGAAACAGCCACATCAAAACAATTAGATTATGCATATCCTGAAATATTTATTCATGAAAAATGTTCTCACACTGGCTCTCTACTGTTCCCTTGACCTTAGAAAAGTCATTTAGCCTCTTTGCACTTTAATCTCCATTTCTATAATATGAGAGTTTTGGGCTAGTCTATTACAAGTCTTTTTATAAGTAATACATTTGACTGATTTGGGAGAGGAGCTAGAAAGAAGACTAACATTTTGGAAGACCTGTAATGATATGCTAAGTAAATCTGTAGTGATACTTTCACCATACCACCTCATTTAGTGCTCTCAGGAACCTTCAAGAGAAGCATAAACTTTCACAGATAAGGATTATAAGGCCAAAAGTACTTAAAGAGATTTGTTTAAATTCACAAGGTCAGGAAGTGATAGGGACACCTTTCTCTCCCCACTGGGTCTATATTAATGCATGTAAATGATGTAGTTTATTGAAGTTTAATAAAGCTTTGGTTTTGAAAATAGTGATTAAATCCTGTCCGTGATTTAGACATCAGCAGATTGTGCAATAGTCTGGAGGAAGTTTCTCTGGGGCCATGTTATTAAACTTAGCTTATGACCCAGGGAGTGGGTCTAAACCAGAGTTTGCAGACATCAAGCACCTTTGGAAAACCTTTTTCCCTCACCCAACTGTGTCTCTACATTCTGATTTCATCTACATAGAACAATGAGGCTATTTCCTTAAAGTCAACAATCCCATGCAAAGCCTTAATTTAACAGAATTCCCCCTTAGAGAACTGTCTCTCCTTCCTTCCCTTCTCCCTGTTCTGGAGAAGTGGACAGGGAAGGAGAAGAAACTGAAAGCATGAAGTAAATTCTACTAATGTTATTGCCATTTTTATCTGGGGGGAAAAAGAGTGGCATCAAAGAGCTAGACATATACTGTTTAAGTCTACATATATGTAAAATGTTTTAAATACCTCCTAAGTGCCTTTAAAAATTAACTTTAATTAGACAAATTCCCCTTATAAAAGACTGCAAAAAGACTCAAATCCCATTTGACTACTACCATCTGAATGTTCTCCCATATTCCAGCTATGGGAGAGTTTCCTATCACTACTACAATAAACTACTACAGACTAAGTGGATTAAAAAAAATTGCATTAGGGCCTCCCCGGTGGCGCAGCGGTTGAGCGCTGGGTTGCGAAGCTGCCCGCAGCCTCTGCAGTGCCAGTTCGATCCCCGGCTGCTCCCCGGCCACCTGAGGAGGGTCCCGCATGGCGCGCAGACCTCTCCTGCCGCCCGCTGCTCCCCTCAGCAGTGTACTTCGTCAATCTGCCTGCTCTGCTCCCTGCTCTGGCCCTGGTGAATTCTCTCACCCTCCTGTGCTTCTGACTGTACCCAGTGCTTGTATAAACAAACAAACAAACAAACAAATAAATAAAATAAATCTTTAAAGAAAAAAAAATTAAAAAAAGAAAAAGAAAAAAAATTGCATTCATTATCTTAAAATTCTGGGAGCCGAAAGTCCAAAAGGGATATTAATGGGGAGAAAATCAAGGTGCCAAAAGGACTGCTTCCTTCAGAAGAGTCTAGAAGAGAATCTGTAACCTCAATTTTCCAGCTTCAAGACGCACTTGAATTCATTTTCCATCCCTCCATCTTCAAAACCAGCAATATAGCATCTTCCAGTCTCACTCTGATTGTGACTCTCTGCCTCACTCTTTAAAGGATTATTTTGATCACATTTAGGGCTGACTTAGATATTCCAGGATAATCTCCTCCTTCTGAAAATCCTTAATGCAATCACCTCTGCAAGGTCCCTTAAACCATGTAATGTAACATATTCACAGGTTCTGAGGATTCAGAAGTGGGTATCTTTGGGGGCCATTCTCTGCCTACCATGCCAGCCTTGCATTGGGCCACCACTCACCTCATGTTAGCTGCTATCTAATAATCCTTAATGATTATCTTCTTCCATTCCATGCTGCTATTTCCACCATGCTTTCAAGAAACAATAGTGTGTAATGCTCTCACACTTCCCTTGGTTCGGCTTTATATTCAAAGTTTATGAGCTAACATCAGTCAAAATTGTTCTTGAACATTCCCATGGCAAGGCAGAAGAACAAAGGGTAATCTCAGAGGAAAACCCAATGAGAAAGAGGGAAAATAAAACACTGTTTCAGAAATAAAACACTGTTTCATTTTTTTTTTAGGTAAGAGAACTGCAATCATTTATTAAACATTTACCATATGACAGATGTTACTATTTTATTAAACAGCTGCCTAATGTCCAGTGCTGCCTCGACCTTTTTCTTCCCCCTTCCTTGAAAAGAGCCTCCATCAAGCCGACACTTGCTCTTTGAAGAAAACACACTCCTTGAAGAGGAGTTGCTCTTTCCCAAGTTAAGCAATCCAAGTTCTACTACAATTTTTCTTTTTACAAGATAAAACCTTATCTTCTCATTCTCCCTGACTAGTTGGTTAGCCGGTCAGTGACCACTGACACTACACTACACACACTACACACCCCCCAAACACACACGCACCCCAAAGACAAAAATTGGCAGAAACAGTGCAGTCCAGGGGCCTCCCTGGTGGCACAAGGGGTTAAGCACTGTACTATGAAGCAATCAGTAGCATCTGCAGCCCGAGTTCTATCCCCAGCCGGCGAGGGGGCAACCCACATGGCACAGCAGACCTCTCCTGACTTGCCCGCTGCACACTCCAGCAGTGTATTTTGGTCAATCTGCCTGTTCTGTTCCCACTGTCTCTGGTGAATCCTCTCATCCCCCGCATCTCTGGCCTGTACCCATCTCTGTATGCATAAATAAATCTTTAAAATAAAAAGAAACAGTGCAATCCAAAAACATGAATGAAGGAAACATTTCTCAAAATCAAAGACATCAGTGAAGATTTCTTCATTATGGCAAATGAAGCCAACTCCCTGAGTCCATCTCTAGCTCCTTGGCCTATGAAACCTAAATAAACAACCCAGCTGTGCACCTTTGCTCCCCATTTTCTGGTTACACAAAGACAGAACCAAAGTTTTGAAATGGGGCCTCGCGGATGGCACAGCGGGTTGAGCGCAGCACTGTGAAGCTGTCTGCAGCCTCTGTGGTGCGGGTTCGATTCCTGGCCTGACGGTCAGGGAGATACCAACTTAGCGCAGCAGACCTATCCTGCCTCGTCCCCTGATACCCTCAGCAGTGTCTTTGGTCGATCTGACTGTTCTGTTCCCCGCTCTGTCTCTGGTGAATCCTCTCACCCTCCCACGCCTCTGGCCTGTACCCCAACTCTTGTATAAATTAAAAAAAATCACAAAGTTTTGAAATGATCAGATCCTTATACAGTGGTAAGGGGGATGTCTCAAGACAAATGTCACCTATGCTAATTTCTATATACAGATGGGAGACAAGATGAAATTTTAGTGTCCTTGGAGACCACAATATTGAGGGGTCCTCTATCAGTCACATACCTAAGTGATATTAGGCAGAAGGACCAATACCATGACAAATTCAAGAATATGGAATATAAATTGAAAAACAAATTCTCATATTCAGAGCAATTCTTATTAGCAAGAAACACATAGACTACTTTCTGATTTGAGTGGAAACAGATGCCATATAACAGGTATAAATTAGGTGGATAAGCAATTTTTATGTTAATAACAATGTGACTTAAAAAGAATGCTCTCTGGATGCAAATAATTATTTTAAAATAATGAGCTCATGATAACCATCTGCATTAGGAACCTATATTTTAACTACAGAATATATTTTGCTTTCACAAATGTTCCTGTTTTAATGAATTTACTATTATTTCTGACCTATTTTATTTTATGGGACTGAAAAGTGCTACTGAGAACATAATTGCTAATTCCTTTGACTGCTCCCATTTCATTAAGAAAGTTTATCTACATATATCACTTGAGTCAAATAAGAAAAGTATCAAGGAGGGACTCCCCGGTGGTGCAGTGATTGAGTGCTGGGTTGCGAAGCTGCCCGAAGCCTCTACAGCACCGGTTTGATCCCCAGCTGCTCCCCGGCAACCGGAGGAGGGTCCCATATGGCGCGCAGACCTCTCCTGCCGCCCGCTGCTCCCCTCAGCAGTGTGCTTCGGTCCTTCTGCCTGCTCTGCCCCCTGCTCTGGCTCTGGTGAATTCTCTCACCCTCCCGTGCTTCTCACTGTACCCAGGGCTTGTATAAATAATAAACAAATATTTAAAAAAAAAGTATCAAGGAAACAAAACATAAGAATATTTCCAACAACTATAAGTTTAAATGTGACATTTGATGTCAATTTTGATCTTATGAAGAATTCTCGTGATATTAATTTCTATATTCCATAGGCCAATGCTCCATTAATAAACAAACAAATAAATGATAATGCTGGAAAAATATATTCAGATAGGTATGCAGTTCTGTAGTAGATCAAAGCAGGCTACAGCGGGGTACAAAACCAAGATACAAAAATCACTTGTGTTTCTATACATTAACAACAAATTTTCTGAAAGAAATCTTAAGAAAGTAATCCCATTTACAATTTTGCCAACTATACCTTAAAAACACCTCACTGACATTTTAAAGTTAATTATATAACAAAGTTTATATCAATAATGTTAAAGACCTCATCTATTATTAGAGTGAATGCAATGCAATCTCTCTCTCTCTCTCTCTCTCTCTCTCTCTCTCTCTCTATCTATCTATCTATCTTGGATGGTATGTACATTGTAAGGAATAATGATGAGGTTGTGAATAACAAAATAATAAATATTGAAGATCTGAAACACCAAAAAAAAAACATTCTTAGGAATAATTTAACAAGGAAGTGAAAAGTTCTGTATACTGAAAACTATAAAACATTGATGAAATCAATTGAGGAAAACACAAATAAATTGAAACCTCTCATGTTCTTTGAGTTAAAGAATTAATATTGCCAAGTCTATAAGACCAAAAGTGATCTACAGATTCAATGCTATCAAAATGACTATGGTGTTTATATAAATAGAAAAAAAAAAACCTGAAATGTGTATGGAACCACAAAAGACTGTTAAAAGCCAAAGCAATTTTGAGAAAAACAAAAATGGAGCCATAACATTTACCAATTTCAAACTATAATTCAGAGATATAGTAGTCAAAAACAGCATGGTACTGGCATAAAACCAAACATATGGATCAAAACAGAGAGCTCAGAAATAAATCAAGGTATATATAGTTGTATCACAAACACACAGTGAGGGAAGAATAGTCTATTCAATAAATGGTGTTGGAAAAGTTCTATATGTACAAGAATGACACCAGAACCCTGTCTTAAACAGTTCAAAAAAATTAACTCAAAAATGGGCCTCCCCAGTGGCGCAGTGGTTGAGCGCTGGGCTGTGAAGCTGCCCGCAGCCTCTGCAGCACCGGTTCCATCCCTGGCCAATGGTGAGGGTCCCACATGGCACGCATACCTCTCCTGCCGCACCTGCTGCTCCCCTCAGCAGTGTATTTCATCAGTCTGCCTGTTCTGCTCCCCGCTTTGGCTCTGGTGAATTCTCTCACCCTCCTATGCTTCTGACTGTACCCAGTGCTTCTATAAATAAATAAATAAATAAATCTTTAAAAAAAATTAATTCAAAATGAATTAAAGTCTTAATACCTGAAACTATAAAGCTCTTAGAAGAAAACACAGGAAAGAGGCTCTTTGACATCAGTCTTGACAATGGGTTTCTGGATATGCTGCCAAACACACAGACAAAAAAAAACAAAAATAAACTACATCCAAAAAAAAGCATCTGGGGGCTTCACTGGTGGCGCAGGGGTTAAAGTCTCAGCACTGTCAGGTTTTCACCAGCCACTGCTACATGAGTCCGATCCCCGGTCACGGAGCTAACCCACATGATCTGAAATAGTGGAAGGGGGATTTGAACCCCGGCGGGAGAACTCTAGAACAGAAATCATTATGCCATTACCAACTATCTAGTCATTTATTCATTTCATGGCCTACAAGAAATGGGCCTCATTCCTCAATCCCCTCCCTATGTGGGGTGGAAAAGAGTCAAATTTAAAAGTTTGGATAAATATGTACTTTTAGACCTTTATCTGAGATCTGGCAATGTTCTGAATGTATTACATTTACTTCCACTTCAGATTACATAAAGTGTACTATCATCTTTGTGATTTATCAAAAGATTATTAACTGCATTTGATAGGACAAATACCCTCTCTCAGTGTGGGCATTATTAGCTTGCTGTGTGATTGTTAATTCCAATCAGTTTACATTAGGTTGAACTGCCAAGTTCACCAGAAAAAGGTAATGTATCTTCAAAATAAATGCTGCTTTAGGGAAGCTTTTCTGCCAATCATTATATTCTTCACAGAATCTTAAATGAGCCAACACAACTCACAGAAAATTGCCCAGTCAGATACATCAAGTAGATCCTTCACATTTGCAAGCTAGTCAATTAATTCAAAACATTATTAGCCCAGTCAAGAGTTACAGCTAGAAATAGTGGTTGTTTCTAAGTTAACACAGGAGTGTAGAGCAGGTTGATTTCACAAACAATTGCCCAAAGGAAGGTTCTTGAAGTATCTGACTGAATCAAGAAGAATGATAGCTAACTTGAACGAAGCTTCAGTTTTGCTACTTCTTATCAAAGCAATGGGGGAAGTAAACATGAAGAAAAATATGTGTTTTACTTGTATGGGGTTCAAGTTTTGCCATTTACTGCTATATTTTTATGTATCGGTGCTATAACTGAATGAAGCAAGTTATGTGAAAATGACCATCTTAGATTATAAATATTTATAAGTCTCTTCCTCCAGTGAGTGTAGCCTCCCTGAGATGAAGACCTGTTTCTCCTTTCTTATGCCACAGTGCACAGGCACCAAGTCCTTGGTACAGTTGCTCAGAAAAGATATAATTTAAGCAGAATTGAATTGGATAGCTTCATTTTTTTAAAATATTTATTTATTTATGCATACAAGAGCTGGGGTATAGGCCAGAGGTGTGGAAGGTGAGAGGATTCACCAGAGACAGAGTAGGGAACAGAACAGGCAGACTGACTGAAATACACTGCGGAAGGGAGCAGTGGGCACAACAGGAGAGGTCTGCTGTGCCATGTGGGTTGCTCCCTGGCTGGCCAGGGATCGAAGTTGTGCTGCAGAGGCTGCAGACAGCTTCATAGGTTGTGTCTTAACACCTTGCACCACCAGGGAGGCCTGCTTCGTTGTGTTTGTTTTGTTTTTGTTTTTTTGTGGGACCCTCGCCAGTGGCCAGGGAGAGAACCAGTGCTGCAGAGGCTCCGGGCAGCTTCACACCCCAGCGCTCAAAAGCTGCACCACCTGGGGAGGCCCTGTTGTGTTTTTTTTTTAATTTTTATTTATTTTTTCAGAGAATTATTTATTTATGCATACAACAACTGGGATGTAGGCCAGAGGCATGGAGGGTGAGAGGATTCACCATAAACAGAGTGGGGAGCAGAACAGGCAGATGTACTGAAATACACTGCTGAGGGGAACAGCAGGCGAGACAGGAGAGGTCTGCTGTGCCATGTGGGTCACCTCTCTGGCTGGGGATTGAACTCATGCAGCAGTGACTGGTGATAGCGTGATAGTGCTGAGACTTTAACCCCTATGCCACCGGGAAGGTCCCTCTCCACTGTTTTAAATAACTATTGCTCTGTATGCAAAAAAAGCACAAAAGGATTCAAAAGGATCTAATCAACAGATATATGAGAAAAAATCCAGACAATTACCTAGCACCATACACACAAATTAAGTCAAAATGGATTTAAGATTTGGATGTAAGATCTGAAGCCATAAAATTCCTAGAAGAAAACATAGATGATATGCTTCTTGACATCAACACTTCTTTGGGGATTCTGCTCCAAGAGAAAGGGAAACATAAACAGAAGTAAATAAATGGGACTACATCAAAGTAAAAATCTCTGCTCAGTGAAAGAAACTATCATCAAAACATAAAGGCATACTGGGCCTTCCTGGTGGAGCAAGGGTTAAGACACAACCTATGAGGCTGTCCGGATCCACTGCAGCACGAGTTGGATTCCCGGCCGGTTGGGGAGCAGCCCACATGGCACAGCAGAACTCTCCTGTCTTGCCCGCTGCTCCCCTCAGCAGTGTATTTCAGTCAGTCTGCCTGTTCTGTTGCCTACTCTGTCTCTGGTGAATCCTCTCACCCCCACACCTCTGGCCTGTACCCCAGCTCTTGTATGCATAAATAAATAAATCTTAGAAAAATACAAAAGAAAAGGCATACTACTGAATGGGAGAAGATATTTGTACATCATATGTCTGGCAAAGGGTTAATATTTAAAATGTATAAAGAATTGATGAAACTCAACAGCAAAAAAAAAAAAAAATTCTGCTTTAAAAATGGGCACTAGAGCTGAACAGACACTTCTCCAGTGAAAACAAACAGATGGCCGACAGGGACATGAAAAGATGGCCCATTGTCTCTTATTATAAGGGAAATGAAAATCAAAACAATGAAATATCACAGTACACCTGGGAAAATCGGCTATTATCCCAAAGACAAGATAAAACAATAAGTGTTGGAGAGGATGTGGAGAGAAGGGAAACTTTGTACACTGTGGTGGGAATGTAAATTGATACAGTCATTATGAAAAGCAATACAAAGATTCCACGAAAAGACTAAAAATAGGGCCTCCCCTGGTGAGGCCGCTCTGTGAAGCTGTCCGCAGCCTCTGCAGTGCTGGTTCGATCCCGGCCAATCGGCAAGGTTCAGCACAGCAGACCTCTCCTATCTCACCCGCTGCTCCCCTCAGCAGTGTATTTCAGTCAGTCTGCCTGTTCTGTTCCCCACTCTGTCTCTGGTGAGTCCTCTCACCCTCCCGCACATCTGGCCTGTACCCCAGTTTTTGCATAAATAAGTAAAATAAATCTTAAAAAAATACTGAAAATAGAAATTCCATATGTTTCAGTTATCCCACATCAGGATATTTACTCAAAGAATACAAAAACACTAATTTGAAGAGATATATGTACCCCCATGTTCATTGCAACATTATATACAACAGCCAAGAACTGGAAATAACCTAAGTGACCATCAACAGGTAACTGGATAAGAAATATGTGGTGTATAATATACACAACAGCCTATTACTCAGCTACATAAAATATGAAATGCTATTATTTGCAACAATATGGATGGACCTAGAGAATATTTACTTAGTGAAAAATGTCAGATGAAAAAAACAAAGAAAACACCATATGATTTCATACAATTTCCAAACAAATGAATGAACTAAATGAAACAAAAATAAATTTTCAGACCATAAGTCCTAATTAGTGGTTGCTAGAAGGGAAAATGGAAGATGAGAGGTTAAACTGGGTGAAAGGGGTCAAATGTATGGTGAATAAAAGAATTGGACCATTAGTGGTACAATTAAGGTAGTATGCACAGATGTTGATTTATAATGACACATACCCGAAACATACAATGGTATAATACAGTGTTGTTTTCATAAAAATTATTTTAAAAACACAGGAAATGGTCTGACCTAGTCTACTATATTAACATTACTTTTATTTTGGCAGCTTTATTGATATATAATTTATGTATCATACATTTCACCCATTTAAAGCATATAATTCAATGGTTTTTAGGATATTTATAGGAGTTCTATAACCATCACCTCAACTTCAGAACATTTTAATCACTCCCAACAGAAATACCCATTAGCAGTCTTTCCTCGTTTGCTTCACCTACAGCCTCTGAAAACTACTAATCTACTTTCTGTCTCTTTAGATTCGACTATTCTGGATACATATATACATAGAATGAGAGAATATGTGGCTTTGTGCGTCTAGCTTCTTTACCATACCACTTTATTTTTAGTTGACTTTGATTTCCATCATATTGGCAGCATATATCAGCACTCCAGTCATTTTTATGGGTAAGTAATACTCCGTTGTATAAATATACCAGCTCTTGCTTATTCATTCCTCTGCTGATGGACATTTGGATTGTTTTCACTTTTTGGCCACTATGAATAATGCTGCTATAAACCTTCATTTAAAATTTGTAAACATAGGTTTTCATTTTTCTTGGACATAAATACCTAGGAGTAGAATTGTTGAGTACTATGGCAATTCTGTTATGACTGAGTAAATTCTATTAATCTGCCCTTAAATGCATTAATTCCATCTTCTGTTAATTTCTACTCTACTAACGAGACAATCCAAGGAGTGTTGTTGTTTGTATTTGTGTATGTGTATTTTCTTGGTTAGCCTATCTTTTCAGTTCTATGATTTACATTTGTTTCTTTTTTAATAAATTTGATTTCTTTTTCGAGATTTCCTAATCCAGACACAGAAAGACAAAGGCTGTATGATCTCGCTTATATGTGAAATCTAAAACAGTTGAACTGGTAGAAACAGAGAATAGAAATGTGGTTGCCGGGCCTCCCTGATAGCACAAGGGGTTAAGATGCAACCTATGAAGCAATCCGCAGGCTTTGCAGCACGAGTTTGATTCCCCCGGCCAGCCAGGGAGCAACCCACATGGCGCAGGAGACCTCTCCTGTCTCGCCCACTGCTCCCCTCAGCAGTGTATTTCAATAGATCAGCCTGTTCTGCTCCCCACTCTGTCTTTGGTGATCCTCTCATCCTCCATGCCTCTGGCCTGTACCCCAGTTCTTGTATGTATAAATAAATAAATCTTTTTAAAAAAAAGAATACGAAAGGCTATGATAGAGGACTGTGGGTGCCTTGTTGGAGGGTGTGATGCGAGGACATGCATCTGAGGTGTGATCTTATGCCTCTGAATCATATGCAGTGTTGTAAACTAATGTTACCTTGATAAAAAAAAATTAAATAAATAAAATAATGGACAGAAGTTCTCAAAAAATACTATATAACACACCTGAACTATTTCTAAGAGAGTAGATCTTAAGTGTTCTCATCACCAAAATTAAAAAAAGAAAATCATACAGGAAACCTATAAAACCCTTGTCAGATTATGTCAAAATCTAATTCATCTTGGTGCTAACAGTTGATTGTCATTTTTTTTTTCCCATGCATTCTGTGAGTTGCCTGGTTCTTAGCATAAAGGGTGATTTTCTCTACGATGTTTTAGACAATATGAGACTCTGGGACCTATTTAATCTCCCCTTTTTCAGCAATGCAGTCCCCTGTTCAAGTTTAGTGTGAGGACAGTTTGTCGGGCACGTTTGGCTTCGGACTGGGTACCACAAACCATCTGGGCAAAAGTAGGGCAGCAACTCACACTATCACATTTCAGACAAGTGAAATGGAGATTTAGTGTGTCTCTTGGCCCTGTTAACACTCTGTTTGCTTTTAAGATTTATTTATTTATTTATACAAGCACTGAGTACAGTCAGAAGCATAGGAGGGTGAGAGAATTCACCAGAGCCAGAGCGGGGAACAGAACAGGCAGACCGACAGAATACACTGCTGAGGGGAGCAGCGGGCACGGCAGGAGAAGTCTGTGCGCCATGTGGGACCCTCTCCCATGGCCAGGGATCGCACCAGTGCTGCAGAGGCAGCTTCGCAGCCCAGTGCTCAACTGCTATGCCACCATGGGAGGCCCCTTGTTAGCACTCTTCTGCAGAAAGTGGGGCACCAACTCACACCACCTTATTACCTCGGATGGTGGTGAAAGCCCAGCTTCCCACTGGGCCTTGCTGATACCAGCAAGGTGGGAAGTTGATTTACTGACACCACCTCGTCGCTGCTGAGTGGGAGTACAAGCTTACTCTCCCCACTGGACCCCTCTCACAGGAGGAAAATAGAGCGACAACCAGCCCCACCTCCGACCTCTTCACTGATTCTCTCAGATGCTGGGTAGGGACGGAGGGGCAGCTCCAAGCTGGATGCCATGACCATTACCCTGGGTGGGGAATCAGAACTGCACCTGCTACTGCCAGGTCCCTAACACTACCCCTGCGGGCAATCTGGAGCACCGGCTAGCTGCACTGGATAGGAGACGGAGATCAGCTGCCCTGAACAGTCTGCTGATATCACCCGGCAGGGGAATTCAAATGCTGTCTGTTTCCTCCAGGTAGGAATCAGAAGATAGACTCTACACTTGCAAGGCTAGGTTCCTGCCTAGGTCCAACCCAGCAGGAAGGAGGAGATTAGAATGCCTGGACCTGATCCAGGGGGGGTAAGGCAGTGGCACAAGTCAAATCCTCACTCAGGGGCCTTCCCAGTGGTGCAGGGGTTAAAGTCTCAGTGCTATCAAGCTATAGGCAGCCACTGCAGCCTGAGTTCAATTCCGAGTCAGGGAGCTGACCCACATGGCACAGCAGACCTCTCCTGTCTCACCCGCTGCCCCACTCAGCAGTGTATTTAAGTACATCTGCCTGTTCTGCTCCCCACTCTGCCTCTGGTGAACCCTCTCATCATCTGTATCTCTGGCCTACACCCCAGTTCTTGAATGGATAAATAAAAATAAATCTCTAAAAAAGCAAAAAACAACAAATCCTCACTCGGTCCCATTGAAATCCTGGAGGTGGGGGCAGTTTTTTTTGTTAATTCACCATTTTCCTAGTCCTTTTCCTAGGGAAAAGGGACTTGGTGTAGGAGGGGAGAGTTTTCTTTTGTTTGTTGCTATCAGCAGTTCTGGATTAGAGGATTCTAAGAGATAAAGATATTTATCTCTTTGTTCAGATATATGGCAGGTAATAAGAAAACTCACAAAGAAAAACTATAAAGTCCTTGTCAGATTATGTCAAGATCTGATTCATCTTGTGCCATACCTCAAGTACCAAGGTCCCTAATGCTAGGCATTCCACCTTTTTCTTGCCACCTTTCAGAATCTACAATCTTATGCTTGTTTATTGTCTATAGCCAAGGATCTGGAAAAATACATATGATCTGACATGCAAGTGATATGTCAACTTGCATCATTTGAATGGATTTTTGTACTAAACAGTTTTTAACCCTCTTGAAAATCAAGTTGACAGTAAAGAGCCCATTTGTGTGGGTTAAACTTGATACGAAAGGTCAGCATTGCTAACATTTTCCCTAGAAAATCCCCTAAGAATATCAAAATATTTCTGTCTTTTCCCCCATATCTTCCACACGCTGTTAATGATTGTCAGAACTGATAGAGCCGAATCACTTTTAAGAGGATAGTCATCTAAAAGTAGCTCTGATTTTCATGAACTAAGAAAGAAAATAAAGGCAACAACTTAGAATCCAATCAGGTAGTTAAATGGGTACATCGTTGTTAGGAAAAAAATAGAAAAGGGCATGATGCAGCTGGCTTCAAAGTCATACGACATTAAAAATCTGTATTTTGAAAACTATAAAGGTTTGAAAGTTAAAAGAATAAAAAAGGATCGGTTCAAAAACAAAACCAAAAGGAAATTCTTACACTTTACAGGTGGAAGTCGCAAAATCATGCCCCCCCCCAAAAAAAATGGAAGCATCTTGGAAATTCACAGAAATAATAGAGCATAGAACTGATCCCCACATCTCTACTTACACAAATCCATGTGTTGGCTTTAAGGACCCAGAAAGCAGCCGACACAGGTCCTGGAGCAGTTCTCATATCACGCTCTCATCTAAGTTTCTTGTCTGTAAAGTAGAGCACATAGTCACGCTAAATGTCCAGAGAAAAACTGCACGTTGCCTTCCCCACCTTACTCCTTGATGATTATTTTTGGGAAAGATACCAAGAAACATAGTGAAACCCAAATTGACACCTGGATTGCTTTGGTTTCCTTTCCTTTATATCAATTTTGTTGCCTTGTAAATTGGTTTTTGTACATTGAGGGCAAGGAGAGTTGAGAGAAGAGAAGGCCACTCCAGGTTGGGAGGTGGAGGTTTTAATCAGTGAGAGAATTCACCCAGGAGGCTGATCTTGGGCGCCCACCCACTGCGGGAATCTTAGCTCATACAAAGGATGATCTCTCAAGGCTGAGTCCTTGAAAACCAGCCCCGCTATGGGAACGCTTGGTAGAACCTACAATGCAAGGGTCCTCCCTGGTGGCTCAAGGGATTAAGTCCCAGCACTATGAATCTATCCACAGCCAATGAAGCACAAGTTCGATCCTCTGCCAGGGAGCAACCCACAGGGTGCAGCAGACCTCTCCTCTTTCACCCACTGCTACCTCGGCAGTGTATTTTAGTCAGTCTGCTTGTTCTGTTCCCCACTCTGTCTCTGGTGAATCCTCTCACCCCCCACATCTTTGGCCTGCACTCCAGCTCTTGTATGCATAAATAAATAAATATTTAAAAAAAAAATAGAACCTACACTTCAGGAACAGGTACAGGCGAGAAGTGCCTCCGATTGTCCTCAGGATGACCACTTCCACCAATTTTCAGCTCCAGACAAGTACATAGAAAGCCGTTTCTTCCATGTAAGAATTTATGCTTTCTGGGGCCTTCCCACTTCTTAATTAATTCAATTGAGAGATTATAGAAATAGTATTTAAGAATATTAAATTTCAGCATGATTTTATATATGTAATCTTTTGCATTTCTAAAATGCATAGTGCATTTCTACAGTCTTTCTACAGGGTGGATGTGGTTAGACCAAATTCCAAACTTTGAATAAATCCAATAGTATTAGTAGGGAAGCATGATAAGATATAAGGTTAAAGCAGCACTTTTAATCTGGTCAAATTGCAACCTCTAACCTTTAATTATTTGTGTCCACCTCTTCATCCAAGATGTAAACAATTATTCCACCTAGGTCTAGGGTAAATGTGTAATTTTCCAAAATTTATTTCTGTGCACATGACCCAGGTTGGGAAAAAGGAGGCAGTGAGCAGAGACTGGAAGATATAATTGCTATGAAGAAAAAACCACGTCTCTTGTTGAGCGACATCTTAACAGCACAGTTTATTAGCAAGCTTGATAAGTCTCGATAACCAACGGAGTGAAACTTCAGAAATAAAAGTAAGAAACGTTTCTGTTGGCTTTAATAATTACTAAAATAAAAAGGGTGAGCAGCAACTTACAGCTTGTTTCAGGAAGGCTTTATGGCAAGTGTGGTTCTAAAAGGATACCTCTGACTCACTAGTCATTCCAGGCATGTAGAGCAAGATGAGGAGGGAAGAAAAAAATCTACCCGGGAAAGGTATTAAGAAAAGAAATATGTTTGGTCATAGAGAATGGAGGGAGGGAAGTAGCAGAGACCCAGAACAAGCCAGGGGAAGCAATATAAATGGGACGAAGGGATTAAAGGCCTGGGAGGTGAGGGCAGGTCTGCATTAGTTTGAAAGGCAATGAGACCAGGTTAAGTGATTTACTAAAGGTTCCCTACTGAGTCACTGGCAGCTCTGCTTCCATCCCTCCTATTTTGGGTTTCCTCTTTAGTTCCTTGTCTCTACACAGAAATAGACATTCTATGTGATTTTCTCTCATTGCAAATCTTTTATACTTTAACTCAGAAAGCCGTGTTTAGAGGACTGTGTAGGTGGTTGTTTTTAATGTTGAATTTTTCCCCCTTCTTTGGGAAAACTGCTGGTATAGAAAGCTTCCTTGACTCAGTATTGAGACAAATAAAAGACAAATGCGTTATTCTACTGAGACTGTTGAAATGAAAGTTTGCTTTGAAGTAGGGTACTAGAATACATATGAGAGAATGCTGTTCTTGTCATAAAAACTGGCAGCTGAGCTTTCTCTGCCCTGTCAGAGAGAATGACAATCTAACAGGGCCAAAGTGAGACTGAGGGAATATTTTTTTTCTTTAATCACTAACTCAACCTGTGCTCAGAAAAGGACAAATATTGGAGATACAAAGTGACCCCAAAATTAGTTTAAATAAATTACAACTCAACCTGCTATTGTCTATTGGCAGGAATGTGATAAGTAATGGTAAAAAATCCAAAGTATTTTTAATAAGCTGTTGAGCTATTCCTATACTTTTGACATAATATAATTTAATAGAAATCTCTCTATCTTTAGAATGCAAGCAGTTTAAATCCACCCATCTGGAGTCTGGTATTTGAAACAGTTATTTCTAGAAGTCTCTGATTATACAAATCAACACAATTTCTAATACAAAATCTTTTAAAAATGACAACAAATACATTCTTGGATTTTTCTCTGCAGAATTAATCTTGACTATAATTCCATATCTTGCTGACTTTGATTTTTAACACTGTATCTATTTTTCAAAATGTGAATCAGCCTAATATACAATGTTTATAGAAAAAAGAATACACTTAAAATGAAAAGAAACCTGAACAGATATTCTTTCAGTCAATAAATATTTATATTATATTCCTCTTACTCATTACAATGCTAAATTTAAGTGAGAAGTGGCTCTTTAAAATTTGTTTGAAATAAATTTATTCATTTAAAAATGTCCCCAGTTTTAGTGAGGTATTATTGACTTACAACACATAGAAGTTTAATGTTTACAATATGATCATTTGATGCACATATATATTGTAAAATGATTACCACAATACAGTGTAGTTAGTTATAGTCACCGTGCGGTATGCTAATAACTTATTCATTGTACATGTGGAAATTTGTAGTCTTTGACCAGCATCTCCATGTCCCCCGTACCTCAGTCCCTGGTAACTACCATTCTACTCTCTGCTTCTATGAATCAAATTTTTTGATTCCACATATAAATGAGAATATACAGTATTTGCCTGGCTCTGTCTGACTTCACTTAGCAAAATGCCCTCAAGGTGTGCTGATCTTGTCACAACAGGCAAGATTTCCTTGAATAATGGCTGAATAATATTTGTGGGTGTGTGATATTTTCTTTATCTGTTCATCCATCAATCGACATTTAGTATCATTCCATGTTTTGGCAATTGCAAATAATACAGCCAAGAACATAAGGGTACAGATATATCTTCAAGACAGTGATTCATTTTCCTTAGCTATATATCCAAAAGTGGGATTGCTGGATAAAATGCAGTTCTGCTTTTAATTTTGTGAGGAACCTCTACATAGTTTCCACAGTGGTTGTATCAATTTATAATCCTACTAACAGCACATAGGGTTCCAACTTCTCCATAGCTCTGCCAACAGTTGTTGTTTTCTTGTTTCCTATTAGTAGTCATTGTGACAGGCATGCCAAGTGGTATCTGATTGTGGTTTTCATTTGCATTTTCCTAATGATAAGTGGTGCTGAACACAGTTTCATATGCCTGTTGTCCATTTGTGTTTTCTTTGGAAAAATGGGGTTGTTTGTTTTTTGTTACAATTGTGTTATATGAGTCCATATGTATTTTTGGACACTAACTCCTCATCCGATATATGGCTTGCAAGTAACCCCTCCTTATTCCATAGTTTGCCTTTTTATTCTGTTGATGGTTTCCTTTTCTGTGCAGAATCTTTTCCGTTTGATGTAGTCCCACATGTATATTTGCTTTTGTTGCTTGAGCATTTGGTGACATTCAAAAATTTATTGCCACGACCAATGTCAGGGAGCTACCCCTTATGTAATCTTCTAGTAGGTTTATAATTTCAGGTCTCACATTTATGTATTTAATCCATCTTGAGTTAGTTTTAGTGATGGTCTAAGACAGGGTTCCAATTTCATTCTTTCATATGTGGATATTCTGTTTTCCCTCCTTTCCCCACTGAGTATTATCGGCTCCCTTGTCAAACATTAGTTGACCATATATGCATAGGTTTATTTCTGGACTCTCAACTCTGTTCCATTGGTCTATGCATCTCTTTTTATGCCAGTACCATACACTTTTAAATTTAAATCAGTTTTATTTAAGAATTTCCAACATTGGAAAACTCTTGGAAAAAGTTTCCAAGCACAGGACAAGAATTGCAGCAAACAGCATTCGTAACAATAGCTAACATACATTAGAACTTCCACCCTTATTTGAGACACCCCACACTCACTGGTGAACTCTGCTTCCAACTACTCCTGCAAAGCACACCACAAACACAGTCCATTTTCTCAACCCATCAACTCCAGCTCACATTACCACTATATATCAGTAAGAGAAGAGAAACATAACATACAACATCCACAGCAGCTGATGAAGGGATGGGGGAATGTAAGTATCATTCCACTTAAGACAGTCGACTAACATCGATTATCTAAGAGCAAAACTCAAACAAAATCACAGATGTGGATATCCTTTGAATGCAAAGACATTCTCATTTTATTTGTTATCACTGCTCTCTGCATACTTTCTCACCAATTCCCCCAGAGTTGTTCACTTTCCAAGTTAAGATTTCAAAAATATTTTTAATTGAGAGTATTATGTTGACATTTATTTTTCATTCCACATCATCTTCAGCCAAGATCTGAGCATTTAACAATTCTCTGACTAATTGCTGGAAGCTTAGTGAAAAGCATCTGGAGACTGGTGGTAGAAGAGACTGGTGGTGCACTATAACAGTGCAGTGACTTCTGTGGATGTCCACATACAGCAATTGCCAGCCTACAGCCTTCTCATATTCACCTGATGCCAGTGACTCTTTGCCAAGGCATATTTCTTCAAAGAAGAATTTCCGAACAGCTTCAACATCTTTAAGGTCAGATAACATGAAACGTCTAGGTCTCACCTTTGCAAGTTTTTGTTTCTTCATTATTATAGTCTGTTTTTTAAAAATTTGGGTCACTCTCTCTCTCTCTCTTGCAGTCAAAGTTAATGCAGTACCCGATGTAAAAGACTTGGCATACATCCGCAGAGATGGAAAAGTTCTAGCCCGCCTCTTCACTTGATTGCTGAGTTCAGGCAGCTGCAGGGCCTCCAAAGAAGCCATCAGTCATGAGCCCTCTGGGAGAACAGAGCTATGCAGACCTGACAGATGCTGCAATGGACCACTAGCACCATACTTTTTTGATTACTATAGGTCTGTAGTATATTTTGTAGTCAGAAAGTTTTGTTCTTCAGGATTGCTTTGGCTATTTGGGGAATTTTGTGATTCTATGGGAATTTTAGAAATATTTCCGTGAGTAATAACAATAGAATTTTTAATAGGGATTCCATTGACTCTACAGATGGCTTTCAGTAGTAAGAATTCTTTAATAACAACTCTGATTCATCAACATAGGATGTCTTTCCATTTATTTGTGTGTTCTTCAATTGAATTCATCAAGATCTAGTAATTTCAGTGTACAGGTTTTTTACCTAATAGGTTAAACTTATTCTTAAGTATTTTATCATTTTTGATGTAATTGTAAATGGGATTGTTTCCTTTATTTCTTTTTCAGATAGGTTCTAATTAGTGTCCTAATTTTTGTATATTGATTTTTCTATCCCCCTATATATATTATCTACAATCAGAGACAATTTTACTTTTCCCTTGCTGATTTGGATGCTTTATTATTATTATTTTTTTTGTCTAATTACTCTGCCTAAAACTTGCAGTTCTTGACCTGAATGGGAAAGCTTTTACCCTTTCACCATTGTGTATGATGTTAGTTGTGGGTTTGTCCTATATGGTCCATATTATGTTAATGTGTTTTTCTATATCCAAGTTGTTGAGAATTCTTTTCAAAGATTTATTTATTTGGGGCCTCCCTGTTGGTGCAAGGGGTTAAGATGCAACCTATGAAGCTGTGTGCAGCCACTGCAGCATGAGTTTAATTCCCGGCTGGCCGGGGAGGTAACCCACATGGCGCAGCAGATCTCTCCTGACTTACCCGCTGTTCCCCTCAGCAGTGTATGTCAGTCAGTCTGCCTGTTCTGCTCCCCACTCTGTCTCTGGTGAATCCTCTCATACACACACACCACATCTCTGGCCTGCACCCCAGTTCTTGTATGCATCTTGTTTTGCAGTGGCTGCACACAGCTTCACAGGTTGCATCTTAACCCCTTGCACCAACAGGGAGGCTCCAAATAAATAAATCTTTAAAAAATATTTATTTATTTATGCATACAAAAACTGGGATATAGGCAGAGGTGTGGGGGTGAGAGGAGTCACCAGAGACAGAGTTGGGAGCAGAATAGGCAGACTGACTAAAATACACTGCAGAGGGGAGCAGCGGGTGAGACAGGAGAGGTCTGCTGTGCCATGTGGGTAGCTCCCAGACTAGCCAGGGATCAAACTCATGCTCTTCTAGGTTGTCCAATATTAGTGTATAATTATTCATATTAATCTCTTAAATCCTTTGTATTTCTGTGATGTGAGTTGTAATGCTTCCTCTTGTTTAGATTCTACTTTAATCTTCTCTTTTTCATGTTAATCTAGTTAAAAGCCTGGCCATTATTTTGTACCTCAAATAAGGTACAAAGGTAAATCACTCTTAAAAAAAAAAAAAAACTGTTTCCCCTTTATGCTTTATCTTATGTCCCTACTGAGACTAGCTTTCTTGTCCTCACCATCAGTTCAATCACAGGCCAGAAACCAGTGAAATCTATTGCAGAGAAGAGAAATGAAGTACAAACATAATAATTATCATTTAATTATAATGCTTATTTTGTTTGCTGTCACTTTGTATGGTGTACAAAAGAAGGCAACATAATAAAGAACACTGTGCTGGCTCATTTCTGTTTGCTCATCCCCTTCCCCTCTCAGTTCCCTTCTCTAGCCTGTCTTTCCTCTCCTGCTTTCAGGAAGGTTGATCCCCATGGACTACACCACTGGACTCCTTCGTTGGCTAGCTTCCTGTTGGCAGGAGATGGAAGGTTGGGAGGAGAGAAAGTTCCAGGCATTTCTTCTCTACACTATCCAGCTCAATGCTGACTTTCTGGTAGCAGCTGCAGTCCTCCCATTAAACAGCCCCTTTTCCAGATTCCACTGTTCAAAGACCTCCCCTTGGCTCTTTGAAGGGGTCCAAGAGTGTGAATGCCTTTCTGCTGATGCTATTCTTTTTTTTAAGATTAATTTATTTATACATACAGGAACTGGGGTACAGACCAGAGTTGTGGGAGGTGAGAGGATTCACCACAGACAGAGTAGGAAACAGATCAGGTGGATTGACTGAAATACACTGCTGAGGGGAGCAGCGGGCAAGTTAGGGGAGGTCTGCTGCACCATGTGGGTAGCTCCCTGGCTGGGATTGAACTTGTGCTGCAGTGGTTGCAGATAGCTTCATAGTGCTGAGACTTAACACCTTATACCACCAGGGAAGCCCTGATGCTATTCTTTGGATGCTTCAATATTTCCTTTTAGTTTTGGTCCCCCCATATATGCCCATTCCTCACTAAGTTGTCCCTCCACTAAAGTATCTTCACCTAAACCTCTGGAGTGAAATCTTTCTTGTGAGAATGCTGACTGATACATATGATTTAATTTGATGTTCTACTTAAGTCAATCTGAACAGACTCTACCTTTCTGGAAAGAATGCCCAAATCCCAATTTACCTTTGAAATCACTCTTAATACTTTGTTATATATTGCTCTCACTATTTTCTAGAGAAAATGACTGTAGTTATCAAAAAGGAATCTGTGTCACCCAAAATAGTTAAAATCACTGCTCTATAAGTACTTCATCTGCTAGATATTTCTTGTTAGTAGAGTCAATTCTGTCTAGCATTATTTCTATCCAGCTCAATGCTGACTTTCCTGTAAATTTCTAGCTAGTTTCCAAAATAAGACTATAATGTGTTTGAAGAGAGGAACTGTTTCATATGACTGTTTATTTCTCCAGTTCTCCTAGCTTACTATTAAAAAAAATAAATAGTGGGTATCCAAGAATCAGACTTTTGTGGAGACATGGAACTTTTTTTTTTAAAGACAAAGTAGATCAAATGAATCTAAACATTACAGAGAAATGCATGCTTCATTTAAAAATCTTTCATAAAGTTGGATTTGTCAGAGAGTGAGTTTACTCATTACCTTAGTTATATAAGCAGTTTTAGAAGACAATGCAATTTCTAGAGCTGAGAGAATCCCCATGGATAGATTATAAAGCAAGAATCATAGAGGTCAGAGGATATTTAACATATGTGGGAAGAAGGGCAGTAGGAGAGGAAAGAGTGTAAATATATTGAGGGAACATATCAAGACAGAAAGGGAAAAATAAACTTCTAAAAAATAGTAATAATCTAGATAAAAACAAACTTTAAAACTATAGAGCTTGAAAATAAAAATAAAATATATACCATGATTTTAAATTATATAATTCTTTACTGTATACAATATAAGTTTTTCCTGTATTAATGTATGAAGGCAATGCAACCCTAATTAAAATAACAGGGTTTGTGAAGGTACTTTCTCAATTCCTATACTTATTCAGTAAATATATTTTGAATATTTATTTATGCCAAGTACTATGCTACTCTCTAAAAGAAACCCATGAAATTTAAAATATGATAAAATGACAATTTGATTTTCACAGAAAGGATTGATTTCTCAAAAAATGGCATTGGAACAAGTAACGAAGCCTTTCAAAAACAAAATTTGCTGGGCCTCCCCGGTGGCGCAGCGGGTTGAGCACAGCGCTGTGAAGCTGTCCGCAGACTCTGCAGCGCGGGTTCGATGCACGGCCGGCCAAGGTGATTCCCACATGGCGCAGCAGACTTCTCCTGCCTCGCGCACTGCTCCCCTCAGCAGTGTATTTTGGTCCGTCTGCCTGCTCAGCTCCCCACTCTGTCTCTGGTGAATCCTCTCACCCTCCAGCACATCTGGCCTGTACCCCAGCTATTGCATAAATAAAAAATAAATCTTAAAAAAAAATGCTGTATCCCTCATGCAGCCCTTCAAAATAAATTTGAGATACATTAAAATATAAAAAAGTAAGAACCTTATAGAATATTATAAAGGGTCTACCTGGTGGCCTAGGGGTTAAGTCTCAGCACTATCATGCTATTACCCATTGCTGCAGCCTGAGTTCCATCCCCGGCCAGGGAACTATCTACAGATGGCATAGCAGACTTCTCCTGTCTCGCCCACTGCTCCCCTTGGCAGTGTATTTCAGTCAGTCTGCATCTTCTGTTCCCCACTCTGTCTCTGGTGAATCCTCTCACCCCCTCACCTCTGGCCTGTACCCAAGTTCTTGTATGCATAAATAAATAAATCTTTAAAAAAAAGGGAAAAGATGGGAGTGTTTGGCAACATACATTTGAAGAAGTGTGACCCTATACCCCTAAAACATAGAGTGTGGCAAACCAATATTATTGCAGTAAAAAAAATAATTTAATTATTAAAAAAGTTAAGGAAAATAGAAACCAAAAATAAAGTCAAAATATAGCAACAAACATGACAAGCCAAATATAAATTCCTGCAATACATCTTAAATCAATAAGAAAATGACAATACATACGAAAATGGGGGAAAGAAATTATCAGGCAGTTCACAGGAAAAGAAATATAAATATAAGAAATAAATTTGAAAATCTAGAGGATTCCCTGGCTGGGTGAGGTGGCCCTGGGAGGTGGGTGGGTACCACACACACACACACACACACAAAAAAAAAAAAAAAAAAAAAAAAACCTCCTAGGAAGAAATGGAGAGATGCTGAGCATGATGGCCATGACTGGGGCACTGGTCATGGGCATGGGGTGAATACACATATTTATAGAGGTTAGAACCTATAACCCCTAAACCAAATGCAATGATATAAACCAACTTTACTTCAATAAACATAATTTGGAAAAAAAATCTTAATAATAACTAGGCTTGATAAAGCTATGGGGAGATCCCAAATTTGACAGAATCATAACTGTATGCTAATTTTTAGTAGAACAGTTAGTAACTAGCATAAATTTAAATGTACATACCTTTTCATCAGAAAATGTTCAGCTAAACATTCCTATCTCCTTAAACTTTCAACTGCCTTGTTTCGGGATTCATTTTAGATACTCATAAGTGTAAACAAAAATAAAATAAAAAAAAAAACATGGCCTAAGTAAGATAGAAGGTTATGTTTCTGTCACATAAGAGAAGTTTCAAGGTTGGCAGCCTTGAGAATTGTTATGGAGGCTCTATGGTCATCAAAGATTCAGGTCTATATTTTTCTATTTTATTATCGTTAATACATAGCTTCCATTTTCAATGTCACTTAATGGACCAAAATGTCTGTTGTGATCCAGCCATAATATTTGCTTTCAATCCAGGGAAGAGAAATGGGAAAAGAACAACAATCAAAGCACGGATCATCCAAATAAGGCAGCTATGTTAAAACAAAATCAGTTAAGGGGACCTCCCTGGTGATGCAGAGGTTAAAATCTCAGCACCATCAAGCTATAGCCAGCCACTGCAGCACGAGTTCGATTCCCAGTCGGCCAGGAAGCAACCCACATGGTGCAGCAGACCTCTCATGTCTCACCTGCTGTTCCCCTCAGCAGTGTATTCCAGTGGATCCACTTGTTCTGCTTCCCACCCTGCCTCTGGTGAATCCTCTCACCCACTGCACCTCTGGCCTACACCCCAGTTCTTGTATGCATAAATAAATAAAAATAAATCTTAAAAAAAATCAATTAAGACCCTTTGACACATTTAGTAAAATATTGGACCAAACATTGCTTAAACAACGGGCTTGCTTTCCTTACACAGCAAGACCAGAGGTAGTAAAAGCCAGAGGTTATTCAATAGCTCAATGACCACATCAAGGTCACCAGCTCCTTGCCATAGCTCACATATACCATTCCTCAGTGTGCCCTCCATGTTTTTCCTGTCAAGATTCCAAGACTGCTGTTTCAGCTCCATGCCTGCCTCATGTCCTTAAAAAGTGCTTAAAACAGAGGGGAAATAATAGTAGGGAGCTGCTCTTTACATATTGCTCTCATCAGCGAGGACTGTCTTGTGCAAAAGAATCAGCAGCTTTTTCCTCAGCCTTTCCCTCCACCACATGAAAGGCTGGGAAATGGGAATATGTAGGCACTCTGAGTTTTCATCATGTAGGAATAGTGAAACTAGCAAAAAAGAATGTCTGTCAATATCATTGGTAGACAGCCAATAGTGTCTGTCATATATGCTGAGAGAGAGAAGAGCTAACAGAAGGTTTAAATACATATTAGAAAGAAAGTGACTGTAGATGAATGTCTCAGAAGACAGAGGCTAGGATTCTATCCAGATCCTAGAGCACTAGTGGAGCAACAGTTCATCTTTTGAAATAAGGAGGAAAAATAAATAACTGAAGATATTTCAGTTAGTAGAGGTCAAGTGCAGGAAGCTGAGGGTATTTTACTTGGGAAGACCAAGGAAGGCAGTGGAAGACAACAGAGTTACCATGTTGGACATTGCATGACCAAAAAACATAGCTAGGAGAAGAAGATGAATGCATTACCACTCATGTAAGAAAACTCACTTTTCTTTCCTTTTTTCCAATTTAAGAAAGCTCAATTTTCATCTGCTATTTTTAAATGAGAAAGGAAGTAATATATAAATTTCATTTTATAATGTGAATTGTATGAGATGAAAACATTATGGCGGGGAGTGCAAGTAATTGACTCAGCTACTATACTCAGAATTTTCCATCACAAAGTCTTAAATTAGTATTTTTTACCACTTAGAAAGCTTCTCATATGCCTCTCGCATTTGATTAGCTTCAATCAATTAATATCTGAAAAATTAATGCTAGTTTATACCATAATTATGATATAAAACTGCAAAAATAACCTATTATGGAACAAACTAGCCCTATATTCCAAATTTTATGAGTGATTACATATTTAATCCACCTTCTCCTTTTAGAAATATAATTTATTAACAAAGCTATTTTACCATTATATTGAAGTGTCAAATTATAAAGACTTAAATTGAAAACAAATGTTTTGAAGTCACTTCCTGGTGTTTCACATTTTTCTATATCATAATCAAAGGCTAGTCTATTATCTATAACGTGCAATGTGGGGATTTGCTTTTCATTCAAATGATGGTTTTCATTCTTAAGATGAAAATGACATAGCTAGAGACTTAAGTTGAAGTAGGTGAGATTATTACTTAAATGACAGACACTTCCTATGGAGAAACATCCAAGGGCCCATTTATTCATGGATTCAGGATAATGGGTCTCTTACTCTTTCAGAGCTGATTTCGGAAATTAAACAATGTAGGAGTAAAGCTTCTTAGTTAATTCGTAGCCTAATTGTTTCATGGTCTTATGAGTTCAATGTTTCGATGAATAAGAACACAGCCAAATGTTTTTGAGAAACTACTTGCTTACAGCATTAGAAGCATTTATTGTAGAAGGGTCCTTAGGAACTCAGTGAATAGAATACAATTTTTAAAATTCATCAATTTGAATATGGTCAGTGCAAATTGACCACATCGATTCTCAACCTATTAGCAGTTGAAGCCTCATTTCTACTGAAAATTTTGCAGAGATATCAAAGACTTTATAAGGAGGATGTGATAGGAGGATATTTAATATTTACAACTATACAGTTGGGATAATAACCATTCCACTTTAAATAACTTAATTTGCATTCATTAATAGACAACTGTAACTATTATGTTTGTGTCATAGAAAGAGAAATTAGAATAGGAGGATTCTGTGTATGATGAGAATAACTAGATAAACAGAATCCTCTAATTTTCTAATTCAGTGTCACTGCCTCATTTCAAAAGCTTATCATTCTCAAGTAGTAGGACTTTACATTATTGGTAATTATTATCTTCGTGCTCATATGAATACACAAGTAACACACTAATAAGAAAGCCAATTACAGAGCTATATATTTGAGGATTTATTTTTTTTTTCCCTTTCTCAACACTGACAATACATTTTTACGAAGTAATCCTTGGAGTCTTGCTTTATTTTGATTAAAGGGCCATTTCTGGGTTATTGATATAATCTGTAGTTCCAAAACAGACATGTAGAGGCTTTGAGGCTGACCGATAGTCAGGTTGTTGTAAGAGACATGCTCATGAATTTGTAAGAATGTGCAGGAAATGGGCCTCCCCTGGCGGTGCAGGAGGTTGAGCACTGCGCTATGAAGCTGTCCGCAGCCTCTGCAGCACAGGTTTGATTCCAGCTGGCCGGCAAGGGTCCCACATGGTGCAGCAGACCTCTTCTGTCTCGCCGGCTGCTCCCCTCAGCAGTGTGTTTCAGGCAGTCTGCCTGTTCTGCTCCCTGCTCTGTCTCTGATGAATCCTCTCAACCTACCATGCATCTGGCCTGTACCCCAGTTCTTATATAAAATAAATAAATAAATCTTTAACAAAAAATGAATGTGCAGGCAAGACAGGAAAAACAGGTGCATCTCAGATACAGGCCTGAAGGGGACTGAAGCCTTCTTTAGAACTGTCATTCAGAACTCAAGGCAAATCCAGAGCCTGCGACTCCTCTTGGCTACTCTACAGCCAGCCTACACCACTCCTTATGTGGCCATGATGAAGTTGCCACTACTGTTTCTGCTACTTCTGCTCTCTCCACTTGTAATAAGCCCACATCTACTCCTCTCTGTTTTATGTTATGGCACTTTCTGTCTCAGAAATTCTTAGAGTTTGGTCCCACTGCCAACTCTGTGCCTTTCTTTATTATGCCACACAATCAAACCCTAAGAGCAATGATCTGATATTTACAATCACTCCCTTTTAAATAATATTCATGTTGGACAGAGTATTCTTCTGGTTTTCTCTGTTGATTCCTCCTTCCATAAACTATGGACTAGATAGATGTCAGCTCTCTCAAAGGGGACCCGGTTAGCACAAATACCTGTGGTTTATATAGTCCTCTCCAAAAATATGCTTTGGAAAATCATATCCAGCTTTGTTTTATATAACAGCTGAGCTATAATTCCAGGTTTAGTGGCAGGGCATAATGTCAAAATAATGTCAATTGTCTATCAACTTTTATATCTATGGAAAATACACTCTTGGCTGAGACTTTCACACTTCTTTAATACCTAGTATTAAAGAAGACTCCAAAAGAAAACTGCTGTTGAATCATTTCAGCTTCTATTCAGGTATACCCAAATTAGAACAGCAAAACACTACAAAATATTTAAAATCAATCAAAACATCCATCAGCATTTCATCTTTTGCTAGATAAAAAAAACAATTTGTCCTTCATTTTATGCCAACACATTCTTTCTTTCCACTTTAGTAAATACTATTTATGAGACTAATTAATGTCTCTGTGGATTGCCAGGTTAAGGATGAAAGGTGGAATCCTAACTACAAATAACCATCTCAGCAAAACAGGTTAAACATGACTCAGATATAGGCTTTAGCAATGCTCATTCTAAAGTCATTTCTTGTTTTGTGGATATTCTTCCAATTTGTTTTGAGGAAATAGAGGACAAGATCTTAGGTAGGTAATATATATACATTTCACAACATTAAAAATTTACATAACAAGTAAGTCTACAGCTATACAGATTGGCTATCATTACTATTAATGTTGTGAAAAAAATCAGCCCCAATGGAAGCCCTGAAAAGACACTTCTCCAAAGAAGACATACAGATGGTCAATAGGCATATCAAAAAATGCTCATCATCACCAATCATCAGGAAAATGCAAACCAAAACCACAATGAGATACCACCTCCTACCTGTAAAAATGCCTCATATATTAAAAAAACAAAACCAGAAATGATAGATGCTGGTGAGGGTATGGATTATAAGGAACCCTCATACGCTGTTTGTGGGAATGTAGACTCGCCCAGTCCCTATGGAAACAGTACGGGGGCTCCTCAAAATATTAAAAATAGATAGCCCCTATGACTCAGCATTTCCACTCATAGATATCTACCTGAAGAATGCAAACACTGCAGTGCTGTTTACAATAGCCAAATTATGGAAACAACCTAAAGGCCCCAGGACAGAGGAGTAGATTGAGTGGATGTGGTATATGCACACAATGGAATACTACTCAGCTATAAAGGCACATATGAACCCTTGCCATTTGCAACAACATAGGTTGGAGATGGAGGAGATTATGCTAACTGAAATGTCAGAAGAAGATAGATAAAACCTGGCTGATTTCACTCCTATGTGGAATATAGGCAAACTAAAAGGAACAGACAAAACTAAATCAAAACAAACCCTAGAAATATGACGGTAGAATTTAGGCCACTAGAGGCAGAGGATGCCTAATGGAACTATGAGTGCTTTGGTGGTGGGTGTGGTGAGGTAACATACATTAGCAGAAGTGTGATCCTAACACCGTAAATCATATACAGGGTTGTATACCAATGTTGCCGCAATAAAAATAAATAAGAAAATATTTTTTAAATATGAAAATTAGGGGCCTCCCTGGTGGCATAAGGGATTATAAGACACAACCTATGAAGCTGTGCTCAGCCTCTGCAGCATGAGTTCAATCCCCGGTCAGGGAGCCACCCACATGGCACAGCAGACCTCTCCTGACTCACCTGCTGCTCCCCTCAGCAGTGTATTGCAGTAGAGACCTGCCTGTTCTGCTCCCCACTCTGTCTCTGGTGAATCCTCTCACCCCCACACCTCTGGCCTGAACCACATTCTTGTATGCATAAGTAAATATGTTTTTTAAAAAATAAAATTAAATATGAAAATTAAAAACCACCCCAGAATTCAGTAACTTATATCTGCAAAACTTATATTATTAAAAGCCTATAAATTTTCGAGGCCACCTCCGCTTTCTAATATTAGCTGTGTGGGCTTGGCTTTACGCTTTGGGTCATGTTTGGGGATAATCCATACAGCCACTCAAGGTCACAAACCGAAGGGACAGTGGCTACCTGGGTCATGTGCCTCCCGTGGCAGTCACAGAAGCATATGACTAAGCCAGAACTGGCAGAGAACATGCTTGTATCATATCTGCTACACTCTACTCCCAAAGCAAGTCATATGACCAAGACTTAGTCACGAAGGTTGTAAATTATATTTGACCTTAAAGCAGAAAGGGTATGAGAGTCAATATGTGCTAAACAATCATCAGATACACCTTGTTCCCCAGTCACACAGTTTCTCACTGGATACAAGAACTGTTACTCATTTCTTGCATATAATCCACAGCAAGTCTATGCAACATATAAGTCTCTTTACGGGTAACCAGTGTAATACCAATGGCCTCATACCATACACACTGTTCTAGACCTTTATCTCTCCCCCATTTAATGATATGTCTTAGAAACCATTACATGTCAGTACACGTAGAGTTACCTCATTTAAGTCACTGTATATTATTACATAAAAGGAATAAACAATAATTTTTAGCAAATGTTCTATTGGTGAATATTTAGTTTGTTTCCAATACTATGTCATTTTTTTTTAAGATTTATTTATTTATTTATACAAGCACTGGGTACAGTCAGAAGCGCGGGAGGATGAGAGGATTCATCAGAGCCAGAGCAGGGAACAGAACAGGCAGACTGATGACATACACTGCTGAGGGGAGCAGCGGGCGGCAGGAGAGGTCTGTGCAACATGTTGGACCCACGTTGGCAGCCTGGGATCGAACCAGCGCTGCAGAGGCTGCGGGCAGCTTCGCAGCCCAGCGCTCAATCGCTGCGCCACCAGGGGAGGCCCTATACTATGTCATTTTAACAAAAGCTGCAATGACTGTCATTGTATATATTTGTGAAGAGTTGTAGAAAATATTCCTAGAAGGGATATAGTTCCAAAGATTCTTGCATTTTCAGTTTTGATAGCTCTTTTCAAGTTTTTTAAATAAAAAATAGGTTATTTAAACTACCATGAGCAATAAAGAAGAGCCTGATTACCTAAACCCTTGCAACACAAATCAAATCATTTTCTTTTTGCCAAAATGATAAATTAGAAAAAGACTGCTTATTATTTGAATTTGTATTTCACTTCCTATGGGTGAAGCTGATACATTTTCGTACGACAAACAGGCATGTCTAGTCTCTATGGTAGACCTCCCAGGTCTGTAGGGTCATCATCTATAGCGTCTCCCACCCCACAGACTGCTGCACAGTAGTGTTAGGAAACTATATTTGTATGGAATAATATCATTTCCTAAGGAGGAACCCAGACTCAAGTGTGGGTTCCTGAGATAAAAACTTATGAAGACACACAAGTAAGAGTACACTTTTGGCCTGTATTTTACATTCCTAAGTTAAATCATAAGACATTCAAAAACAGACTGTGAAGGGCCTCCCTGGTGGCACAGGAGTTAAAGACAGCACTATCAAGCTATTGCCAGCCACTGCAGCATGAATTCCATGCTGAACCAGGGAGCAACCCACATGGTGCAGCAGACCTCTCCTGACTCGCCCGCTGCTCCCCTCGGCAGTGTATTACAGTCAATCTGCCTGTTCTGCTCCCTACTCTGTCTCTGGTGAATCCTCTCACCCCCCACACCTCTGGCCTGTACCTCAGTTCTTATATGCATGAATAAATACATCTTTAAAAAAACAGACTATGTATAAGTCTTTGGCAGTAATTTAAAGAGATATATATGTTTTTCAGAGCTGAAAGACAGTAATCTCTGACTCTCTGAAACAACATTCGCTACCTCAACTGATGAAGACAACATCCAAACAACTCTTTTTTTACCAAAAGTCCAGAGTAACCTACAGATGCTATGAATAACAATGACAAACACCAATAATCAATCCTATCCACAGGGTTCACACAGTAAGAACCATAACACCAAAACAAACCAAGGAAAATGAAAGAAGCACAGCAGGATTCAGCTTCCAAAATACTCTGTGTTCCTGAGAGAAATATTCTTCATAAATAAAAATACTAAAATTAACTATGTAACTAAGTAGTTACACAGTTAATTGCACTGTGACCCCCCCAGGTAATATTTTTTTTTTCCTGGAGAAAATTTTATAGACACATTAACATTGTTATTCATAACAACTTGAAATTAAGAACTGAGATGATGGACTTGAAAGACTGCTAAAGTTATAGCAGAAGGTACTGTTGTAGATAAGAAAGTTAGACTATAACCAATTATGTTCAACCTTTAGTGCAACAATTGTAAAATTTTGTATGACTCACTGGTCGCTGATTAAGAGGTTCAGTTGTCAGTGCCAGATAAGAAGTGTCTAATCTCTCCCAATATTAGAGCTACAGTATTTTAACTACAAATAGTGTTTGCAACTCATTGGGCACCCATTATTGAGTTCACAAAAAACTTGCTAGAATACTCTTTTTAGAGGTAGTGCCATGCCTCTTTACAGACAGAATAGTCTTTAAATGGGGGTCTTTGGTGATCATGGCAATTCAATAAAACTAAGACAGGGGTTAGGAAAGACCTACTCAACCTGAATTTTCTGTGGAAAAAAAAAGTACTATGTGACTCCAACACGTCCAGTTGTTCCTCTTTTGTTCTTATTCCAGGTTAAGTAATTATATGACCATATTATTAAATCTCTGACCTCCCTTTGAGACGCTCTCAGAGTCTTACTTCTGAAATTCAAGGTCATTGCCTCTAAATATCATGTATTCCTGAAACAGTAAAGACTTAGCAGTTCCAACAGCCCCTCAAGGGCCTTTACATTTTCTTTTTTCTAAGTAATTAAAGTTACATAAAATTGAAGTATTCATATCAGGAATATATTTGATGAATATACCAATTTAAATAAAAATTAAAGAATATGAATCAGTAGAAAATGTGAAAGTATCTTTTATTATGCAGCCTTTATGGCAAGTTGCTACTTGTTATAACCTCAGATCAGACCAATCTCTTCATACCTGCAGTTCATCATGGACTCTTTTTGCTACAACTGTCATCACCTGCTGACCTGGCTGCCTGAGAGGAAGCATCAGAACATGGGCTCAGAGAGGGTTCAAATTTCCTATGAAGTTACCAACAATCCTTACACTAGTTCTCCTTGGGACAGTTCACAGTCAATGTATCATGCACAATTGTATCCAAATGAAATATACCTAAACTCTAAAAGAAAATGTATTTGTCTCAAACTTTCTTCTCACCCTCTCCATAACTCCAGTTTTCATGACTAATCTGTTCAGTCCAATAAGTAGGAATACAAACATATATGTCACTCGATATCCCCCACCAGATGATATAGTAAATGAAGTTGCTTGAGTTTCTCAACTCTATGTGAGTTGTTTATGCTACAACCCCTTTCCAAGGGCCAAGCACTATAATTTAATCTATAGGAAGGAATTTTTAAAAATATTTTATTTATTTTTTTACACAGAAGAACCAGGGTACAGGCCAGAGGTGCAGGGGGTGAGAGGACTTACCATAGACAGAGTGGGGAGCAGAACAGTCAGGTCTCTACTGAAATACACTGCTGAAGGGAGCAGCAGGTGAGACAGGAGAGGTCTGCTATGCCATGTGGGTAGCCCCCTGCCAGCCGGGGATCGAACTCATGCTGCAGAAAAGCTTCACAGTGCTGGGCTTAACCCCTTGTGCCACCAGAGAGGCACCACAAAATAGTTTTGAGTGCAATTATTCACATCAGTACTACTTGTCCACAGGAATATCTCTAGCACCTATTACTGAGTGGCACAGTGTAGACACTAAATGAATTCCTGTTGAGGGAAGGGAATTCCAGGAAAATTGAGTGGACAAAATTGGGGTCTGGTTTCCATATATTAAAGAGTGACATCATGTATGCCTATGGTGCATACTCATGTCAAATGCACCTTGTTTTTATTTATTTCAAGAGTTAAAGGTGAAAAAGAAATGTAAGATAATCCAGTTTATCCCACATATGTTTATAGCCTTCTCTTTCACATTAGCAATATTTCCTCTAGTTTATTATAATTACCCTTTGTGACAAGATTTTGATCATTTACACATGACTCCATTCAATCATATAACAAAATTAGATTTAGGAGACAGATTTCCCCAAACCATACAGTGAAGTTTCTTTTCTCTGTTATAGTTACTTCAAAGGTTCATCTAACACTCTGCTGGCATTAAGCCTCAATGTAAGGAAGGGAAATGTTAAGATACTCATGTTTCAAATTTTTTAAAATATGCATCCTTGTTAGCAGAATTATAAAATTTCATAGCACTTCAATTATTTTATCCATTAGTCTGATTTTACCTCATATTCTTTTCTGCCCAAATCAAATGGGAATGAGCCCCCCAAAACCAACGTGGGCCATGGCCACACGAAAAAAATGGTCACTGATAGAAGGAGAGGTGCTCCATTGTGCTGGGATTACACATGTACTGGATTCTCAGGCACACTTTATGAGGAATAGTATAATTCAATGGCACATCCCTATAAATAAAAGAATTGAATCACACTATTTCTCAGCACTCAGTTCTGAAAGGGCAAACTTCCCAGAAGGCCACAATTATCAGTGCTAGGGTGGCTCAGCTGGACATCAAGTAACATGATAAAGATAAGTGGTCCAAAACTCAGGTGAAGTCTTTGAATGTGATAATTCATAATCAGAGCCATCACGGATTTGCTGTTGCACCACATCGTGTGCAAATCATTTTCATCAGCATCATCTCAAGCTCAGTTTATAATAGCCACCTAATATGAAATTGGTTTCCGTAGACTTTCTTTTCATGGGCTATAACCTTTCTTCTTCATGTTCTTCATGGTTAGTTCAGTCCTCGTCACCCAGCAGATATCTGGGTGTCAAGGGTGCTCCACAATATGCAGTATAATGCTTTCAGAATCATTTGAAAGCAAATGCCTCAGGCTATTCATCATTTCACAGCTATCTTAGAGTCATAGTGACACATAACATAGAAAGACATCCTGTTATATTTCTAAGAAATTACTGTTATTTAATATCTTACTTGCAGCAACACCACCTATACCTTGCTCACGTTACACACAGATCAAAAATTTTAATGATAAAGAAATTGCTGCTAAGGTCCTGTTCCACACATTTAATGGATTTTTTTTTTGTATTTGTATTTACAATTTGAAAGTGCGTTCCCATATATTATTCCTTCTTTGGACATACCTGCTCCGACAGACATAAAATTGTAAATACATTGTGAATTGCATCACTTCCCTAGCCCTCTCTCTCAGTGTCTCCCAGCATAGCTTCCTAAAATTGCTGATGATCTCATTTATACTATTTAGGTTATGTTATGTAAGGTACGACACCATATTGTTAAGATGATTTGATTTTTTTAAAGTATATGATTCTGTTATAAAATTCTGTTATAAAATAGCTACTTGCAATATACCGGTAATTTTTAAAGTGTGAATCCTGGAACAGTTATATCAGAACCTTATGAATAACTTTTTCTTAAGAACTTTAATGTGTAACAGATATCTATGTACACGGCTACAAATTCAGATTCTTCTACTCCCAAATCTCATAAATCAGAATCTCCGGAAGTGAGGTCAGGGAATTTGAATTTTCAGCTACCTGGGGGCTTGCTACACACTTCCAAAGGCTGAAAACTATTGTCTAACAATGTGCCTGATTTTTCTCAGGGTTCCCACTGTAACTTAGAAGAAAGTTCTGTGCCTTTAGAAACAGCAAGAACTCTTTAAGGCAATTAGCATACCATTTAGGGAGTAATTCAAATTTAAGAAAAAAAGAACAATGGGATTTAAATTATCATCAAAACATACTTCTGTGCAGTGCCCTGTACTCGGTGCTCTAAAAACTGTAAAAATTGATACAATTTCATAATAAATATTCAATCTGTAATGATGAGCTCTGTCAATCTTAGAAAAGATAAATGTAGGGTTTAATTAGAAAATAGATGTCTCTCTGAATGTGAGGTGAAAGCTGGATAAAATGCATTTCTGTCTGCTTCATAAGGTACCATTCAAGATATGTCATTGTTATAATTTGAAAAGTATTATTCAGAAAGAAGACAGATTTCAGTTCAGTAGCTTTGACTGTAAGAAGACCAAGAAATAAAAGCCAAATGAATGAAAGCAAAGTCACAGATGACTGAATTTAAAAATTATCACATATCTTTAAATTTAGCTAAAGAATTAGCCAAATCCCAATTTGCCTCTCAACAAATTGATAGGCCAGGGGATCTTTGCAATACGAGCTATTTCTCTTGATGTAAACTTAAGTAAGGTAGTTTCCTACTTTCCTATTCCATGGTGCTTGGCTTATGTCGCTTTATGAATTATGTTCTGATATTTTTAGGTTACTGAAAATGTCAAAATAATATTGCGTTAAATGCAATGTCTTCACATCTTTCATGAGTTTAAAACAGCCCATTCTCTAGGATAGCAATTAGATGACATCAATCTGACTGTGAAAGAATTTTATCTGGGGAGTTCCAGGAAGGTATTGCAGAAGTGACCTATAAATCTGGCATGCAAGGCTAGGTCAGACCCTGTCAACTAAAGGCAGTAGGGCGCATATATCTGAACCAAGTCTGGGGAAGACTGGGCTAGATAACAGTAGAAGGCTAGAGTTCCTAATTCACTTTTTCCTAGATCGTTCTTATCACAATGACATTTCATAACAAACACCGCAAAATACCCGGTGGCCTACAATAACTGTTTATTGTTCACATGCCTGCAGTTAACTGCTGACCTTGTCTAAGAATCAGCTGGCTGTTGCTTGAATAAACCATCTTCAGCTCTGATGATTGGAGCAACTTGACCTAGTCTACATATCTATCATCATCTAGAAGTTTAACCCAGGCATATTTTTATGCAATAACTAAAGTACAAAAGAGAACAAGTGGAAATATGCTGGAGAGCTAAAGTCCTAAATTCAGGACTGCTACATACTCACTTTCATCGTATACTATGGTCGACAACAAGTTGTAAGATGGGTACAGATTCAAGGGGTAGGAGCAGCATAGACTATGTCTTTTTAGTATAAGGGACTGCAAGATCTCGTAGTAAAGGGCATGGCTATTGGTGGCGTGAAGAATTCAATTCACCATTGCATTTTCCTTTGTCTGCAATGTTGAATTTCTGTTCCCTAGGTACCACAGTACCCAATGTGGATACTAAGAAGTTTAAGATCTGACAGTGATTCTCAGACATGGAGGGCTTGCTAACATACAAATTGCCAGGCTCAGTCCCCAGAGTTGCTGATTCAGAAAACTGGGAGTGAAATCTGAGGAACTGTATTTGTAGTGAGTTCCGATGCTGCTGATGCTGCTGACCACGAGAAAACACGTGGAGAGCCACTGTTTTGTGGATTTGAAATGAACAGGACCTTGCTGGGATACTAAAACACTGACATTTATAGGAAAGCTGTATTTATTAGGAGACATTGATATTTATAGGAAAGGCAATTTTAAGTAAAGTGGGAGAATCTGACTGAGGTCATTTCCCAGATACCCAAACAGCTCATTCAGAATAAGCAAGTTAATCAGGGACCTTTGCTGCTAGCTTAACATTACCTGATATAACTGCCCCAGGTAGACTAGTAAACAATGTAAGGCTGGGAATGAATGATCCATCTAGTGTCTACTGAAAGCCACACACAAAACTCTACACTGGCAAATAAATTTGAGAGCATCATTTTATTGGAAAAAATAAATAAAATAAATGTTCGCAATATCCATCACCATTTAAGTCGGTAAAGGCACCCGACTTGTTCTAAGATCAAATTAAATGCATGTTGGGGGACTGAGATAAGCATTAAGAACTGAGATTCTGTGTGAGCTTTTCCAATTTAAGCCCTGATTTCTGCAGCGACATGATAATAATAAGTTAAGGGGTTATTCCTGAAGGAGAAGAAATCACAATGAAGCAATGAATAAGTGAGACCTTAATTTTGGGGAGAGTAGAAAAATGCTGTTAAACTATTTTCAGGAGATCGATGAACTACAACCAGTAAAGATAAAGTGATAAATGTGAAGGAATGAATATTGAGACTTATGTGAGACTTAGCTTACCCTGACACTATAGTTAAGTACCGATCAGAAAGAAAGAGCTCATAAGCTATTATTAGGCAAACGGAAAAGCAGATTACATTTTACCGCCCAAAATGCTACCTTTAAAAGTGCGCAGGCAAATATCAAAAGTGAATCAGTATTTCCAGGTCCCTATCTTTGGAGGCATCTTTAACCTAGTGCTAATTGCAACCAAAAAAAAAAAAAACAGAGAAGAGAGAGAGAGAGAGAGAGAGAGAGAGAGAGAAGGTGCAGAGAACATATGAACTCATTCAATATCAATGCCAACAGTGTCTTTCAATGTTCATTTCAAAATTGGAATTAGTGTAATAGAAAGGGATCAAAAGAAAGGGGGCACATTTTTAAGGTTTTAAAACTCTATTGATCCCCAATTTTTATATTTTTATATTTAATCATAATCTTTTTATTTAATACTTATATTTAATTTAATGTTTATAGACTAAATGAAAGGGTAAAAACAATTTTTGGAATAAACACAAATCTGCTATGCTGATGCAGATTTGGGTTTTTTTTTTGTTGTTGTTTTTAAAGATTTATATACTTATTTATACAAGCACTGGGTACAATCAGAAGAGTGGGAGGGTGAGAGAATTCACCAGAGCCAGAGCGGGGAACAGAACAGGCAGACTGACGAAATACACTGCTGAGGGGAGCAGCGGGCGTGGCCGGAGAGCTCTGCATGCCATGTGGGACCCTTGCCAGCGACCTGGGATTGAATCGGTGCTGTAGAGGCTGAGGGCAGCTTCACAGCCCAGCGCTCAACCGCTGTGCCACTGGGGAGGCCCTATGCTGATACAGATTTGAATGGAACATTTTGTAAGTTTATTTAATAAAGTATATTATGTGAACATGTATTTAATAATATGATGACCATTATTGGTATTTATCCAATCATAGATAGTATAAGCATGAACTCTTAAAAAGACTGGTTTTGCTACTGAGCGAGATCTCTCTCTCTCATCATTAACTCCCTTGGCCAATTGAGAATTGAATTCTAAATGGACAGAAACAATAAGAAGGATATTATAATTTCACACTAATGTTATTTTTATCTTTTATCTATTTGAGTGTTTTCTCCATGAAGTTCCCACCTCCACTACCACCTACAGTGAAAACATTCACTGGAATACTACTCAACAATCAAAAATGATAAACTCATGCCATTTGCAGCAACATGGATAGAACTGATGGGATTATCTGAAGTGAAGTGAGCCAGAAGAAGAAAGATAAATACTGAATGGTGTCACCCATATGTGGAATAATGAGAAATCAAAAAATGATCAGACAAAGACAAACTTTAAAAGTGAGCCTTGAGGGTCTCCCCAGTGGTGCAGTGGATTGAGCACAGCACTGTGGAGCTGTCTGCAGCCTCTGCAGTGTGGGTTCGATTCCCGGCCAGCTAGGGAGATACACACATGGCACGGCAGACCTCTCCTGCCTCTCCCGCTGCTCCCCTCAGCAGTGTTTTTGGTTGTCTGCCTGTTCTTCTCCCTGCTCTGGCTCTGGTGAATCCTCTCACCCTCCTGTGCTTCTGACCTGTACCCCAGCTCTTGTATAAATAAATAAATCTTAAAAAAAAAAAAAGCAAGCCTTGAAAGCTGACCTGAGGCATACTGGAGGGAAGGGAGAGGTAGAGGAACAGGGGGAGGGGAGGAAAAGGTGGGGGCGAGAGTGTAGGAGAGCACAATGGACTATGGTGGAGGACTAGGGGTGCTCTGGTGGTGGAGCTATGGTGACCACACCTGAAGGGAGAAATCCTATAATGCAAAAAAAAAAAAAAATCAAGAACGTAAAATAATGGTATGCCATTACTATTTTTAATTTGAAAAAGTCTCCATAGAAGATATTTAAATAAATCTTTAAAAAAGAAAATGTTCCCCTAAAACCCAGTAGAATTAATAGACTATTTTCTCTACAGTGATATATCACACAATCTGAGTTACTCGTTTGTTTTTTTCATGCAAACCAAAAAGCAAAGCTGCATGAGAGTATGTCTAAAGATAGCAAGTAGCTTTTTAGTTATCTGTGAAACCTCACTTTAGATGTAAGTGGAGGGAAATCATTGGAAGTTAGGGAAAGAAATGTGTAGAGAAAAAGACCTGTCAATTTATACATACATACACACATATAAATCATAATATTATATGTGTATGTATATAATATATATATATTATTTATATATATATGTGTGTGTGTATATATATGTGTATATACACATATATATACACACACACACACACACACACAATTTCTTTTGCATCCATCAGAATAGGAAGGTAAATTTAATCAGGGCAGGGGATAGCGGCTGGAGCAGAAATGCAAATAAAGGAAACAAAATTGCGGCAAGTTTCTTAAACGTCTTTTCTCAGTGATTTGATAATATGGGTCTTCAGATAAATACAGAATCTTACTCCAAGGATAAAGATAATGTTGCATTTTTTTAGACTTTTCATAACAGCTACTTTTCTATGTTCTTTTGACCTCGGCAACAAGAATTTCAGAAAGTAGTAGGATTAAGTTAAGTTGCTGGTATCTAGACAACTTGGAATTGAATTCAAATAGAAATCTGAGCTCTCAGATGGATGAAAAATTTATCAAACTGGTTCCATTTTTAAAAAAGACTGTTAGTGTCATATAACTAATGCACTTTTGCTTCCAAAGAAGATAAATTACCTATTTGTAGCATATGAATTCTGGAGCGCAGGGCCTTGATTTAATGCATCCAGTAAACCAATGAGCCAAATTTCACCAAAATCCAACAAAAAATCTAAGCTAAATGACAAGAATAATGATTCTGCCGAGTATTCATTCCAGAATCTTCTGAAATCTAGGCCAAAATATGCCATGCTTCTTTGGGTGGATCAACGAGCGTCTATATGAAAAAAGACAGTCCCAAGTTCTCCCACAGATATTTGGCTGTACTGCAGCCATACTACCAACAAAATCATTCCCAGCTTCGAGTCAATGGTAGACCACAGCTGTTTATCCCTCTTGTAGCTACTTAGACACCCACTTTAGCTCACAATGGATCCCACGGTGTTCTTTGAGTGGTCCCAGGCTGAACTGGCCTCTGACATCAACATTTCTAAGACATCAGAGGCCATTTCAACCTGGGAGTACACAACACATTTTAATCTGAAATTAATTACTGGTTCAGCTTTCATTTCCCATTCCTTTTATATAGCAGAAAAGTAGGAATAGTGCTTTTTTTTTTTTTCATTTCAGAGAATACTATGGAGATCTTAAGTGGAGGCAGATCATTTCAATCCCAAAATAAACATATTTAGAGTGATGGACCCCAGTAAAGATGAAGGCTGATGGGAGGTTTCCTATTGTCTAGGCACTTTAGCCAGTAAGCATTTTACTAATGTTTCAATCAGTCCTCACAACAATGCTGTGCCACAGGGGATATTCCTATCTCCATTCACAACTTTCCCAGAGCCATTCAGTAAATATATGAATCCAAGAACATGGGTGATTTTCCTCTCTGTCTTGTTTTCCTTAAGCTTATTAATGGAAGAGACAATACTGGAGAATCCTTATGTTAGATAGTGAAGCCAAAAGACTTCGACAGCAAGTCTTTTCTCGGTTACCACTGAATGCTCTCAAAGTCCAGACTCTCTGGTCAGTGGTTTCATTATAACTAAACTGGAAATAGGGTATATCTAGTATTTAGTATTTTTATCTCTTGAACTCAGCTCCAAATTAATAGTGTTGGATTTATTTTCAATGGATAGGAAAGATATGAAAGAATTTGCCCAGACTATTTTCAACAACATTGTTTGGTAGGGGATGAATGTTAGGCTGGGGCCGCCCAGGTGGCACAGCGGTTGAGCGCTGTGCTGTGAAGCTGCCCTTAGCCTCTGCAGCACCAGTTCGGTCCCCGCCACCAGCGAGGGTCCCGCATGGCGCGCAGACCTCTCCTACCGCGCCCACTGCTCTCCTCAGCAGTGTATTTTGTTGGTCTGCCTGTTCTGTTCCCCGCTCTGGCTCTGGTGAATTCTCTCATCCGCGCTACTGACTGTACCCAGTGCTTGTACAAATTATAAATAAATAAATCTTAAAAAAAAAAAAAGAATGTTAGGCTGTTTGATTTCTGAAATACTACTTCTTTTTGCCTACAATTTCATGGTCAACTTAATGCTTTTCACCAGAAACATCAAACTTTCTGATGCCTCTGGGAACTTTCAAGCACCAAGCCATATAGAAAACAAGTCATATAGTAGCACATGCAATTAAATTTGGTCACATAAAGTTCTTTGCTTCCTCAGTGAGAATGAAGACAAAACAGCACCCATCACCTTTCTGCTTTTTGCATAAGCGCTCTTACAATTAATATTCACATGCTCAGGCCTCCCCTGGTGGCACAGAGGTTGAGCTCTGGGCTGTGAAGCTGCCTGCAGCCTCTGCAGCGCAGGTTCGATCCCCAGCCACCGGTGAGGGTACCACATGGCGCGCAGACCTCTCCTGCCGCCCACTGCTCCCCTCAGCAGTGTACTTCGTTATTCTGCCTGTTCTGTTCCCCGCTCTGGCTCTGGTGAATTCTCTCACCCTCCCGTGCTTCTGACTGTGCCCAGTGCTTTTATAAATAAATAAATAAATCTTTTTACAAATAAATAAATAAAATAAAATAAAATTCACATGCTCTATCTTAGAACACACAAAGAACATTCCACTGCTCCCCAGAACGTGTCAAGGTGAGCCATTTGTCCCATTGCAGTAAAAGAAGGTCTTGGAAATATTGTACATTTATAGCAATTTTTCTTATTCTGAACTTTTCCAAGATGTACAGATACAGTTTTTTTTTTTCTTTTAATGTGTGCAGACTAACAAGTCTCACCTTTGGGTTTCATTGCAAACATTCTGAATGCCACTGGACAAGATGGTTTATACTATACTATGTAAGATGGGGGCACTTTTCCCCCAGAGTACTGATCTAGGGTATCATTGCTCCCACTTTCAGTCCCCAACTCCAGCATTGTGCATGCTGACTTCTATATGTGACTTTCTATAACCTTAGTTGCCTCGTCTGTAAAATGAGACGACAGCCCTTCTCTTTGCCTTAGTTACTGTAATAACAACAAAGCACTGCATCAATGAAAGGGAGTATTCAAGTCATAATTTCACATCACTCCACTCCCTTTCTTCTGCTAGCCAGGTAGCCATCTAGCTACACCCCCTATTATTTCCTCCCTATTGGCTACAGCCTTGCCCTTTCTCTTTTTACTTCTTTGTCTTTGTATTACTTTCCCCATACTTCCTCACTTTGATTTTCTTTTCTCTTTTGGCCCTGAGATCACTTGTCTTTTTCTCCTTGGGGTCATCAGAACAAACAGACACACAGATCTCTGTGATCAGACAATCACATGCTATCAGTAGTCACTTGCATTATTCCCATTTGTTCATCCCCTCACCCGAAGAATTAAGTTGATCGGATATTCAAGAATCATAACTTTATTTTAGGTAGCTTAAGAAAAAAAGAATTCAAGTGGACCTAAGACTGTGCCTGTGATACAATATAATGTTTATATCCATTATTTTTTAAGAAGTACCCACTGGCAATTAAGAATATACTATGAGGGTCCCCCTGGTGGTGCAGGGGTTAAGTATCTGTGCTCTCAAACTATCGCCAGCCACTGAGGCATGAGTTCGATCCCTGGCCAGGGAGCTAACCCACATGGCACAGCAGACCTCTCCAGTCTCGCCTGCTGCTCCCCTCAGCAGTGTATTTCAGTGAATCCACCTGTTCTGCTCCCCACTGTCTCTGGTGAAATCCTCTCACCCCCTACCCCGCATCTCTGGCCTACACCCTAGCTCTTCTATGCAAAAAATAAATAAAATCCTTAGTCTCAAAAAAATTAAAATTATAAAATTAAATTAAATTCCCTGTGTGTGAAAAGTTGAAGAAAGTACACCATTTAACAGCCTGTGGCAATGAGTGCCTGGGATAAGACAGTCCATGGGGTTGTAGATTTTTTTTGTGTTCTTTTAATGGAATTCATGGAAAAGAGAATGCCTTTTTTTTTTTTGCTGTTACAAATTCTCTCGCGTGTGGAAACTTTATATATTTTAATGAAACACTTTGGCATGCCTTGTATATCTCTAAGAAAACATTTATATTATGAAAGTTTTATCAGTATTTCTGATTTCACATACTGAACCACCCAGTATAAATTCCATGGGGGACGGGGAGCAATTCACAAAAAAACATGTAACACAGTTGAAAATTATGCTTTACCAGCAGCAGTGTCTTCTTCACAAGAAACTAGTCACTGCCAGATTTTGTGACTTGAACAATTAAAATCATCTATGTATAAAAAGTACAAATTCTAATATTTATTATAAATTATTTTTAAAAGTAAAGTATTTCTAGCCAATTAGACACAAGCAGCAAAGAAGCGTCAGTAAGTTAAAAAAAAAAAAAAAAAGCTGGCTGGTATGCTCCTTTCATTGTGCCTGGACAAAGGCACATTATAAATACCACCAAAAATTGGAGGTAAGTGTAATTATATACGTTATACATTATATATTATATTTAAGGGAACTGAGGGTCTGGAGACATGAGTATTGTGCTAAGGGTCACAGGAAGTTGTTCTGCCTTTTTTTTTTTTTAACTTTTTTACTTTCATGTATACAAGCACAGGGTACAGTCAGAAGTGCGGGAGGGTGAGAGAATTCACCAGAGCCAGAGCAGGGAGCAGAGCAGGCAGACTGACAAAGTACACTGCTGAGGGGAGCAGCGGGCTGCAGAAGAGGTCTGCGCGCCATGCGGGACCCTCGCCCAGTGGCCGGGGATCAAACCGGCACTGCACAGGCTGCAGGCAGCTTCACAACCCAGTGCTCAACCACTGTGCCACCAGGGGAGGCCCCCAAATTCAGTCTTGTTCTCATTTGTTACAGAGTTTCCCCACTTTGCTGGTCGTTTGAGGAAAGTGTAGTCCTGTTTCCCTCCCAAAACACATGAGAGAAACCTCCTCTGGTGTTCTCAGGTCCACTAGCTAAACTGCCCTGGATCATTACAAGGGAGGATGACCTCTTGGGGTTGATTAAATGCTTAACTAGCTGCTGTAGGTATGTGATGATGGGGACAGGAACTAGATGTGCTATTAATTGAAGAACAGAGATTGGAGAACCTCTGAGATGCTCCTTTGTATGGGCCCTGTTTCTTGCCTCTCATACAGAAGACAGTCCCCTCTCAGGGGGAAGATAGACTCTGCAAATGCCAGATCTGCCTCATGCTATCTTCCCCTGAAAATATTTACACCCATCACTCTAATTCCCTTCAATTGATCCCAGACCTCTTTCTGAGATTAAAGGAGTCCAGCTCTTCATCTTTGCTTTTAGTGGTGATGCTAACATAATGTTAGGTCATCCTAGATCCTTGGCTTTTGTTATGATGCCAAGATTCTGGATGTAGGAAGATTCGGGATATAGGGGCCTCCCATCTCCAGCCAGGGAGCTGACCCACAAATGGCACAGCAGACCTCTCCTGTATCACCTGCTGTTCCCCTCAGCAGTGTGTTTCAGTAAACTGTTCTGTCCCCCATTCTGTCTCTTGTTAGTCTTCTCATCACCCTGTACCTCTGGTGTACACCCCAATTCTTCTATGCAAAAAAAGTCTAAAAAAATCCTGCATGTAAAAAAAGGAAAATAAATCAACAAAATCCTCTTTTTCTCTCTCAAAAAAACTCAGTCTCAAACATGAAGAGTCTGTGCCTTTTAAACCCCACATGTTATCATTACAGGTGAATTTAATGCAGTACATACACATGTTGATTCTCAATGATACACATCTACAATTATATAATGTTTTAAAATGCAACATTACTTCAATTTTTTTTTAAAAAAATCCTTTTTGGAAACTCAATTTGTTCTTTTTTTCCTGAGATCTTTTGTGTCCTCCCTTCCCTGGGACAAATAAATACCTTACTAAACACTATGGACTCAATGGAAGGGGAAGAATGTATAAGAGGTAGGGAAAAGGTGAAGAAAATCAACATAGGTGAGTAAAATCCAAATGTCATCGAGGGTGACAAATCACAGATTCCATCCAATATTAGTCCCCATCATAAGTGGTGAATATTGGAGCTCAACAAAGTATCACTCCAAACGGTAACAAGTTGGGGCCTCCCTGGAGGTACACGGGGTTAAGACGCAACCTGTGAAGCTATTCGCAGCCACTGCAGCACAAGTTCAATCCCCAGCCAGGGAGCTACCCACATGGTGCAGCAGACCTCTTCTGGCTCGCCCACTGTTCCCCTCGGCAGTGTATTTCAGTCAATCTGCCTGTTCTGTTCTCCACTCTGTCTCTGGTGAATCCTCTCATCCCCCACACCTCTGGCCTGTACCCCACTACTTGTATGCATAAATAAATAAATAAATCTTTAAAGAAACAAACTATAACAAGCTGACTGATAGTAACAGTGAAACAATGGCAGAATCATTATCGCGTCAGAAAACTAAATGGACAGTAACATAATGTTGTCACTACTGGTTTGTTTTTTGCAAATTATCTTCCAATTATTTACCAGTGCTTATAAGCACATGTTGCTATTAGTCCCTTCTTTGTTGTGACCAAATTTTTATAATAAAATTCCATTAATAAGGGTTAGCTGAGTGAGTCTCTGCATCTTTAAACATGAAAGAGCCTAAATAATTCAGGCATACTCTAAATCCATTATTTTAATGCAATGCCTCAGTGCAGCTAAAGAAATAAGTGAGGAAATTAAAAGACTCATAAGAGGCTATTTTGCTCAACTCCACACAAATTGAAAATTTGGGATAAGGTAGATAATTTTCTAGGAAAATAAAATTTACCAAACTAATCTAAAGAAAAGAAAGCATAGGGCCTCCCCGGTGGCGCAGCGGGTTGAGCGCAGCGCTGTGAAGCTGTCTGTAGCCTCTGAGACACTGGTTCGATTCCCGCCAAGGGAGATTCCCACATGATGTGACAGACCTCTCCTGACTCGCCCGCTGCTCCCCTCGGCAGTGTACTACTGTCCATCTGCCTGTTCTGCCCCCTGCTCTGTCTCTGGTGGCTTTTCTCACACTCCCACTTGTATAAATAAATACATCCTTTTTAAAAAGAAAAGAAAGCATCAAAAATGTTGAATTTCTATAGAAGAACTAAGGAGGGAATTTTACCCAATGGCTATTTCATGAAGCAGTAGTAAGAATAGGGATGTCAATTTGGCTTCTACAGGGGCCTTCCTGGTGACTCAGGTCTTAAGTCTCAGTGCTATCTCAGCAAGGGCCTGAGTTCTATCCCAGGCCAGGGAGCTACCCACATAGAGCAGCAGACCTCTCCTGTCTCGCCTGCTGCTCCCCTAGCAGTGTATTTCAGTGGATCCACCTTATCTGCTCCCCACTCTGTATCTAGTAAATGCTCTGACGGCCCTCACCCCCCACACACACACCTCTGGCCTACACTCCAGTTCTTCTACGCAAAAATAACAACTTAAAAAAAAATCTGGCTTCTCTAAAAAGCACAGGTCAAGTCTTGAAGTGCGTAAGATCTACTAGACAATGGTCTGTGATGGATAAAATGTGATGGAGCAAGAGAAGGCAGGGAGAGGCTTCAGACCTCAATGCAGAGCTGTGGGAAGAGAAGAAAGAAGATCCAGGATAAAGAGCCTCAGACTAGAGTGCACAGACTACAGTACCAGGTCAACCAAAAGTCAAGCAGAAGTTGCCTCTTAGAGGAGCACCACCCCTGGTAGAAATGACCAATTTCTAGCCTGGTTCTCACCTGTGTAAAAACATTTTTCCAGAAAGTCTTTTCAACCCAGCCTATGTCACTTTGTCTCTCCTTACCAAATCATTCTGGTCAGCATAGCAGCAGGTGATATTATATTCTCTATGATCTTATAAAAACGTTTCCCTAATTTTCTCTCCGTCAGAAGCTATTGCCCCATTTCTGTGTTCTCTTGGGCAGCAAAACTTCTCCAAAAATGATCTCTATGTTCACTATAGTTAACTTTCCTCTAGTTTTCTCTTAAAACCAATTCATTTGATTTTATATCCCACCATTCCAACAAAAATACATTCATCAAGTTCATTGATGAATCATCTTCAAGTAACATAAATATGTGTGTAGGTATTTGTGTAATTACAAAATAATCTAGATTTTATTGCTAACATAAGTCTGCTAAATGAAATCTAAGATGTCTTTGATGTTGTCTTGTCTTTCAGATATATCCTACTGGGAAGGCAGTGAAAATACTTTTATTTCAAGCTTGAAATAATTCACTGCTCCATGGTTATACCATCGACTAGATTTACAGGTCATTTGTTTCTGTTTCTTTTTTTATTTTTTAAAAAGATTTATTTATTTACTTATACAAGCACTGGGTACAGTCAGAAGCACGGGAGGGTGAAAGAATTCACCAGAGCCAGAGAGGGGAGCAGAACAGGCTGACTGACAAAGTACACTGCTGAGGGGAGCAGCGGGCGGCAGGGGAGGTCTGCGCACCATGTGGGACCCTCACTGGCGGCCGGGGATCTAACTGGCGCTGCAGAGGCTGCAGGCAGCTTCACAGCCCAGCGCTCAACTGCTGTGCCACCAGGGGAGGCCCACTTTTTTATTTTTATAACTCTCTTATTTTTACTTTTTGACTCAATATTGTTTTTAAATTTACATGGTCCTAAGTCAAAATTATAAAATATTGTATATTGAAAGGTCTAGTTTTCATTTCAGCCTCTTTCACCCATTTTGTAGTCATTTTCATTATTTCATAGTCAGTTTAGTTGTTAATAAAACAAAGCTTTATTTTTAAAGTATAACCAAATGGATTCTCATATGTCACTCACTATCTTACAAAACATTTGTATAGTGAACATTTTCCTCTGACCTTGCCTCTTGCCTGCCTACCTTTATTGTTTTTTGGTTTTTTTGCACTTCTCCAGGTTTACCTGGTGTTTTGCAATTGGTATATCACTCAGATAGCTGGTTACATCATTTATATGTATTCTTTTTTTGTTTTTTTCCTGCTTCTTTTTTTTTAAGATTTATTTATTTATTTATACATACAAGCACTGGGTACAGTCAGAAGCGCCGGAGGGTGAGAGTATTCACCAGAGCCAGAGCGGGGAGCAGAGCAGGCAGAAGGACCGAAGTACACTGCTGAGGGGAGTAGCAGGCGGCAGGAGAGGTCTGCGCGCCATGTGGGACCCTCCTCCGGTGGACTGGGAGCAGCAGGGAATTGAACCGGAGTTGCAGAGGCTGCGGGCAGCTTCGCACCCCAGCGCTCAACCCCTGCACCACTGGGGAGGCCCTATATGTATTATTTTTATATCGTGTGGCATTATACATGTTTTGATACATATCATACGCAAAATGATGGTTTAGAAGAGTTGTGCAATATTGGAGATTTACATTTGGATTGCAAGATGTGACTAACAGATATGCCAGGGGCCCAGGATGTGTAACCCTCAGTTTGAGGACCTGTTTGCGAACCACTTTCCTGTGGTTCTTATCTGTATCAGTGCCTAAAACAGGGTGCAGATCCTGCACCAGAAACGTCCACTCCACTCCACTCCAAATAGACCCAGTAGAGTCTCCATGTTCCCCATCATGACACCTTAATGGGTCAACTCCCTACCTTCCCCCCTTTAGGTAACAGAACTGGGCTGAATCTAGATTTCTACAACTTCCAATAACACAATTTTTAGGAAAGCCACTTATCTTCCAAGCCACATAGATCAAGATATACACTGGACGGGAAACAACAAGCAACTTGCAGTGTGGGCTGTATTTTACAACATTAGGAGTGGTGAATTTAAAGATGTTACACAGGACCAAATTAAGACAGCTTTTTCCCTTTTTGGCGAAGTGCTCCAGCTGTGATGACTGGAGTTTGCAGCTACATTAGTCTTTGCCAGAGACAACTTTTGGTATTCTAAGGAAAAGGCTGCCGCGTTGGAGATCCATCATCTCTCCCTTCAATTTGTCTTCCAGGAAGTCAACAAGAACAAGTTCATCTACCAAATCCTTCATTAAGTTACTAATGGCACAGGTCATGCCACACTACCAAGCCCAACAACCATAATCCTATTCTGAGGGACATATTCTTCCTTAATAAGATTTTGGGGCCTCCCTGGTGGTGCAAGGGGTTAAATCTCAGCACTATGAAGCTATCACCAGCCACTGCCCCACAAGTTCGATACCCCGCCAGGGAGCTGACCCACATGGCGAAGCAGACCTCTCCTGTCTCACCCGCTGCTCCCCTCAGCAGTGTATTTCAGTCAATCTGCCTGTTCTGTTACCCACTCTGTCTCTGGTAAATCCTCTCACCCCCCACACCTCTGTCTTATACCCCTGTTCTCATATGCAGAAATAAACAAATCTTAAAAAAAAATAAGTTTTTGAATCAGCTGACCATTTAGAGTTGCTATATTGGACTCAGAAGCAATAGGAATCCAGAGTGCACCAAGGATGGGTGTGGGCGATGGGCAGCTTTGAATCCCGAAGGCAGTTGCTCCAGAACTCCCAACTTCCTTCCTTCTTTCCTTTCTCCCTCCCTCTTTCTTTCATGCAACATGTCTTCTAAATCATTCCATAGAAAGGTAAAGCTATCAGACTTATTCCTCCCCTCTCAACTCATCTTTCTACCCTGCTGCAGAGCACTCTTTTATAGCTGTAGCATGCTTATTCAAACAGTGCACATTTAATGGACTTTTGAAAGATTTAAGTCTTTTTGTCTTACGAAGAGTGCTACAATAAAAACCCTTGTGTTAAGAAGAACAATCCTTCAATTTGCCTAGAATCAATGGGTTTCCTGAAATGTGAGACTTTCAGTGCTAATACCAGGAAAATCCTAAGCAAATCAGAACAAGTTGGCAATTCCACCATATTTCACAGAGAATTGATAATTTTTGAGACCTTTCTTTTAAAACCAGGTACAAGGTAGATCTTTCTATTTGTTCATATTCTCCTTTTCCTCCTTCCAGTGTGCTCTAAGGTTCTTTTTTCACAATGGTCTTGAACGTTTTTCATTAGGTGTGTTCCTAGGTCATTTTTCTTTTTTGACACTGCTGTAAATGAGATCTTTTCTACCTCTACATTTTTAATTGATTGTTGATTTCATACATTCCCAAAAAGTCATTGATTTCTACACATTTAAGTTTATTTCCCAACTCCAAGTGCTGATCTAGCAGCCAGGCACCTTCCCATTGTAAGACTACTTGCCCCAGGCATCCTGAGAATCTGTTACTGCATCTCCTCTATCTGGCTTCCCAAGGAGCAAAGAGAGAGTGATCCTGCATGCAAGTGACACATATATCCCTTCTGTTCCTATTCCATTGCCTGTAGTTCAGCCAATGCCCCTGCTTACCAGCAGGGACTTAGGAAATACAGCCTTCAATTGTGCCTAGGAAGAAAAGAATAAATAAGCCTACTTTCAAGATCCACTGGAATAGAAGTACAATAGGTGCAGGGGTTTTTGAACTTTTGATTCTTTGATGAATCACAAACACCTTGAATAGCACCGAGTACACAGTAGGTGCTCATGGAAGATATGTTGACTAAATAATGTCTTTAACATGAAAATGTTTATCTATCTCACCACACTGTGCTAAGCATTGAGGAAATACTAAATAAAGGTTTTTACGCTAAATTCAGGATAAAGGTAAAGGTGGTCACTTTTTTCTTTTTCTTTAATACTTCATGGGAGAAATTCACCAATGCAATTAAATAAGAGAAAGAAAAGATTAGGTAAAATTATCCCTATTTTCAGGTGATAAAGGGATATATCTAGAAAGTTCAAGACAAACCATTTTAAAACTAGTGCAAACAAGAAGAGGATTCAACAGGAATATTTTTGGAAGTGGGGAGCAGACATTTTATATAGTATAATTAAAAAGTGTATAGAAAAAAATTTAAAAAATGGGAAGGGCCTCCCCTGGTGGCGCAGCAGTTGAGCACTGGACTGTGAAGCTGCCCGCAGCCTCTGCAGAGCCAGTTTGATCCCCAGCCATCGGCGAGGGTCCCACATGGCACGACAGACCTCTCCTGCCAAGCCCGCTGTTCCCCTCAGCAGTGTATTTCGTCAGTCTGCCTGTTCTGTTCCCCACTCTGGCTCTGGTGAATTCTCTCACCCTCCCGCGCTTCTGACTGTACCCACTGCTTGTATAAATAAATAAATCTTTTTAAAAAAATAAAAATTAAAATTAAAAAACGGGAAAACCAATGTGGGGAGCACTTCCCTAATAGATACATAGCAAAATGCTTCATTTAAACTATGTAATATTGCCATAAAAATAGAAAGAATGGAATATGAATTTTAGAAATAGACATGATTCATAGAGAACTCTAGAATTTGAAAAGAAAGACATCCTAAACCATTTATTAGGAATAAATATTCAAAGAATGATGCTGGGAAAACCGGAGAGCAATCAGGGGTGGGGGGAAGGGGCTGTAGCCACAGTTTGTACCTCGTACAAGAGGTTAATTGCAAACAGATCAAAATTTAAATGTACAAAATATGAAAGCATAAAAGTACCAGAAATAAACATGGAGTAATACTGAAGCACTCATACATGTAAACATTTTTCTAACTATAAGAAAATAAGAAGCTATGATGGCTATAGAAATCAAAACTGCCTATGGAACCCAAAATAAATGAATGAGTTAAAAATGTGGTAATTGTTGGGCCTCCCCGGTAGCGCTGCGGTTGAGCGCTGGGTTGCGAAGCTGCCTGCAGCTTCTGCAGGGCTGGTTTGATCCCCGGCTGCTCCCCGGCCACCGGAGGAGGGTCCCACATGGCGCGCAGACCTCTCCTGCCGCCCGCTGCTCCCCTCAGCAGTGTACTTCGGTCCTTCTGCCTGCTCTGCAACCCACTCTGGCTCTGGTGAATTCTCTCACCCTCCCGTGCTTCTGACTGTGCCCAGTGCTTATATAAATAAACAAATAAATAAATAAATCTTGAAAAAAATGTGGTAATTGTTTATACCTTCTATCACTAAATATATTAGTTTGCTAACAAACTAACAGATTGTCAACCTTCTCCTACACCGTTGGTGGGAATATAGACTGGTGCAGCCCCTATGGAAAATAGTATGAAAGTTTCTCAAAATATTAAAAATACACCTACTATATGTTCCAGCAATTCCTCTCCTAGGTCTCTAGCCAAAGAATACAAAAACTTTAGTTCAACAGGAAATATGCACTTCCATGTTCACTGTAGCACTATTTACAATATCTAAGTTATGGAAACAACATAAATGCCCCAAAACAGGCAAGTGGATCAGGAAAACATTGTGTACATGCACAATGAAATACTATTGAGTTATTTAAAAAAAAAAAAAAGATAAACTCTTGCCATTTGCAACAAAATGGATAGAACTGCAAGGGATCATGCTAAGTGAAATAAGTCAGAAAGAGAACATCAAATATGGTGTCACAGGTAGAATACAGAGAAACACAACAAGGGGTCAGAGAAAGCCAAACTAGTAACACACCCTAGAAATCTGACTGTTGCACTTAGGCTACAGAGGGATGGGAGACAGAATAAAGGGGGGAGGGAGCTCAGTGGAATATGGTGGAAGACCATGGGGGTTTTGGTGGTGGCTGTGGTGTGATAATAATACCTGAAAGAAGGAGGGGGGACATCCTATACCTCTAAACCACAAAAATGTTGTAAACCAGTTACCTTAACTTAAAAATGAAAAAAAAAAAAAAACCCTACCAAAATACCACAGGCTGGGGGGCTCACACAACAGAAATGTTTTTCTTAGAGTTGTAAAACCTGGAAGTCTAAGATCAAGTTGTCAGCAGGTTTGCTTTCATCTGAGGCCTCTCTTTTTGGCTTGTAGATGGTCACCTCACCTCACAAATTAACTCTCCATATTTGTGTTGTCTGCATTCTAATTCCCTTATAAATACACCATCATGGATTAGGATATATTCATATTACTTCATTTATTTTAATTACTCTCAAGGCCCTATCTCCGTACACAGTTTCATTCTGAGGTACTGGAAGCTAGGACTTCAATGCATGAATTGCGAGAGAACACAGTGTAGCCCATAACAAAAGGAAAGGATTAATGTCACTAATATATAAGGAATCTTGCCAGGAATTCACAGGGAATCCTCTTTTCCCTACCTCTTATACGCTCTGGGGTTATCATTACCAAACTCTGAAGCTCAGACCAAATCCGCCTTGGGCCTGGTTTTGTAAATAACATTTTATTAGAACAGAGCCATGCCCGTTGGTTTGTGTATTATTTAGTGTTCAGTAGTTAAGACAGAGGCCCTATGGCCCACATTGCCTAAAATATTTACTATCCAGCCCTTTCTAGAAAAAGTTTGCCAAGCTGTGGTCTCAGGCATAGACTGAAGGTTAAGGAAATGTATATAGGCCAGCAGGGGATAAAAGCTGGGAAGATGGGCAGGTTGGACTATGGATTATTGTCTAATGTGCCTGGGACAGTTTCACCTTACACCTATCATCCCAGCAGACTTGTTAATAAATATACACTTTTACCGTCATAAATGCCCTGTATTGAACAACAGATATGACCATTTATATGGGTTGAGAATCTGTGAATGTAATCTTATTTAGAAATAAGGCCTTTGTAGCTATAGTCAAGTTAAGATGAGGTCATTAGGGTGAGCCTTAATACAATATAGACTGTCTTATACGAAAAGGAAAATTTGTACAGAGACACACACAGAGGAGACACCGTGTGCAGAAACAGGCACACAGACACTGCAGGAAGATGGCTGTGAGACAACGGAAGCACAAATTAAAGCGATGCACCTACAAGGCAAGGCTCGCAAGGACCACAAGACTAGCAGGGAGGATTCTCTCCCTCAGGTTTCTGAGGGAGCGCAGCCCTGTCAAACCTTTGTTTTTGGTCTTTTAACCTCCACCTCTGTGAGAGAATACATTTCTATTAAGTCACCGGTTTGCAGTACTTGGTCACAGTAGCCCTCAGAAATTAATATGGTCACCCCAATTAATCAGGATTTAATATCTGAAAAAAAAGTAGCTAGGATTCAGGGATGATTATTAAACTATCCTGGGTTAAAATATGGAGAAACTAAAGGTGAGGACACCACTTAAGAGGCTATAAAAATAGAAGACACTGGAATTAATTGGGACCTTGTCGCAAACAGACTCAAGCCAATTTAGTAGGTTTTTGTTAAATGTTAGGTATTTTGCCAGTGATGAATAGTCTCTTTTAAACTCTTATTATGTGCATTTTACTTTGGTGAAGTTTGCATCAACCTATGAATGATGTGTGAAATCCAAAGTCTGCTTAAAATGGATGGCATGCAAAGGAGGGAGGCTGATGTCAATCCTTCCTTGACAGGAGCTGGCCTCCTCTGCAGCCTCACTTCCAGGTGGTAATTTACAATTAGAATAAAGTCTCAAACCAAATTCTGCCAAACATGCAATATTTAGTAGCAAACAAACACGGCCTGTTCTTGTAAATTCATGAAGTTCTACCCCGCTGCCTTTTTAGTCCTTTGACAAGAAGCCTGTATGAAGGATTCACTTGAGGTACATGAACTACATTTCAGTGGCTAGGTTCAGCCAACTTTGGAAATGACCCCACACAATTTTTGCTAAAGGCAGCACCTGCAGTTAAATAGCACCCTAGCTGAAGACGACCACTCTGAGGGCTTCACCTCCAGGGGTACCTTGTACTCTTGAAAACAAGGATCTATATATTGAAATACCACACATTTCACCCATTAAAAATACTTTTCAAAAGCTAATATGTAAATTATTAAACCTTCTTGCGTTACTCTGATGTGAGACAACTGAAGCCAAAACAGGAAAGCATACTCTAATTAGACCATTCCAATGCTAATTAACCACACCTGAAGTGTGAATGCTTAATTAGGGCATTTCAAAGTTAACCAACAGTGTAGGATTAAACATCACTTTCTATGCCAAGGTATGAAAGTAAACTAGAGACAATAGCAGGTCTGAAGTAAGGGTGTAAGAGGGTGGCTTTTTCTTCCTAACCTCAGTTCTCTGACAAAGGAGCAGAGAAATGGGCTTACACTGGATGTCATGAATCTAGGTGAAACTCAAAAGTGCCTGAAGGGCTCTGGTGTCTGCCTCTACTACGCCAACCATATGTGAGTGTGTGCACGAACTCCTACCCAAAGGTGAAGCAGCCTTTCAATTTTTTTTTTTTTTTTTTTATTTTTTTTTTTTTTATAAATTTTATTGTTATATTCCCCATACAATTGCAGCCCCCCATTCTGACCCCAATCCCTCCCCTCCCGCCCCCCGTCCCCCCTAAAAGTGTCTCTGGTTCATAGTTTTTTGTTGATTTTGATTTTCACTTTCTTATAGTTTTTCATTTTCCTGGTCCATTATTTAAGTTTTCTAGATTCCTGCTATGAGTGAGACCATCCGGTATTTTTCTTTTCTTTTTGGCTTATTTCGCTGAGCATGATCCCTTCCAGCGCCATCCATGTTGCAGCAAATTGCATGTGTTTATCTTTTTTGAATGCTGAGTAATATTCCATGGTATATATGTACCACATCTTCTTGATCCAGTCATCTATTTTTGGGCATTTGGGTTGTTTCCAAAGCTTAGCTATTGTAAACAGTGCTGCTATAAACATAGGGGTGCAGGTGTTCTTTGGAATTGATGTTTCTGTGTCCTTTGGGTAAATACCTAGGAGTGGAATTGCTGGGTCATATGGAAGCTCTATGTTTAGTAGGTCCAGAAATCTCCACACAGCTTTCCACAGTGGTTGGACCAGTTTGCACTCCACCAACAGTGCAGAAGAGTTCCTTTTTCTCCACACCCTCGCCAACATTTGTTGTTGCTAGTTTTTTAATATGTGCCATTCTCACCGGTGTAAGATGGTATCTCATGGTAGTTTTGATTTGCATTTCCCTGATGACAAGTGATGTTGAACATTTTTTCATATGCCTGTTGGCCATTTGCATTTCCTCTTCAGAGAAGTTTCTTTTAAGCTCTTCTGCCCATTTTTTGACTGGATTATTTTCTTTGTTGTTGTTGAGTCTCATCAGCTCTTTGCAGATTTTGTGATCAGTCCTTTATCATTAGTGTTGGGTGCAAAAATGTTCTCCCAGTTGGTGGGGTTTCTCTTTGTTTTGTTATTGTCTCTTTTGCTGTGCAAAAGCTCTTTAATTTGATATAGTCCCAGCTGTTTATCTTTGCCTTCACTATCACTGCTTTGGGTGATGTGTCTGTAAAGATGTCTTTGATGTGCAAATCACGTAGTGTTTCGCCTATATTTCCTTCTATATATTTTATGGTTTCAGGTCTTATGTCTAGTTCTTTAATCCATTTTGAGTTGATTTTTGTGTATGGTGTGAGGTGGTGGTCAAGCTTCATTCTTTTGCATGTAGCGACCCAGTTTTCCAGCACCATTTATTGAACAAACTTTCTTTGCTCCAATGCATAGTCTTTGCTCCTTTGTCAAAGATTAGTTGACCATAAATCTGTGGGTTTATTTCTGGATTTTCTATTCGATTCCATTGGTCTGTATGTCTGTTCTTGTTCCAATACCATGCAGTTTTGATGATTATGGCTTTGTAGTATAGTTTGAAGTCTGGGAGTCTGATGCCTCCATTCCCTTCTTTTTTTTCAGGAGAGCTTTGGCTATTCGGGGTTTTTTGTGATTCCATATGAATTTCATCAATAATTTTTCTATTTCTTTGAAGAATGACATTGAAATTTTGATTGGAATAGCATTGAATCTGTATATTGCTTTTGGAAGGATGGCCATTTTAATAATGTTTATTCTTCCAATCCATGAGCAGGGGATGTCTCTCCATTTCTTTGTGTCTTCTTCTATTTCTTTTAACAGTGTTTTATAGTTTTCTTTGTATAGGTCCTTTACCTCTTTTGTTAGATTTATTCCCAAATATTTGATTTTTTTTGTTTCAATAACAAAAGGGATGGTCTTTTCGATTTCTTCTTCTTCAGATTTATTGTTTGTGTATAGGAAGGCTACTGACTTTTGCGTGTTGATTTTGTATCCTGCCACTTTACTGAACTGATGATGAGTTGAATTAGCTTTTCTGTGGAGTTTTTGGGGTTCTCTATGTATAATATCATATCGTCTGCAAATAGTGATAGTTTGACTTCTTCTTTTCCTATTTGGATTCCTTGGATGTCTTTCTCTTGTCTTATTGCCCTGGCTAGGACTTCCAGTATTATATTGAAAAGCAATGGTGAGAGTGGACATCCTTGTCTTGTTCCAGATCTTAATGGAATTGCTTTCAGCTTTTCACCATTGAGAATGATACTGGCTGTTGGCTTGTCATAGATGGCCTTTATGATGTTGAGGTATGTTCCTTGTATCCCAAGAACTTCAAGGGCTTTTATCATGAATGGGTGTTGCACTTTGTCGAAAGCTTTCTCAGCATCTATTGATATTATCATATGGTTTTTATATTTCTTTTTGTTGATGTGTTGGATAACGTTGATTGATTTTCGGATGTTAACCATCCTTGTGCCCCTGGAATGAATCCTACTTGGTCGTGGTGAATTATCTTATGGATACATTGTTGGATTCTGATAGCTAAAATTTTATTGAGGATTTTTGCATCAGTGTTCATTAGGGAGATTGGCCTGTAGTTTTCCTTTTTTGTGTTGTCCTTGTTCGGTTTTGGTATTAGTGTAATGTTGGCTTCATAGAACGTGTTTGGTATTGTCCCTTCCTTCTCAATTTTTGGAAGAGTTTGTGAAGGATAGGCACTAATTCGTCTCTGAATGTTTGGTAGAATTCATTTGTAAATCCATCAGGTCCTGGGCTTTTGTTTTTGGGGAGGTTTTTGATTACCATTTCAATTTCGCTAATTGTAATTGGTCTGTTTAGGTGTTCTATTTCTTCTTTATCTAGCTTTGGGTGATTGTAGAGTTGTAGGAATTTGTCCATCTCCTCTAGATTGTTAAACTTGTTTCCATATAACTGTTCATAGTAGTTACTGATTATTCTTTTGATTTCTGCTGTGTCCGTTGTGATTTCTCCTCTTTCATTGATGATCCTGTTTATTTGTGCTTTCTCCCTTTTTTCCTTTGTGAGCCTGGCTAGGGGTTTGTCTATTTTATTGATTTTTTCAAAGAACCAGCTCTTGGTTTCATTGATCTTTTGGATTGTTTTTTTAGTTTCAATTTCATTTATTTCTGCTTTGGTTTTTATTATTTCTTTTCTTCTACTGGTTTTGGGGTTTTCTTGTTGTTCTTTTTCTAGATCTTTGAGCTTCGAGATTAGGTTGTTTCTTTGCGTTCTTTCTTGTTTCTTGATGTGAGCTTCTATTGCTATATATTTTCCTCTTATTACTGCTTTTGCTGCATCCCATACATTTAGGATATTGGTGTCCTCCTTGTCGTTCAATTCAAAAAATTTTTTAATTTCTTCTTTGATCTCCTCATTAGTCCAATGGTCTTCCAGTAGTGTGGTTTTTAATCTCCATGAGGTAGGAAAGTTCCTTGCCTTCTTTTTATGGTTTATTTCTAGTTTGATGCCTTCATGGTCAGAAAGATGGTTGATATGATTTCAATCTTGGTGTATCTGTTGATGTTTGTCTTGTGCCCCAGTATGTGATCGATCCTGGAGAATGATCCGTGTGCGCTTGAGAAAAATGTGTACTCCGTTTTTTTGGGTTTAGTGTTCTATAGATGTCTGTTAAGCCCAATTGCTCTAGGTCCTTATTTAGAGCTTTGGTTTCTTTACTTATTTTTTGTCTTGTTGATCTATCCATTGTTGATAGTGGTGTGTTGAAGTCTCCCACTACGTATGTGTTTTCTCTGATGTCTGTTTCAGAGAGGACAACAGTTGTCTGATATATTTTGGTGCTCCTTCGTTTGGTGAGTATATGTTAATGAGTGTTATTTCTTCTTGAAGTATTGTCCCCTTGATCATAATGTAGTGACCATTGGGGTCTCTTTTATCTTTTTGAGTTTGAATCTGTTTTATCTGATATAAGTATAGCTGTTCCTGCTTTCTTTTTTGGTCCATTTGCTTGTAGGATTGTTTTCCATCCTTTAACTTTGAGCCTATTTTTATCTTTTGTAGCTAAATGTGTTTCCTGGAGACAGCAAAAGGTTGGGTTTTGTTTCTTAATCCAGGCTGCAACTCTGTGTCTTTTTATTGAAGAGTTTAGTCCATTTACATTTAGAGTTAATATTGATATGTTAACATCTGTATTTGCCATTGTGTTTGTCTTTCCTTTGATTTTATTTATTTATTCTTTTAATAACTTTTTTTTTTTTTGGCCTTCTTTCATTGTTATTCGTCGCTCTGAGGTTCTGGCTTTAGAACTCCTTGTAGTATTTTTGGAGTGGGGTTTAGTTGCAATGAAATTCCGGAGTTTCTGTTTGTCTGGGAAGTCCATATTCTTTCTTCAAAGAGGAAGGAGAGCTTTGCGGGATAGAGTATTCTTGGTTGGCATCTGTTTTCTTGGAGTCTGTTGACTATGTCCCTCCACTCTCTCCTTGCCCGTAGTGTTTCTTCGGAGAAGTCTGATGTCAGCCTGATTGGTTTCCTTTGAATGTTATCTGTTTCTTCCCTCTTGCCAGCTTCATTATTTTTCCTTGTCCTGGATTCTTGGGAGCTTTACTATTATGTGTCTTGCTGTATTTTTCCTTTCGTCGTGGAAGTTTGGTGTTCTTCTTGCTTCTTGTATATCAATTTTCAGCTCCTTCTTCACATTTGGGAAGTTCTCTTCAATTATCTCTTTGAATATTTTCTCTGTTCCTACATCTCTCTCCTCTCCTTCTGGTATTCCTATAACTCTTATATTTCCTTTCCTCATGGAGTCCGATAGTTCCCGAAGTCTTTCTTCGTTCTTTTTCCTTCGTACTTCTCTTTCCTTCTCTGTTTTGGTTCTTTTTATTTCTGTGTCTTCAAGATTACTTATTCGTTCTTCCATTTCATCTATTCTGCTTTCATTGCTTTTCCCAGAATTCTTTAGTTCTTCCATTAATTCTTTGATCTCCTGCATTTCTTTTACTTCCCTCTTTAGGGACTCAATTTCTTTCTTCTGACCATTGTTTTCCCTCTCTAGGGACTCAATTGCATTCTTCTGATCGTTGATTATTTTCCCTTATCATTGTTTCCTTTATGACTTCTGTCAGTTTTTTAATCACGGCAATTTTAAATTCTCTTTCTGGAAGGCTCAGAAATTCTTCCAAGTTATTGTCGTTGCAATCTGGGGGCTGGCTTTCTTTTTGTGGTGTGCTTTTTCTCTGGAGAGTTGCTAGGTTGCGTGTGGTTCTTCTCCTCCCTACTGTCTGTTTTCTAATTTGCCGTATGCGTTGGGACACTGTGTTGTTGGGACTGGCCGGCATCTTGGGTGGGCTTCTCTGTTCCCCTCTGGTTCTTCCAGGAGTCATCTGTCAGTTTCAAGCAGCCTTTACTGGAGAAAGGTCCCTGTTCTAAAATGCCGATGTGGGGACACACTCCCCTGTGCGCCTGGTCTGCCCCGCGGTGGGTTCCTGCTCCCCTCTGGGCTTGGACTGCAGGCCAGAGGGGGTCTGGCGTGGGCGAACTTCCCCCGCTCACCTCTGGCTCCTGAGGAAGCCTTCTGCAGGTAGTCTTTACTGAAGAAATGTCCCTGTTCTAAAATGGTGATGTGGGACACACTCCCTGCGCTTCTGGTCTCAGGCACACTATTCTGCGCGCCTGGTCTGCCCCGGCTGTGGGTGCTCGCTCTCCCTGTGGGCTCAGACTACTTGTTCAGAAGGGGCCCGGTGTGGGCTAACTCCCCAGCTGGCCACTAGCTCCTTCAGTAGCCTGTGCTGGGGTCAAGTCGCTAGGTGGCACCAGAGATCTCTCCTAGAGCCCTTGGGGAGCTGATTTTCCACCCCGTGGGACAGGGAGCAGAGCGGGGATGGTAGGGTACACCTCAACGGCTTTGGGGTGCTGTGTCTGCCTTGTGCCCCACCGTCGTGGGGAACCCACGCCCCTAATTTCGTGCCCCGGGTCTCAGTTCCAAAGCCCTCAGTTCCAGGACGCGGGCTGTAGCCCAGATCAGTGGCGCGGGATTGGCGCCTTTTGAATCCCGCTCCCCTGCCTGGGCACCTTGTTCCTGCTCACTCAGGGAGGGCCTCCGCCGTCTCCCCGCAAGCCTAGGTCGCAGGCGCAGGGCCCTGGGCAGCTGCAATCCGAGCGCCGCTTTCGCGCAAGCTTACCAGCGGCTGGGGCTGGTGTGCTGGTGCTGGTCTCCTCCTGGGGGCGGGGCTCTCTTTAATGGCACCTGGAGCTCACCTCCGCGGCGGATCCTGCAGGGTTCGCCTCAGCTCCCGTTCACGGGGTGTGGTGGCTGAAATAGTTCCTTTCCACTCACAGTCCCACTTGCTGCATCCGTTTTTCTTGTTGGGCGTTTTGGTTTGTTGTTTCCCCTCGTCTCTGCCGGTCGGAGAGTGCCGCCTCTGTGGGCGGGGAGGGGAGCAGGGTTCTGCGCTTCCCTCCCTTCTCGTCCTCTTTTATGGCAACTTTCTTCTTCGGGCAGTTTGCTGGAGTCACCCGTTTATCTTCCGTGTCTCAGTTCTCACTGGGACCTGCCGCTTTTCCTCCCTATTAACTTTTTTAATGGGAGATCTTACTCGCAGCGTCTCCTCGCCGCCATGTTGCTCCGCCCATTCCCAGCCTTTCAATTTCAATAGCAGTTTATTGACAATGTACATGCAGCAATCACTTTTGGATATTTTAAATTTTTTTGTGACTTATTTCTGCCCTATGTATATCTGTTTAGTCTTCTTTGGTTGCTACAAAAATTAGATATATTGGGCCTCCCCTGGTGGCGCTGGTGGTTGAGCACAGCGCTGTGAAGCTGTCCGCAGCACTTTGCAGCACCGGTTCAATCCCGGCCAGCCAGCGAGGGTCCCACATGGCGCGACAGACCTCTCCTGTCTCGCCTGCTGCTTCCCTCAGCAGTGTGTTTCATCAGTCTGCCTGTTCTGTTCCCCACTCTGTCTCTGGTGAGTCCTCTCACCCTCCTGAGGCATCTGACCTATACCCGGTTTTTGTATAAATAAATCTTTTTAAAAAAAATTAGATATATTTGTGTTGATTTTTTTTTTGTGTAACCACCCAGATTGAAATAATTGTTTTGACCTTACTCCTATCTTCTACTACTAAAAATAAGAATTGTGAAAAACATATAAAAGTTCTATTTTATAGAAGACCTAACTAGAGATGTGATCATTTTATTAATTTATTTCCTATAACATGCTTTGAAATTTCCTCACTCCATTTAACTTCCATAGGCATCTGTTCACATGTAAATAACTCCCAGGACACCTAACTTTCTTTGATGATATTTACACCAATTTTAAAGTAATTACTATACATTCTTCATTGTGAGACTTAGTAACATGGAAAAGATGGTTTTCCTGAGTTTAGTTCAGATTTGAATAATCTGCAATCAACAAGGAGCAATGTATTATATCAGTGATGATTATTGTGTCAGCTTAATACAGGGCTGACCGATAAACATCAAAAGTGAATTTGAGGGCCTCCCCTGGTGGCGCAGGCAGTTGAGTGCAGCGCTGTGAAGCTGTCCGCAGCCTCCGCAGCACCGGTTCGATCCTGGCCGGTTCGATTACGGCCGGTTCGATCCTGGCCCGCCTGTGAGGGTACTACATGGCACGGCAGACCTCTCCTGTTGTGCCCACTGCTCCCCTCAGCAGTGCATTTTGTCAGTCTGCCTGTTCTGTTCCCCACTCTCTCTGGTGAATCCTCTCACCCTCCCACGAATCTTGCCTGTACCCCAGTTCTTGTATAAATAAATAAAATAAATCTTTTTTTTTTAAAAAAGTGCATTTGAAAAACAATTTTAAATTGGGGGTGATTAAGTTTAATTTGGAGATTTTAGATGGGACAATGATTTTAAGTTCCAGACGGAGTGTTATGTTTGTAGGAAAGGATATTATGCTTTTAGTATGGTGGTCTCGGGGGAGGTTGCAACGATGTTGAAAAGGCAATGGAGTATCATGGGGAAAAGCTCAGAATCAAGAGTGAGAACTAGAAGACCATTGCTGCTATTATTAACTACTTAACCTTAAGCAATTCACTTAACTTCTTTGTGACTCAGCTTCCTTTTATTTAAGGATGGAGTAATTGTAATGTTACCAAGCCCACAGGATTGTTACCAGGTCCAATATGATAATGTATATATAATATCAGTTCCGTTCTTTTTTTACTATTTTCTCCATACTTCTAACTCAAACTTCAATTCTTCTATTGACTTCTCTATTACTTTCTTTTCTTACCTTGTAGGAAAGAGAAGTAGATTATTTCTACTTCTAGACTTTGTATATTTGTGTTCTACATACACACACACACACACACACAAATGGGGAAAGGAACTGATAACAGAATATGGGCATCTTGCCTGAAAACATTTGCATTTGAAAATATTTTGAATCAAGTGAGCAAGTCTGTAATGGTAGATTCTTCAAATTCTACTTGAAAAAGGAACATTTCTTCCAGAAAAAGCACATAACTGAAATCACATCACAAATGTAATCATATCCCCGGCCAGGGAGGTGACCCACATGGCTCAGCGGACCTCTCCTATCTCCCCGCTGCTCCCCTCAACAGTGTATTTCATTGGATCCGACTGTTCTGTTCCCCACTCTGTCTCTGGTGGATCCTCTCACCCCCCGCAACTCTGGCCTATACCCCAGTTCTTGTATGCATAAATAAATAAATCTTTTTAAAAAACACGTGTAGGGAAGGAAAAAATGTCAGGCTTTTCTGCCCTCCCACCATCAGGATAGATGACAGAACCCTGCGGTCCTGAATGCATGCCTGATGGCGGCACCTGGAGTAGGGTGTGGGCAGAGGTAGATGGGATTCACTTGGGCTAAGACTGGGCTTCTTAAGGGCGGCGTCACGGGGACGCCAGCAGAAGCCAAAAGAGACGCCGAGAGGAAGCCAAGAACAAATGGAAGCTGAGAGGAGCAGAGAAGCAGAGAGAAGGCCAGAGAGCCCAGACAGAGTGAGGATTTGCTGGGGGCTGGGAGGACAGCCAGCCTCCCAGCACCCCTGTTTGCTGTATGCCTGGTGAACCCCAATAAAAGCCTGCAAAACCCACTGAGGACTGTGACTCCTCCTTTACCCGGTCTCCTGGATCATAGAAAACCTGCCCTGTGTCATTCCTGACCTTACAACATGTAATCATAAACTCAAAAGGAGTGTTCTCACTTCTAGACTAATAGAAAGCTGGGGGAGTGGGGTGAGAGAGAGAGAGAGAGAGAGAGAATGTGTAGGTGTGTGTAGAAAATACCTAGGATGTAGACTAAAGTGTGGGGGGTGAGAGGATTTACCAGCCACAGAGTGGGGAGCAGAACAGGCAGATCTGCTGAAATACCCTGCTGAGGGGAGCAGCGGGCAAGACTGGAGAGGTCTGCTGTTCCATGAGGGTCAGCTCCCTGGCTGGGGATCAAATTCAGGCCACAGTAGCTGGAAAGAGCTTGATAGTGCTGAGACTTTAACCCCTGCACCAGCAGGGAGGCCCACAATAAGCACTTTCGGCTTCTTAAGCTACACATCTGAAACACGTGCTCAACCAAGCCTTATCCCAAAGCAGCCATAGATGCTATGCAAATGAATGGACACAGCTATGTTCCATCAGAAATTAATTTACAAAAATAGGAAGTGAGAGCTGGATTTGGCTCACAGGCTATAGTTTTCAGACGCTCCCACATCCTTCCTGCTTTGTCCAGTCACAGGAAAAAGTAGGTGTCCCAGGAGAAGAGGTATTGAACACCAGAACTTAATCTTTAGTTCCCATATTGCACTGGCCCCAAACAATGTGCAGAATTTTCTTGGCCTTATCTTCCCTGTACTCAGCCCCTAAGGCAAGCATGATGCCCATGAGCTGTCCTAAAACCAACTAAAATAATGATCAGGAAAAAATAGGAACAAATATTTTTCTCTAACTCTGTTTAGTGAAAGCTCAGGATCTTAGATGCAAGAGTGGGAAGCACCTGTAAACCCTGCTTGGCAACTTGGTGGTTCTACCTGTCTCGGGTAAAATGAAGGTATCTATGAATGAGGACTTTCGATGAATCTAAAACCTTGGGGATTAGCACACTAGCACTTACTGAGAACCAACTGCCTGCAGAACTGTATGGGAATGCAAAATGAGAGACACATTCCCTCAAAGACCCAACAGCCTAGTTAGGGAAACAGAACACATACACATAAGAAAAATAGTAAACAACGCTTACAAAGCCAAACGTCAGAGAAGTATATCTTTATAAAGCAGAAGCTGACAGCATCAGTACTTCAGAGAAGACTCCATAGAAGAATAATCAGTTAGGTAAGAGATTGCAGAGGAGGCAGAGCAGAATGCCATCCCTACCACCAATTCCTCCCAAAACAGGAAAAGAGAAAAACCTTTTGGGACAAAGAAATGCCAATTTCATTTGTCAGAGTGCTCCCTGTAAGTCCAAAGGTGGTAAGAACTGTGAACTGCTAAAAACGAGGTGCAGTATCGGGGTGTAGGGTAAGGTAAAAATATCAGGCTTTTCTGCCCTCCCGCCATTAGGATAGATGACAGAACCCTGCGGTCCTGAATGCATGCCTGATGGCGGGCACCTGGAGTAGGGTGTGGGCACAGGTAGATGGGATTCACCTGGGCTAAGACAGGGCTTTTAAGAGCGGTGTCACCGGGACGCAGCAGAAGTTGAGAACGAGTAGAAGCCGAGAGAAGGAGCAGCAGAGAAGCAGGAGAACGAGAGAGCCCATATAGAGTGAAGACCTGCTGGGGATTGGGAGGGAGGCTGGCAGACCTCCCGGCCCCCCGGCACCCGTTTGTTGTCGAGTAAGGGTGAGGAGCTGAGGACTCTAACTCCTCCTTTACCCTGTCTGCTGGATCAGAAAACCTGCACTGTGCCTCTCCTGCCCTTACATGGGGCAATTAGCAAAGTCTTACTTGTTAAACACTACCTGCTCCGGCTAAAACAAAACACAGTCATTTGGGGTGGCTTGAGAACTACATCCGGGTGGCGCAGTGGGTTGAGCGCAGCACTGTGAAGCTGTCCGCAGCCTCTGCAGCGCGGGTTCAATCCTGGCTGGTTGGGGATCTACTCTCATGGTGCGGTCAACCTCTCTTGTTACGCCCGCTGCTCCCCTCAGCAGTGTATTTCGTCAGTCTGCCTGTTCTGTTCCCCGCTCTGTCTCTGGTGAATCCTCTCACCTTCCCATGCATCTGGCCTGTACCCCAATTGTTGTTGTATAAATAAATTTTAAAAAATCTTTTTTTTTAATAAAAAAAAAAGAACTACAGCCCAGAAGACACAGCAGCAAGATGTCCTTGCATCTCTTCTGCAGTTGCTAGGGTTGGGGCACACTCTGGTCTGCTGCACACATTAGGCTACAAGTCAGTCTAGTTCTGATTACTGCAAAACTATGCAAAGTCGAGCTGGTGATTGGTTGCACTTCAAGCCTGGGCGTCCTGTGGCAGGTCAGCTTTGTTTCAGTTGCATCCAGGAGGTGGACTTGACCCGGCATGCCTGAGCAGCCCCACCTGCCTCCATGTGCCTGCACTTGCCTCCAGCTTGCCCCTCAACAGCTTCCTGATTGGATTTCCCCCAGACACTGCTGGCTCCAGCTTGTCATCCTTTCTTTTTTAGATACCTCTTGCCATATTTGCCAATTTGTTTCAAATTTCATACATAGTTCTTAGATCAAAAATAGATTGGCTGGGGTCTCCCTGGTGGCACAAGGGTTAAAGACAGCGCTATCAAGCTACAGCCAGCCTCTGCAGCATGAGTTCGATCCCCAGCTGGCCAGGGAGGTGACCTACATGGCGAAGCATACCTATCCTGTCTCGCCCAGTGCTCCCCTCAGCAGTGTATTTCAGTCAGTCTGCCTGTTCTGCTCCCCACTCTCTCTCTGCTGAATCCTCTCACCACCCCCAAACCTCTGGCTTACACCCCAGTTCTTGTATGCATAAATAAATAAATCTTTAAAAAATCACAATCAGGTCTGTTTAGTTTCAAAGATCATATTAAAAAAAAAAAATAGATTGGCTGGTCAACGCCCAAAATCTATTTAATCCCCCAACATCCCATTTGTTGATACTCTGTGCATTTCAACATCTACATACACGAGATTATGAAATTCTAAAAATAGTTTTTGGAATGTAACTTGAAACATTTCCTTCACATTATGTGTTTTTAATATTATATTGAGTTGAATGGGTAAAAATGCAAACTTTTCACATATAAACATTAAGCAAAACATGAGAGAGGCATAATATTCTATTAAGTTTGGATTTTAAGCCATCATATTCTACTTCCTTATCTTTTATAATGAAGAGTAGCCATCTTCTTAATCTCTTCCCAACTACAAAATTTGACTATAAAATCTGTTACTTGTTTGGGTTTTGCATGTTTATTTTTTCCTTCCAGGAACTTGACTGAAACAGAATGTAATTCAATATCCAGGATATGTGAATTGGTTAAACTATTTGGGAGATGCTCCCCATCTCTGCATCAATGGAATAAAAGGATCAGATCAGCTTTTTGGTTTTTTTGGAATGTTCTCAAAACTTGTTTCTCAAAGTGTCACCTGTCCAAACAATAACAGCATTTCCTACACCTGAAGCTTTATTTATTTATCGGAACTCTCTTCCAGACTGTTTTGTCTTCCTCCTGTGAAGTATACACATAAGATATGCTAGGACCAGGCCTCCCTGGTGGCGCATGAGTTAAAGATAGTGCTATCAAGCTATCGCCAGCCACTGTAGCACGAGTTCGATTCCCAGCTGGCCAGGGAGAAACCCACATGGCACAGCAGACCCCTCCTGCCTCGCCTGCTGTTTCCCTCAGCAGTGTATTTCAGTCAATCTGCCTGTTCTGCTCCCCACACTCTGTGGTGAATCCTCTCACCCCTCCACCCCACACCTCTGGCTTACACCCCAGCTCTTGTATGCATAAATAAATAAATCTTTAAAAAAAAAAAAAAAGATGTGCTAGGAACACCCAAAATGAATGAGACTCGAGACTATTGAGTTTACAGGACAAGTTATCACTTTGTGCCCACTGAAAAAATATTTGTTTACAAATGTTTGATTTCTGGGCCTCCCTGGTGGCACAAGGAGTTTAGACGTAACCTATGAAGCTATCCACAACCTCTGCAGCATGAGTTTGATCCCTGGCCAGACAGGGAGCAACACACATGGTGCAGCAGACCTCTCCTGTGTTGCCGGCTGCTCCCCTCAGCAGTGTACTTTGGTCAATCTGCCTGTCCTGTTCCCTACTCTGTCTCTGGTGAATCTTCTCACACACACACCTCTGGCCTGTACCCTAGCTCTTGTATGCCTAAATAAATATTTAAAAAATATTTGATTTCTGTTGAATTTATCACCATCAAACTTGCTTTGAAAATTTTTGTTGTAAAATATACAAAATATAAAATTTACCATTTTTAATTATACAATTCAGCAACATTAATTTCATTTAAAAATTGGTAAAGGGCCTCCCTGATGGTGCAGTTGGTTGAGCACCACACTGTGAGGTTGTCTGCAGCCTTTGCAGTGCGGGTCGGATCTCGGCCGGCCGTCGAGAATCCCACATGGCGAAGCAGACCTCTCCTGTATCGCCCGCTGCTCCCCTCAGCAGTGTATTTCATCAGTCTGCCTGTTCTGTACCCCGCTCTGTCTCTGGTGAATCCTCTCACCCTCCCGCACATCTGGCCTGTACCCCGGTTCTTATATAAATAAATGTTTTTTTAAAAAATAAAAGTTGGTATAATTGTCACCACTATTTCCAGAATTTTTTCATCATTACAAACAGAAACTGCACCGATTAAATAACAATGCCTGATCTCCTATTGCCTACTACTTGGTAACTTCTGTCTACTTTCTGTTTCTATAAATTTGCCTACTCTAGGTACCTCCTATAAATGCAATCATACAATATATGTCCTTCTTATTTCACTTAATATACTTCTTTTTTTAATTTATAAAATAAATTTTATTTTTATATTCCCCATACAATTGCAACCCCTTATTTTGACCCCAATCCCTCCCCTCTCTGCCCCCCTTTAGTATACTTCTATCCAAGGTTTATTCATCTTGTAACATGCATCTGAATGCCATTGCTTTCTATGACTGAATGGTATTCCATCGTATTATCTTAATATTTATTTATTTATTCTGCATAGAAGAGCTGGGGTGTAGGCCAGATGTGTGTAGGAGGTGAGAGGATTCACCAGAGATGGTGGGGAGCAGAACAGGTAGATTTACTGAAATACACTGCTGAGGGGAGCAGTGGGTGAGACAGGAGAGGCCTGCTGTGCCCTATGTGGGTCACCTCCCTGCCCGGGGATCAAACTCAGGCAATAGTGGTGCTAGCGCTGAGATTGAACCCCTAGGCCACCTGGGAGGCCCTCCATTGTATTTGTACATCACATTCCATTTATCACTTCATCTGTTGATGGACACTTGAATTGTTTCCTCATTCTGGTTATTGTGAGCACTGCTGCAATAAATATTGGTATACAAGTACCAAATTTTTTTTTAAGATTTATTTTATGCATACAAGAACTGGGGTACAGGCCAGAGGTGGGGGGGTGAGAGGCTTCACCAAAGACAGAGTGGGGAACAGAACAGGCAGATTTACAGAAGTACACTGCTGAGGGGAGCAGCGGGCAACCCAGGAGAAGTCTGCTGCACCATGTGGTTTGTTCCCTGGCTGGCCAGGGATTGAACTAATGCCACAGAGGCTGTAGACAGCTTTGTAGGCCCGCACACTAACCTCTTGTGCCACCAGGGAGGCCCGCCAAGTTGTTTTATAATAAAGTTTTTCTGATAGTTAGATGGTGAGGGACTAGCCTGTTGCCTTGACCACATCCTTTTAACTAATGGCAGACACAAACATCTAAATACCTTCCAGTTGGCTATGAGCAAATGGACTTTGATTAAGTCATGATAATCAGTTTCCTTATCTGTAAAATGGTGATACTAATAGTACCCATATCAAAGTTTTTTGGGAAGATTAAATGAGTCCATTTTTATAAAGTTTTTAGAAAACTATCAGTCACGGTATGAACATTAAACAAATACAGCTTTTACTATTTTTAGCTATCTTCCATCTTTTAGGGACACATTATCCTGCTGCTACTGTAGTTGCAATTTAACACCACCTTTTAACATTCTACCCAGGTCTGCCCTGTGCTCTAACATGTACTTTTTCCAAAGTCATCCACTTCCTCTATCAAAATTCTCCCATGTGACTGATCTTATCAAGATGAGGAGTGAGACTTTATTGACCCATTCAGCACTGATATATAAATTACTGATGGACACTAGCCATAAGACATCTTTATGACTCATAGCTTCTTACATCAAAGACTTGCAAACTTGTGAAAATATAGAGAGATGCAACAACTCCAATAGTAACTACAATATTTCCTGTTGCCACATTTTCAATGACAATCTAGCTTAAAATTCATGATTTCCCCTCAAGAGAGAATTCAAAGACAGTTATAGAATTTCTAGTGGCCATGGGAATCATAAACTTCTAAGCCAGTGCAGACCAGAAATGTAATCAGACTGTGTTATGGAATGGAATTTAATATTTAACAGTAGTTCACAAAGAATATTGCAATAAAATATAAGGTTAATATAATTATTGCCCTTACAAAAGATGAGATGCATTCCATATTTTTGTTTGGGCTTAATAACTGTGATACAACAATGATCTTATGTTTCTAAACTTTCTGGACTTTGCTTTAAGAAAAGTTAATATGAACCAATCAATCAATACAAAGGTAGATAAATACCAAGCCCCCAAGAATAATAAATGTAACAATCCTTATGGTACATACCTTAAAACTATTAAAAATTAAAGATGTTTAAACTATTAAAAATTCCAGAAAATGATCTCATATCAGTAACTTCCTTAAATACTATGCTTGCTGGTATATTTTATAGATGTGTTTACTAAAATCTGATTGTTTACTGCATTGAGATTCAGTTATCTGTATATTTTTAAATAGAAGTGTAAGTTGGTTCAAGAAATTCTTTCTTACTAGTCACTAGATGCTATATAACAGTAGATGTGAAGGCTGGGGAATCTGATTATCTGTTTTCAAGCATTTCCAGATACTATTATCAGTCAGTCAGTTAACAAATCTGTGCTTGAGTCCTTCAAAGGGTTGGAGATAAGAATGAGCAGGGCTAAAGTAATGGTTTTGGGGTCTATGAATTCAGAAACCTGGGTTCTAAGACTTAGGGTAGCATTAACTTGCTGTTTAACCTTTGGGGGACCTTATGGTTTCTGTAAGAATGAATTATTTGGAAGACCACTAATAGCCATTATCTTTAACTATACCTACATGAAACAATCCAGTCCTGTGTGGTGATGGCAATGGCCAAGCAAGCGATGCGGATTTACAAGACACACTCCTGACTGCAAGAAACACTGATTTGGGGGGCCTCCCTGGTGGCACAAGGGGTTAACTGTCAGCACTATGAAGCGATCAGCAGCCACTACAGGACAAGTTTGATTCCCAGCCAGGGAGGTGACCCAACAGTACCTCTCCTGTGTCTCCCGCTGCTCCCCTCAGCAGTGTATTTCAGTCAGTCTGCCTGTTCTGCTCCCCACTCTTTCTGGTGAGTCCTCTCACCCCCCACACCTCTGGCCTGTATCCCAGTTCTTGTATGCATAAATAAATAAATTTTTAGGGGAAAAAAAGAAACACTAATTTAGTGTGTAGAAGACACTGTTCCTGATCTCCCCTCAGACCTTCCCATTGAGCTGCACCCAAGCTGGAAGTGTCAGCAAGTGCATTTCCTTGCTTGAGGTCTTGCTTTGGTTATTAGAGTCCACTCTGTGTTCTGCAGCAGTAGACTAGAGGCACTACAGAATTTGTGTAATCCTGCAGTCCTCAACCAGTAACTGCTAAGAGTTAATATACATAAATTCCGGTTCCCATACCCCTGTATGGATTAACCACTCCTCGTGCCCAGGTTGCACTAACACCTGGGCCCACTGTACAAGTTCACAGGATTCTCCAGTGTGGTTAAACCTGTTACTCACAGTGGTATTTACCTTGACAACTTATCTTTATTGACTCTCTTCTCTCCCAGCCTCATCTTCCCCTTTTTTCTGGAGCTACTAAACAGATATAAGACTTGTAATCACATCCCTGTTTTAGGTTCTTCTGCAATAGCCCAAACTATGTGATAACTGTGTGTGTGATACTGACCTTACTCCTCTGTCCCCCAAAAACTTGTCTACAAACTTTCTCTTCCCAGATCCCATTCTATGATTGGAGCTCCCCTATCCATTCTGTCTTTAGACTGGCTGCTAGGCCCAATCAAGACAGCTATGTTAGGGCCTCCCTGGTGGCGCAGGTGGTTGGGCGCAGTGCTGTGAAGCTGTCCTCTGCAGTGCCTGTTCGATGCCCACCAGCCTCAGAGCAACCCACATGGCGAGCAGACCTCTCCTGTCTCGCCCGCTGCTCCCCTCAGCAGTGTATTTCGTCAGTTTGCCTGTTCTGTTGCCTGCTCTGTCTCTGGTGAATCCTCTCACCTAACTGCGCCTCTGGCCTGTACCCTGGTTCCTGTATAAATAAATCTTAAAAAAAAAAGATAGCTATGCTATTATGACCGTATTGCAGGTGATATATATATATATATATTATATATATATATATATATATATATATATTTGTATACTTAAATTTGCCAAAGCTGTGCATACCTTAAATTCTGAATTTGTATCATCTTTGTCTCTGTATCTCTAGTGCCTAACATTATACCTAGCACATACGGAATTTAATTATATGACCTCTCCGGTTTGGAAGACTTTTTCCTTCCCCCATTATTTCAAGTGATGTCCTAGATTTACGGTTTAGGACTCAGGTTGCAGTCTCCTTAGTGAAATCATCCCCAGTTGCCACACGCTTAAGAATGCATCCCATGCCATATGATCCCATGAAGACATTGAGGGTACTACTTCTTTTTTTTTTTTTTTTTTAATTTTTTTTTTCTTTTATAGAGGCATGTTTTATTTATTTATTTGTTTGTTTGTTCGTTTGTTTTGTTTGTACATGCACTGGGTAAAGTCAGAAGCGCGGGAGGGTGAGAGAATTCACCAGAGCCAGAGCGGGGAGCAGAGCAGGCAGAAGGACCGAAGTACACTGCTGAGGGGAGCAGCGGGCGGCAGGAGAGGTCTGCACTCCATGTGGGACCCTCCTCCGGTGGCCAGGGAGCAGCCGGGAATCGAACCGGCGCCGCAGAGGCAGCGGGCAGCCTCGTAACCCAGCGCTCAACCGCTGCGCCACCGGGGAGGCCCCGAGGGTACTACTTCTTGAGTATCACTTACATTATCAGGTATTGCCTTCTTCACTTTTCTATCCCCTAAACTAGCTTGTCTACCAGCTTCTTGAAGTGGAGGATGTTGATCCATTCCTCCTTGTTTATCCCAGATCACAGCATAATAACAGACATTGTTTAATGCATAAAGAAAACAATTCATTACTGGTTTTACTTAGAGTTCATGCCTCCTTTGACTCTCCCATATGTATATTTGTGCAAGCATGATTAAGAACACAAGAAATAACAATCACAAAACAAAATCTGTCTAGTGGCTGAAGTCTGTATGCTTAAGGGCAAAAGCCCTTTGCTCTGATCTGATTTTTTGCAAAATTATAGTTCAATAGTTTGCTGCTATTAGCCTGCCAAGTTGGTATTGAGTTTTGAGGTACTGTGATTACTATAAATTCAAATGCATTTATTTCTGTATTATTTAAGAACTTAGGTGTGTGAGACCAAAAGGTTTTCTGACTACAAGTTTAAACTCTTTAATGAGTCCTACTGGTCATATCACAATGTCCTTCTGTATATCTCTGCCTCTACACACAGAATTTTAAATACTGGTGCCACAAATTATTCTTAATACAAAGCAAGTCAGAAATTTGTCTTGAAATAACTGACGACTCATCTCTTCAAGTTTTGCAAGGACATATTTATACTTGGCATATACTATAAATAACAGCTGGTAATTTTGCCACAACCATTTTCTACTCACTTTTAGTTATTCCCACATTTCTTCTTCTTCCCATGTTGAGTCTCACTTAAACACAAGTGCCAGTTTAGAGTTTGCACTGACTTGTGCCTATTGACTTGTTCTGTTAAAATCTTTTTTCTAACACATTATTAAAAGGAGTTATATGTGGTTACTTTTATAAAATTATTATTCTATAAGAATATAAGTACTCTGAGGAAAAAATACTGACAGTTTACAGTAAATCAAAGGAATGGATTGGGGACCTGTAGTTCCCAAGAAAAGGTGAAAGTTCTAGTTTTGGCAAAATAATTTTTAAAATAAACACCAAGTTTATACAGATGAACAAACAAAAGAACATTCCCCATACTTTGTAAACTTGCAATCTTATGAGATGGACAGAAAACTGTAAAATTAAATACAAGACCTTGGGGCCTCCCTGATGGCGCAAGGGTTTAAGTCTTAGCACTATGAAGCTATCGCCAGCCACTGCAGCATGAGTTACATCCCCAGCCAGGGAGCTGACCCACAGGGTGCAGCAGACCTCTCCTGTCTCACCTGCTGTTCCCCTCAGCAGTGTATTTCTGTTCTGCTCCCCATTCTGTCTCTGGTGAATCCTCTCATCACCACCACCCCCCGCCCCCACCCCGCATCTCTGGGCTACAACCCACCTCTTGTATGCATAACTTAATAAATCTTAAAAAAAATGAGACCTGGGAGTCCTGGAGGAGTGTATCAGAGAGATATGAGATATAGGATTGAGAAGGAAAGGAAAGGTCGATGTGAATTCTGATAGGGAGCTTCTGGGAAATTCCATGTAAAAAGTATCATGTAAATAGGTTACAAAAGCATTCCAGAGGGCAGGAAAGTCTCAAGTTAGGGACCCATGGCAAGGAAGTGGTAGGAAGAATGAGTCAAGTCTTGCACATTTAGTTCCTTTCCTTCTGATTCCTCCACCCCCACCCACTCTTAACAAGACACTTTTTGTCTAATGTTTGCATTTTTTTATTGTGCATTATTTCATTGTGATTATTAGAACATGATTTCATTCCTGTAGGAATGTAGCTTACATCTCCCTGAGTGAAGGAACCAGGTCTTTTTATTTTTATACCCAAAACCTATCCTAAGACAAACATTCAATAAACAAATATTACAAGATCCAAAGTATTAAGTTAATGTGGAAAATAGGTTAAGAAGTAGAAAGACAATGTGATTAAATAAATCCAGAAGTCTTTGAATACTAGAATAAGACTGACTTTATTCTAACAGGAAGATATACTAATAATAGCTTCTGTTGATGTACCAGAAACTTTGAATAAGTCATCTCATTCAATTTTAAAAACTCCCCTGTTAGATGGAACATTATTATCTCCATTGTTCAGATTATGAAACCCAGGTAGGGAGGCTAAATCTGGTGCCTTGCCCATAGTCATTGAGAACCTAGTATGTGACAGGTATTGTTCTAGATGCTTCAGTTAAATTGGCCACCAAGACAAAGCGGGTACTTACTTATACTCCCTGGGTTCTATGTTCTGGTTGAGTGAGACTGATTTTAAAGAAAACCACCAAAAAATAAATAAGAAAATTCACATATGATGATCAAGGGCCCCAAGGAATCTAAAACAAGCTGGTTTGCTTGGGAGTGAGTGGGGGTGATACCGAGGAAAGAGTCTTCCTTACTCAACAGATTAAGGCTGTTCCCAACATAACACTCTGATCTTATGTTATTCAGGGGATGGATGTGGTCAAATATCAGTTTTGGAAGAATAGCTAGTGGTCATGTGAAAGATTGCGAGACAACCGTTTCAATTAGAAGAGAATAAGTTATCATAAAAAATGATGCTCCCCTCAGCGGTGTATCTCAGTAGATCTACCTGTTCTGCTCCCCATTCTGTCTCTGGTGAATCTTATGACCCCCCCCACACCCCTCTGGCCTATGCCCTAGTTCTTATCTGCATAAATAAAATAAATCTTAAAAAAAAAAGAATATGGGAGGAGGGTGGAGGCAATGGTGATGATGTTGTTGTTCATCTGTGATGACACATTTTGAATATTTACTCAGTAAATGTCCAAGGCTACACAGTTTTCTTTGATGGAAAGCAAAGTGTGCAACTATCACTACAAGGTATCCAAGATCATTTGGGATTGTATTTAAGATAATTTGAATTACATTGGAAAAGACATTAAAGAATGTAACTATCACATAGAAAAAGTGCTATTTCCATTTTAAATCTCTTTCAATCCCTCTAATTATGTCAAGAAGAAATTCTCAATTTGAGCTATTTAAGCTATTTTGACTTAACACCTCTCTAACATTTGCTAATCTCCTTTTTTAAACAAAGAGTGAGCAGGCCTTATGTTCAGAGTCTTCAGCAGCCAGCAGTATCTAGCAGGAATTTAAAGTTTATTTTCATTATATTAATTTTTCCAGTTACCCTCTGCTTATGGTCAGTGATACTAGTTTACAATTTATGGAAGTGATCAATCCTTAACTTTTGTCATGAATTTATTTCAATAAGTCAGTGGATTTAGAAAAAAAATATTGAGGAAATAGCGATGTACTTAATTTGAGCATTTAGCAAAAACATAAATATGCTAGAAGACTGGAGTGTGACAATAGTAAGTTACAAAAGGCACCTGGAATTGAGTAAAAGCTCAGAGGATTTGAGCCACACTTACTCAAAAGATTGTGAAGTTACCTAGGAATTTCTACAAGACTGGGTCCCTGGATAGGTTTATAGATTCTGACCGATTACAGACTGACAGATTCTGCTTCATGCATATTGGATTTTAGAAAACAATATCCTCAAGAAGCCTGGCACTTAGTGGTACATTCAAGCCTGAAGTTCAAACCTAGGTCTGGATGAGACTTAAAGACTCAGAAGTTGGTTGGTTTCCTATCACTGTACAACAAATTACTGTAAACCAGGGGGCTTGAAACCACACAAATTTATTACCTCACAGTTCTGAACATCAGAAATTCAGGTGGACTTCTCTGCTAGAAATAGAAGGTCAAAATCAAGGCTGAGCTCCTTTCTGGAATCTCGAGACAAGGCTCTACTGTTAGCATCACATGTGTTATTAGCAAAGCACTGCACAATTCCTGGAAGTTATAAGACTGAATCCCCCTTTGTCTTGCTGATTGTTGGCTGGGGATTGCGCTCAACAATCAGAGACCACTGTCCAGTCCTTGTCTGTGAGCATCTCAATGTCAACAACAGAGAACCTCCCTCACCTTGAGTCTCTCACTTTGAATCTCTGATTTCTTTAGCTATCAACCAGAGAAAACTGCTTTTAAAGAGCCATTGTGACTAGACCCACCTATCTTAAGGTTGATTCGTTAATGCCTTAATATTATCTACAAAATTATTTTTGCTATCTAACCTAACATAACCAGGGGAGTGACGTGAGAAGAGGGAACAGGCATAAGAGGAGCTATCTTATAATTCTGCTTACCACAGAAGACTTCCACATAAAGTGCATCTTTATGTCCATTTATTAGTTCAGCAAACATTTAATGAACATCTATTATACTGCCAAGCAATTTGGTATTTGTGCATTTAACCAAGGAATACTGTTTCTCCTAGCTTTGATGTGGAGCATAACATTCAAATACTCTTCACCAAGAGGGCATGAGTGGGGCCCTGGGAGTGCCTGCTGTCATCCCCTCTTGTACCACTCAGATCTACTTGTGCCCACATTAAGTTTATTCTGTACTGGCACTGCTTCCGCAAGATGACAGGCCAGTTATTTCTTATTTAAAAAAAAATGTTGAAAATAGTTTTTCAACAGAATCACGAAACTTCTGCAACTGATCTTGAAAACAGAATAAAGATTTATCATTTCCCTCCTTTATCGACCATCCTGCTTCTCATTACACTGGCCAGCACTTGTAGAATCTGAGGCCCTGGCTACTTTGTCCTCCTTGGGCAATGGTTGAAGCAACTGCCTGTGCACAGTTATGAGCAGGCATGAAAGCATCAACACCCACCCCAGAGAGGCTCCTGAGCTTGAAAAATACTCCTCAAGGCTTCCATCATGTAGCAACAACCCTACCTGCTCATGCTCATCAGGGTCGATCACTCATAGCCATAGAGTAAATCCTCTGCATGATGGCTTCAAAATGGTCCATATCTATAGAATTAGCTTTAGTGACACTTTACTGTGTCTCCTTGTAGATATGACACCCACACCCAAGAGCTAGTATTTCTCATTCAACACATCCTACATTTTGAGAAATGGGAAGCATAAATTCCCCAGGTGGATATATAGGAATAATAATGAGAAAGTTAACTTCTATGTTTCTGTTCCCAAATCTGTACATTCTACATATGGAGAATACATTACTATACAATAGCATGGCTGTTGATTTACATTATTTAATCATTAGCAATATCCCAAACCTACAGGAATCCGTTCCCTAAGCCCCCTTTCGTCATTTCAACAAGGAAATAGAGCAGATAGTGAGCTATATAAACCAGGGGATCCCATGAACCATGCACATACCTCATAATTTCATAACATGGTGGGTCCCTGGTTCTGAGGCTGTGTCGTGTGGCATTCTATAATGGTACATCAGACATTCTGAAGCCTTCAGATATTAATATCAGCAGTACCAACACAGACAAGAAAGGCAACCCATACCAGGAATGCATGTCACCCCCACTAAGATGGCATTTCTGCCTCCTCTTGAGTGGAAGGGATAGTTATAGGCTGAATAATGCATATATATATGCCTATATACATATATATGCGTATATATATATATATATATATCAGGTCCTAATACCTGGGCACTGAAATTGTTACACTATATGGGCAAAAGGTCTTTATGGATGTTATTAAAGATTTTGATATGTGGAAAAGGCAGCATGACCCTGGAGGCATACTGGAACGATTGGCTATGAAGTGGCAGTGGTTCATTTGAGCTCATACTGACATACTGAATCACACATGTACCAGGACAGACTATTTCCCCTTTCATCAGCTCATTGGTGAGGACATACTATGAGGACATTGGTGAAAGCACAGGCAGGGAGAAATGTCAGCACAGATATGTGACATGGGGGTTTGGACTATTTGTTTACGTAACTTACTGTTTCTTGGGAAACATCAAGGAAAAGAGAACTGTCTGGCTTTCCATAATGAATCCATTTAAAGATGTTCACTTCTTGAAGCCATTTGATGACAGCCTCAATATTCTGTCAAAATATTTTCAACAACCTGATCTATAAGTTATTTCTTCTAAGATTCAAAGAACCATCCACCTCTGTTTTAAGATTGGCTCCAGTGCCTTGCCAGGATGCTAAACTCTAAGTCAGGAGAGGCCCACAATAAAATCTCCATCCAGTTTAAAGTTCCATGACCCCTACTCTTATTCAGCACCTACATGTTGCCCCATTTTCTGCTGATACATATCTGCATGACAGAGAGCAGGAGCAGAACTCCCCAGCTTGGGTCATGCTGAGGCTTGGTCCAAGTCATTGGTGGAAGCTTTGAGGGTAAGAGAGAGCAGACCTGTAGGTTCACCTGCTTATTCTTAAATCTGCCCACCCCATTTCATAAGACTCTACTCTTCCCTATTGGGATTTACCTTTAGCTTTAGGATATTTTCTGAGGTTGTGTATTCAGCCTCCTTTGTAACTCCACCATGTTACAACCAGATCTTAGTAGCGATTCTAAACATGTCTGTCCTCTGCCTCTAGTATAAGCAACTCCTTAATAGCTGCCACAGAGCATTATGACATTCATACCATGCCTTGAGCTGACAGTCGGCTGACCTCAGCTTGCACATTTTTTTCCTCGGCTTCCAATCGCAGCTAACAACAGCCAATCAGATGCACAATCCTTATAATCACCCCCCCACACACACACACCTCTGGGATATTAGAATTCTTGCACCTATATTCCATCCTGTTTCACCATATGTGTAAGTCTTTGCAAGCATGATGCTACAACTGGCCAAGAGTCATCAACAACATTCCTCTCACCACCAGTGGCTCTTTGTTATGCTTTATCCAGCAAGAGATCTAATTCTAGCATCCCATCCTGAGCTTTGCTTCCTAGAACCACTCTGAGACTTAGAATTTCCAAGAAGTAAATGCTGAGACAAAGACTCAAGTGAAACTCATTTATTTGGGAGTCAGTTCCCAGGAAACACCAATCAGAGAATAAGAATGTGATAATGGGAAGGAAGAAAGCCAATGTGTAAATGAACCAGCAGGTAGGGGCTGTGCAAATGTCCCTCAGTCCTGAAAGGGATCTCTGGGAGGCAGTATTAGCTCCTCTAGAGTTGAGGAAGCTGGAATGTCTTTCAACCTCCATCCCCTATTGGCTAAGGATTTCTAGAAACCCATAATTCAGTACAAAAATTCTTTAAAAATAAGTAAATTGGGCCTCCTCGGTGGCACAACATGTTGAACGCAGTACTGTGAAGCTGTCTGCAGCCTCCTCAACGCAGGTTCAATTCCCGGCCAGCCAGGGAGATTCCCACATGGAGCAGCAGACTTCTCCTGTGTCGCCCGCTGCTCCCCTCAGCAGTGTTCTCAGTCCGTCTGCCTGTTCTGCTCCCTGCTTTGTCTCTGGTGAATCCTCTCACCCCCCACCACCCCATGTCTCTGGCCTGTACTCCAGTTCTTGTATAAATAAAAAAATAAAATCTTTTAAAAAATAAATAAGTTATAAACCAATGTTACTTCCATAAAACATATATTGAAAAAACAAACCAGCACTTCCAGCCAACCCCTTGCCTGTATGGGCTGAGATCAAATCCAGGTGGAGAGTCTCAGGTGTTTGCAAGAATACACTGTCAAAATGTACTGGAACGCTAACAGAGTGTGATGGGTTCTAATTGGGATATTCAAATTTCTATGAGAAAATGGACTGATTCTGCTGGGGAAAATTCCAATAAGGTTTCAGAAATGGGATCACTTTCAGCATGGGAGCTGATATCATGAAGGAGATGCAATTTCCAAAAAGAAAAAAATGCAATGTGCAAGAAGGGCTAAGACCAGTGTGAGAAGAAAGTCTACATCTGAAAAGTGCTCTGAGAAAGGGTAGACAGATGTCGAGTTCAGTGTTACTGAAGTTCAGGGTTATGGGTGGCAGTCATTTTTCAGACTTTCAATGTCTCTGAGGCTCATAACTACTGGAAAATTTTAACCAGGAGGAAAAAATTTTTAAATGGCCCTTATTGAATTTGCTCAATAGGTGACATTATAAAACAAAGGAGACAGCAAAAAGAAATACCAAATATTAATCTCTCTTATGCCATGCATAATTTTCTTCTCTTTATAAGGATTCACAGACAACAGTAAGCTATTCAGAGGTTTTGAACACAAGCATGAATTTTATTTTGTTCTGACTTTTGTAGCTGAAATAACTAAGTGATTTTCAATTCAGTAGTTATAAATCTTTCTACAAAAACATGCACACAATTTTTATTCCCACATTGCCACCCTCTTTGCCACTTGCAGATGAATTATTAGAACAAAGTTATAAACCTCCACATATTGAATGTCTGTAGTAGAAAATACTGACATGGCCATAAAAAATATTTTCATTTTTGTCTAGCTTTGCTCACTGCTTCAGCATTTGCTCATCCCCTTCTCCCCTGACCCTCTAAATATACAAGCCAGTTGTATTTGCTTTGCTTTGCCTTTTTACTCTTGTCTTACTCCCTTTTCAAAATGACATGAGTTGTATTAGAGATATGTTTTAACTCTATAAAGTGGTTGAGGAAAATAATAATGTCTGCTGAAATCGACTTAATTTCTGCATGCTAATGCTTTGTATTGTTTATTCCCAATAAGCATGTGGATAAAGAAAGAGACTCCATTTTTTAAGTTAAAAGGGATGGAGTGAGTTGATGGTTACAGTAGTCATGATTGATTATTTTTAATATCTCAAAGAAATGCTAGTTGTTTTTTCTTTAATTTAGCATTGTTTAAAAAATGTACTTATTGCTTATATTGGTTAATTCCTGGATGTATGCATCCTAAACTTTTTTTGGCATTTACATCAAATACATGTCTTTGTGACTCATAACTGACCTGCAATGCCACCATTTCTTTATTTCAATTCACATTACATATAAGAATGAAAATAATTCTACCCTCCAGCAATTCCACTCCTAGGTATTTACCCAAAAGACACAGAAACATCAATTCCAAAGAACACCTGCACCCCTATGTTTACAGCAGCACTGTTTACAATAGCTAAGCTTTGGAAACAACCCAAATGCCCAAAAATAGATGACTGGATCAAGAAGATGTGGTACATATATACCATGGAATATTACTCAGCATTCAAAAAAGATAAACACATGCAATTTGCAGCAACATGGATGGCGCTGGAAGGGATCATGCTCAGCGAAATAAGCCAAAAAGAAAAAGAAAAATACCGGATGGTCTCACTCATAACAGGAATCTAGAAAACTTAAATAAGGGACCAGGAAAATGAATAACTATAAGAAAGTGAAAATCAAAATCAACAAAAACTATGAACCAGAGACACTTTTAGGGGGGCGGGGGCGGGAGGGGAGGGATTGGGGTCAGAATGGGGGGGCTGCAATTGTATGGGGAATATAACAATAAAATTTATTAAAAAAATAAATAAAAAAAATAAAATTACATACATAATGCAAAAAAAAAAGAAATATTAAATGTTTAAAGTTATGTTGATATTTTTGTGAGCTAAAATGGTTGCTCACACACAGAGGTGATGACTACACATTTTATAATCTCAAGGATATTCTGGAAGATTCTGTAGTGGATGGCAGGGGAAGAATATTTATCAAAAATATTCTGAATAAAAACTAGAAGTAGGATATTTTATGATATTCAGGCTGAGGTAAATTCCTGAATTTGTTTTATCTGTGAACAGCATTTTCATCCCACGATTATAAGTGAGACTTAAGTGGAAATGATAATTCTGATTAGTAATATCTAGAATCTATTAAATGATTACTACTGGAGACATAGTAACATAATTATCTTATTTTAGCCTCATAACAGCCCTGACTTGAATGTGTTAACATCTTTATTTTACTGATGAGAAAACTAGACTCAGATATGTAGTGTACTCCAAGTCACGTGGCAAGTAAGTGACAAATCTGGTATTTAAACTAAGTCTGTAACTGAGGTATATTACCTCTCCAAATATTCTCTGGGAGCCAGGAAATACTGACTTAATTTTAAAGTGACATAGATGATTAAAATTAGATCCATTTTGTAAGCAGAATATAAATGGGAGAAAGAAGCAGAAAAGCACTGGATACTCAAAAATGGGAATGAACTTGGGATACACCAAAATAAATGAGCTCCAGAATAGAAGGTTATAGAAACAAAGACAGTCTACAGTCACCCAATTTCATAATTTTGCTAAAGGCTAACCCTGGAAGCAGGACTATTAAAACTAAAAATATATATCAAGACTAAAAATAATCCTATTATTTGACAGAGTAATTCTAAGTCTAATATGGTTCTTTATGCATTATTCAAAATTCTAACCCATAAAAAATAAAACTATTGCAGCAGAAATGTTTATCTACCATTATTCTAATATAAAAGTTTAAAAATAATATTTATAATAAAATAAATCAAACATTGGGAAGTAAAGGTTAACTAAATTATGGAAAATAATCTCAATGAAATATTCAGTACCAATAAAAATTATGTTTAGAAAGAACATGCAACAAGGGCCTCCCTGGTGGTACAAGGGGTTAAGACGTAACCTATGAAGCTGTCCGCAACCACTGAAGCATGAGTTCGATCCCTGGCCAGGGAACTGCCCACAAGGCATGGTGGACCACTCCTGCCTTGCCCGCTGCTCCCCTCAGCAGTGCATTTCAGTCGATCTGGTTGTTCTGTTCTCTGGTGAATCCTCTCACCCCCCCTACACACGTCTGGCCTTCACCCCCCCACACACACGTCTGGCCTGCACCCCAGTTCTTGTATGTATAAAAAAATCTTTTTTTTTAAGTACTTAATGTCTTGCTCATATTGGAGCTTTTGCTGGACAAGACTGTATCTTTATAAGTGGAATGCATCGTCCCTGAGAGAAGGGACCATGCCCTATTCACAATATGCCTAGAACTTACTGGGCTTCTAATAAAGGTTTCTTGATGGGTTTACCAGCAAATGTCACCAAATCCTAACAAAATGCCATAAGAAACCTCCAAGTACAGCTTGCTGAAACTATAATTGAAAGGTTGACATGAAGCAGAATGCCTTTTTATTTTTACTTTATTTAATGCTTCACTGCACGTGCAGTGCATTTACATGGTTTAAAATTCCTAAGTTATAAAAAATGCTACAGTGGTAAATATCTCCCTTCTGCATTCTTCCTCCAGCCACCTAGTTTCTCTCCCCTATGCAACCAATCTCATAAGTTTCTTGTATTTCCCAAAGAGAACTTTCCTATTTACAAGCAAAAATGCATATTTTAAATTTCATCTTGAATATTAAACATTTACTATGTGCTGAAATTCATGCCAGCTACTGTGCTAAATATTTCACTTTTGATCATTCCAACAGCTCAATGAGGCAGGTTTTCTTCTTTATTTGCCCTGCTTTATTAAGGTATAATTGACAAATAAAAAGAGTATATATTTAAGGTGCATAGCATGATGATTTGATATACAGATACACTGTGAAGTGATTACTATTATCAAGGTAATTAACACATTCATCACTTCACATAGCTACCATATTTTGCGCGTGGTAAGAGCACTTAAGATCTACCCTCTTAGCAAATTTCAAGTATAAATATGATATTATTAACTACAGTCACAAGTTATCAGAGAAATGCCAATCAAAATCACAATGAAATAGCACCTCATGCTTGTTAGTGTCACTATTATCAAAGAGACAAGAGGTAACAAATGCTGGTAAGGATGTGGAGAAAAGGGAACCCTTGACCCTGCTGGTGAGAATGTAAAATGGTGCAACCATTCATGAAAACAGTATGGAATTAAAAGTAGAACTACCACATAATCCAGTAACCCCACTTTTGGCCATTTATCCAAAGGAAATGGAATAAGTATCTGAAGAACTATCTGCACTTCCACGGTCAGTACAACATTATTTCACAGTAGCCACCATTGGACACAAGTGTCTGTTGCTAGAAAATGGAGAAAAATGATAGATTATTATTCAGCTGTAAAAAAGCTTAAAATTGGGCCTCCCCGGTGATGCAGCGGTTGAGCGCTGGGCTGCGAAGCTGCCCGCAGCCTCTGAAGTGCTGGTTCAATCCCCAGCCGCCAGATGAGGGTCCCACATGGTGCGCAGACCTCTCCTGCCATGCCCCCTGCTCCCCTCAGCAGTGTATTTCGTAAGTCTGCCTGTTCTGCTCTCCGCTCTGTCTCTGGTGAATTCTCTCACCCTCCCGCGCTTCTGACTGTACCCAGTGCTTGTATAAATAAATGAATAAATAAATAAATAAATAAATAAATCTTTTTTAAAAAGCTGAAATTTCTGCCACTTGTGACAACATGGATGAAACTGGAGGACATTATGCTAATTGAAGTTAGTGAGACATAAAAAAAGACAAATACTATATAATTTCACTTATATGTGGAAGCTATAAATGTCAAACTCATAAAGGAGGATTTTTCTATTATCTCTACCTTGTAGATGAGGAAACTGAGACAAACAAGTCACACAGCTGCACAAACCACAACTGATATTTCAGCCTAGGGAGTCTGACTCCAGACCTCAAGCACTCAGTCACAAAATATATATAGTTCCTCTATATGTTGAATATTTTTATAAAAATTATACATTAAAAGTGAGTCTCAAAAGATTATATAGCCCACATAATGCAAAATATATTTACAAATATCTGGAGAGAATAGGATATGTACTTGCATAATACTAATAATTAAGGAAGCATAGTTGTGAAATCTGAAATTTCAGATTTGGATCCTTTATCTTATGACAGACAGAATTTGGTCCCACGGCCATGTTACTACAGCTGTGCATGGATACTATGTGTTCAGGTGTGGTACTATAGAAAGAGAACACCAGTGGGGCCTCCCCTGGTGGTGCAGGCAGTTGAGTGCTGCCTGTGAAGCTGTCCGCAGCCTCTGCAGCACGGATTCGATCCCCGCCAGCCAGCGAGGGTCCCACATGGTGCAGCAGACCTCTCCTGTCTCGCCTGCTGCTCCCCTCAGCAGTGAATTTCATCAGTCTGCCTTTTCTGTTCCCTACTCTGTCTCTGGTGAATCCTTTCGCCCTCTAACACATCTGGTCTATACCCCAGTTCTTGTATAAATAAATAAATAAGTCTTGAAAAAAAGAGAGAGAGAACACGAGTGTATCAACTGGAGATATTTCTCCCAATGCAATGGAAGGGGAATTTTCAAGGAGGATCATTTATTTTGTCAAATGCATTTATATATATATATATATATATATATATATATACATTTTTTTTAAGATGTATTTGTTTATTTATACAAGCACTGGGTACAGTCAGAAACACAGGAGGGTGAGAGAATTCACCAGAGCCAGGGCGGGGAACAGAGCAGGCAGACTGACGAAATACACTGCTGAGGGGAGCAGCGGGCGGCAGGAGAGGTCTGCACGCCATGTGGGACCCTTGCTGGTGGCCGGGGATCGAACCAGTGCTGCAGAGGCTGCAGGCAGCTTCGCAGCCCAGTGCTCAACCGCTGCGCCACCAGGGGAGGCCCTATCAAATGCTTTTAATCATAATTCTTGCCCCTTTGCTTTCATTTCAAACTCCTCCATTCCTCTCAGATCTTCATCCTGTTTGCCTTCCTTCACTGATTCATCTGTGCTAATTCATCTGTCTCCACTGCTCCTATATGCTTACTCTTTTACATTTGTCAATTAACCCCGTGATTTCAGCTTGGCTAGGCAGTCATTCTTCCTTTTCTAGGAAACTGCTGACTGCTTCTACATAATGTAGAAAAAGCTAACAGTTGGTACAAACAGATGCTTTATACATAAAATAAGAAAAATAAACAACTGAACCTACAGCTAACTTTATGCTAAAAGTGCATGGCCAGGTTACAGAAACTTCTAGTAATTTTTAAATAGTTAAAGATGATTTTAAGTTTTTGAAAAAATACAAAACTTTGTAAGCTTACACAAAAGTAGAATAAAAAGTACTGCACAAACTTCAATGTGCCCAATTAAATAACCCTCTCTGTCTGCTTGAAACTGTGTTAAAATGGGAGCAGTTCTTGCTGATATTTTAGTGCTAATTTAAATAGAACTTAATACAGATGGTATTCTCAAATAATGCATGATAATCAAATGTCGATTAAGTTAAAACTATTCTTTTACTAGTAGATTTGAAGAAATGTTTGAGCTCTTAGCAATACAAGATATGTTATAAGGGGGATAGTACTTGTTTTTTATTTATAATTTTTAAAAAAGATTTATTTATTTATGCATACAAGAACTGGGGTCCAGGCCAGAGGTACGAGGTGGTGAGAGGACTCACCAGAGAGAGTGGGGAGCAGAACAGGCAGATTGACTGAAATACACTGCTGAGGGGAGCAGCGGGCGAGTCAGGAGAGGTCTGTTGCACAATGTGTGTTAGCTCCCTGGTGGGGCATCGAACTCAGGTAACAGTGATGATAAAGTTGAAACTTAACCCCTATGCCACCAGAGCCCCATGTCAGGTTTGTCATCAACACTAGATGTAAACGAGTGTTTTCAAAGTACTGAAGGAATATGACTTGGAGTATAGCATTTTATACCTAACAAGACGTGATTTAAATAAGAGAACACGATAAAACTTATTCCCAGGCATATAATATTTCAAAAGCTTTACTACACAAAGGCAAATTTAAAACATTTAGATAACTGCTTAAAAAAAAAGACAAATCTGGAGAAGTTTCAGGAGATAAATGAAGTAAAGGTAACTAAATAAATGCCATAGTAATGGTTGTTGTTTTTTAAAAAAAATCAAGATGGAAGAAAAGGTGGAAATATATACATGATAACCACTACTTAAAAGCCAAACTTAGTGATACTAAATTTAGCATGCATTTAAACACCTAGAATTCTTGTTTACATGTGGTTGATGCAGGAGGTCCACAAAGAGGGTGGAAAGTTCTGAGATTCTAGTAAGTCCCTACCACTTATGCCTGGGGACTGGGGCATACAAGGTTGAAGAAACGGGGAGAAAAATCAGGGGAAGATTTCTGCAGTCTGGTTGGGATCATTTCCATATTTCTGGTTGTGTCAACTGCAGGCTGGGCGATATCACAGAGGAAAAGATAAGAACCTCAATACAGATTCAGTTGGACTTCAAAATTCTGGTATTCATTCCTGATCTGCCTACTACTATTTCCTTTTCTGGGTTTTCAAATGATTGCTCCATGTATTCTGTGAGGGTTTTAAAATTGTTAAGAGGAAGCAAAAGAGTAAAGGGTGCCTACTGCACTTTATCCAGAACTGGAACCGATATCCTTTGATAAAGTTAAAATAATTCAAATTTAAAATGAGTATACTTTAGGAGTACCTATGGAAACAAACAGAAAAGAAAAACCCCACATATAAACAGAAGTCAGGATGATGGTCTCCCTGTGTGCCGGGAGGCAGTAGGAGGGTAGACAGGGTTATCATGCCTTATGTTTGATACAGGTTATTATCCGGATGGTTGTTTTTGTTTTGGATGGTGCTTTCTCAAACATTTACAATCCATGAAAAGCCAGTAAACAAGTACCAAAGTCAATAAAAACGACTGTTAACCAAAAATCATAATCAGTACAATTGTGTACACCTGAGATGCAAACAGGAAAAAAGAAGAAAACCTTTTCTCCCTTGCCTCTGAACGGGTCAGAGGTTATAAATCAGGGAAGACTAGCTCCATGACCTGAAATCTCTGGGTCTTATTACAACAAAAATGTTCTTTTTACTCACACAAAGGTGAAGTTCGAAGCTTCTGGTTGGGCATGTAGGTCTCCTCTCAGCAGTGACTGGGGAGCTGGGATCCTTCCACCACGTGACTCCACCATTTTAAAGTCCTTTCCTTCAAGCCTTGCCTCTCAAGAAGGCAAAAAGGAGAACACAGACAGACGTAGACGACCTCTCTGGAGATTTCAGGTCTCAAGCTTTGATGATGGCTGCAAGGGACCTGTCTGTAATCCAGTGGCCCAACTTAGATGCCAAAGTTCTGACAAAGAGCAGTTTTCAGTGCTAAAAAGGAAATTGAACAGTTCAGTAAACACACAGCATCGTCTCCATCACAAGAGATTTTTATTATCATGATACTAAATATTCTATTTTTAGTTATTCCCTATATTATTCTGTTATTATGTCCTGCTATACCTATTATCCTTCTAATATCTGCTAAAAATACAAGCCCGCCCACACCATCCCCACCCCCAACGTACACACACACACACACACACACACACACACACACACACTCTAATACCTTTTTGGCCTCCTGTCCAGTTGCTTTTGTTGGTGTAAAAACTAGTTCAGAAGGTCATAGTCAAAACGGGGCCTGCAGCGCGGCCAGCAGGGCAAGACTGGCATTTTCCCACCATGAGCCCTTAAGCAGCCACAGCTCCAGGAAAAATGTGGCGGTTTTCCAGGCATTTGCCAGAAGGGGCCGCCCCTGCCCCCAGGGCCCCAGCCTTGTTTTGAGCTAGGTCCCTGAGTGGGAGTTTCCTGCTGGCTGCACCCAGCCTGCACTGCTGCAGGAGGCTGCAGGACGGCTACCTGGAGCCCAGGCACTGGCTTCTTTATAGTCGGCACCTGGATCACAGAATGGAGCAGCGGGGCACTAGCTAAAGGAATCAACCATGTTCATCAGCTCATTAATTTTTCGGTGCCAGATGGGCCGATGGGTCGTAAAATGGTCCAATCAGCCACTTTGAATTGAAAATGGTCCAGTCAAGCAGGTGTCAAGGATGGGGCGGGGGGGGGGGGGGGGGGGGCGGAATGCCCTGAAAGAGGATATAAGGCCCATTCCGGGGATCTCACATTGTTTAAATACTGGCATTTACTTAATGTTAGCACATCCTACCCCGTGGTATTCTGAAGTGTTTAGCAAGTTGAAATATTAACAGGTGTAATTTCATCATTTTTCTCTTCATTCAACAGAAACATAATCATTCACTGCTCTTCTGTAAGATAAGGATAAACTGAGCAGACTGACACACAGAACCGAGAAAAAGATGCTCTGCTGGTAAAAGCAAACCAAAACAAAAAACAGTACACTCCAAATTTTTGCTGAACTGGTATTAACTCTTTCATTTACAGTCCGCCATATCAGGAATAGTAAGCCAACAAAGGCAACATACAAAGGAAATAGAAAAGTGATGATTTTCGCTAAAGGTAATAGAGAAAGTAATCAAATGTAAGAGTGGAAGAGCAGTGATTACAAGAAGGTACAATTGGGGGTGGAATAAAAGAAAGTACAAAAAAAAGTACAGTTTCCAACTTTGTCACTGAAATATTGAGTAAGCTATTAATAGTCTGTATGACTTGGTTTCCTCATCTGTAAAATAGTATCTGTTTCTTTTGGAGATTAAGTGAATTAGCACCTATAAACTGCCTCCAACAATGCCAGACACAAAATAAATAATGAGTAAATGCTAGCTATTATCATTTCACTAAAGAATTGAACAAAGCTTTGATTAATGCTAAAAAGTCAAAGAGATGATTATCTTAATTATCTAGTTTCTATGCTACCTTAAATTACACTAAATTATGTTTCCAAAAGAGAACTCCATTTATTTCCTGAAAACACCTTTAAAAATAAACAAACCCTACCTTGTTATATCTGTTTCACAGGAAGATCCCCATATTTTAATATTTAACTGCATATGTATCTGCCAACAATTTATTAATTTTTATTGATTATTTTTATGATGTGGGAGTTGACTTTTGTTCTTCTGGCTTTAAGATGAACTTCTTTTTAAAAAATTGTTTATTAAAATATGAAATATCCACAAGAGTGCGCACTTCATATGCATATAGTTCAATGGACTCTCATAGCATGAATTCCCCCAAGGAACCAGCATCAGGATAAAACAAGAAACACACATACCCTGTACCCCTCAAAGCTCCACTTATGTAACAAGGTATTCACTACTTTTGTAACAGGGTGGTCCCCAGGAAAGGGGGAGTTTCCAGGTTTCCTGCTCTACCCAAAGGGATGGTGGAGCTGAGCAGAGAGAGAAGAAGCTGGAGAAGAGGCTGAGGAAGGAAGGAAGCAGGATGGGGAGCCAGATGGAGACCTAGAGGAGGCACATGGAGCCGAGAGACATGTGAAGAAACTTCACTTGCCTTTTGGTAGTGGACTGGGTGACACAGATGTGGGCAAGACTCATGGGGAGGTGAAAATGGCGGTTTTTGTTTTGATTTTGATTTGGCTCTTTTCCTCCCAGACTTGTCTGGTTGTTTCTGATCCTTTTCCATGGGTCCCCACTGAAAGGTGCTTTAGACTTGTAGCAGGCTTTTGGGCCTTGCTCTGGGCCAATCCTGGTTGGGTGGACTTTTACCCACCAGAGGATGGGTAACTTTGGGTGCTTGATTTAGAAACTATATTCTTTGCCTTTCTTGTATTGTTTACTAGTTGTATTAAAGTTCCTTTTCATTAAAGTCTCATATCTGGGCCTCCCCGGTGGCGCAGCGGTTGAGCGCTGGGTTGCGAAGCTGCCCGCGGCCTCTGCGGCGCCGGTTCGATCCCCGGCTGCTCCCCGGCCACCAGAGGAGGGTCCCACATGACGCGCAGACCTCTCCTGCCGCCTGCTGCTCCCCTCAGCAGTGTACTTCGGTCCTTCTGCCTGCTCTGCTCCCCGCTCTGGCTCTGATGAATTCTCTCACCCTCCCGCGCTTCTGACTGTACCCAGTGCTTGTATAAACCAAAACAAACAAACAAACAAACAAATAAATAAATAAATAAGACATGCCTCTAGAAAATTTTAAAAAAATAAATAAAGAAATAAAAAATAAAGTCTCATATCTTTTGTGTTGATGCAGCAGATGGCAGAACCTATTTAGAGCAGGCAGCTTTGGGGGGGGCCTGGGGTGCCCCTCTCCTGCCCTGTAACACTTTTACCAAGGGCAATCACTATCCTGATGTTTTACAGTGTAGATTAATATTATCCTTTCTATACATACAATTTCACAGGATGTACTCTTTTACGTCTGGCTTCTTTTGCTCAACATCATGCTTGTAAGCTTCAAATAAATTGAATAGCTGTAGGTTGTTAGTGCTAATTTCTGGTGCGGTGGCCTGCAGTATGTATTCATCCATTATACTGTTGATGAGATTTGGGTTATCTTCTGTTTGGAACTTCCTGAATGAAGTTGAATACTTTCTAATACATGTTTTTGGTGAACATACGTATGAATTTCTGTTGGATATATACCTAGGAATGGAGTTGATGGCAGCATACCTTTACATATGTTTAAAATTAATAGGCAATGCTGAAAATCTGCAAATTATTGAAGCAATTTTTATTTTCCCTGAGTAGTAGGAAGTTGCAGTTGCTCCAACTCTTTGTCTGCATTTTTCTATTGTCCATTATTTCAATTTAAACATTCTGGTGAATGTGTTATGACGATGCATTGTGTTTTAAATTTACATCTCATTTATGTCTAATGAAGTTATTTACCTTTTCATACATTCATTTGCCATTTGGTTATCCTCTTTTGCAATGTGTGTAAAACAAACTTCAACTGGCAAATGTGTGTATCAATATTTTTTTCATTATTATAATAACTCGCTGGTTTGCAGTGAACAAAGTTGAACTGGCCCTGAAATAATCTATGGATAATTCCTGTGAGTTTTATTCAGAGTTAGTCTTAACCCAAAACAACAGTGTATTTTAGAAAAGGAATCAAGGTAGGGAGGGAGGAAAAGAAAAGGCAAGCTATTTTACCTGAATGTCTGATTCCCTTCAACTCTATAGCTAGTATACCAAAAACAAAACACAAAAATTAAAACATCTTAGTCTCCATTTACATAACTATAGTATTCTCTGATTAAGAAAGAAAACAAATTAAAAACTAAAATGAAACAAAGCATGCTACTCTCAGACACAAACTGTGTACCGGGTACTCTGCTAGGCGCACACACTACAACAACCCCAGCAGAAGGTTATCCTATTAATGCCATTTTATTTATTTTTTATTTTTTAAAGATTTATTTATGTATGCATACAAGAACTGGGGTACAGGCCAGAGGTGCCGGGGGGAGGGTGAGCGAATTCACCAGAGACAGAGTGGAGAGCAGAACAGATGGATCTACTGAAATAACACTGCTGAGGGAAGCAGTGGGCAAGACAGGAGAGGTCTGCTGTGCGATGTAGGTCACCTCCCTAGCAGGGGATCGAACTCATGCTGCAGTGGCTGTGGATAGCTTCATAGGTTGTCTCTTAAACCTTGCGCCACCAGGGAGACCCTAATACATTTTTTTTTAATAATAAATTTTATTTTTATATTCCCCATACAATTGCAGCCCCCCATTCTGACCCCAATCCCTCCCCTCCCACCCCCGCACCCCTAAAAGTGTCTCTGGTTCGTAGTTTTTGTTGATTTTGATTTTCACTTTCTTATAGTTATTCGTTTTCCTGGTCCCTTATTTAAGTTTTCTAATAGGAGGCCTTTGAGACTCACAGAAGGTAAGGAATTTTCTCAAGGCCATAGAGTAATAGGCCAGCTAACTGATTATTACATCAGATATCTTAACTATGTCCTCGATTTATCTTTTTTAGAGAGAAGGCTGACAGGCAATATGGCTGAGTCATGCCAGAAGAGAACTCCTACCACTTCCTAGCATTGTGAGCTTAAATAACCATGTCATTTGGCCCAGTGAGATTCTACTTTCTCTGACGAAAATAAAGAGATTATTCAAGGTTATCTCTAGAGCCCACTTCAAACTCTGATTCCACGATTTTAAGCACTTTTGATTTCTACTACAAGGACCAAATGCCATTTCCTTCTAGGCGGAAGAAAATTGGTGTACAGAGATGTTACTCTTTATTCCTGGTCTCGACTCATTTTGTGATTTTTCGTTTTGCTCATTCCTGAAGGTCACTGAAATGGTCTCTGTTTAGTCTTCCCTGATTTTTTTAGGCTGAATTCGACTCTACCAGTACTCTTCACACTGCATACCACATGCATTGCTTGTGTGTGTCCTGACTATATACCCGAGTTTCTCAAGCACAGGGAGATAGGGAAACACATCCCGAGAGCCCTGACACAAAGCACTGTCTGTACATGCTGTGTAATGGCTAAACGACAGACAAGTGGATAAATGAACAGCGTATCTGTTTCCACTTATACAGGTGGACTATTTAAAAGTTGGAAGTGGGCTGTCTATATTTATTTCTAAAGATTTATTTATTTATCCATACAAGAACTGGGGTTCAGGCCAGAGGTGCGGGGGGTGACAGAATTCACCAGAGACAGAGTGGGGAGCAGAACAGGTGCATCTATGGAAATACACTGCTGAGGGGAGCATCGGGCGAGCCAGGAGAGGTCTGTTGCACCATGTGGGTTGCTCCCTGGCCGGCCGGGGATCGAACTTGTGGTGCAGAGGCTGTGAACAGCTTCATAGCACTGTGCTTAACCCCTTGAGCCACCAGGGAGGCTCTGTCCATGATTATTTCTTGTTAGCGTCTATCTTTGCTTCTCAGACACCAGCCAAGGGTGTGATTACAGGCAAAGTCCCAGCATAGGTCTGATTGCACATGGAACTTCTGAAGTGTAAATTATGCCTCAGAGGTTTTCCAAACCATAGTCAAAAGAGGGAGGGGTTCACACTCTATCTGTCAATCATTGGCTCAGGGGGGTTGTACACCCCAGGCACTTCCTGCTCCCCTGGCAAGTGAGACCCTAAGCATAGCAGTTAAAGAGAATCAGGTGCTGGCTTCAGGGCAAGCACTAAGAAAGGCGTGGGGCTGTCAGCTCACAAGCCAGCACCTGAGGGGGTCTGGGCTGAACTCTGACAGTGTCTGCTTTACCCAGTTTCCTGTTATATTTCCACTTGAAAAAGATTCTAACTCTAGTAAATTTAGGAGACATTGGTATTCAATTCCACATTTTCTGTTCTGAAACATTAGCTCACACTGTGCTCTTCCTTCACTAAACTATTTTATATGCCTTAATATGCCATGAAGAACCCTGAATCATTTCAGTGGAAGTGGTCATCCACATAGATGATGGAGGACAAGAATAGAAAGAATTGGAAAGGTGGTGTCCCAAGACCAGAAACTGACTCACAAGAGGAGGTGGGGGTAGAGGCAAATAACTTGACCATTAACCCAGCTGTAGAGATCAGACCCTTAGGCGCCAGTGCCTTATCACAAGGCCTGAGACCCAAGCAGGATCAGATGCTCTAGGGAGTGGAGCACAGACCTGAGGGTAAAGATATGGAGATTGGGCCCATCCTGGAATGTCCAGTCCCTTTCTGGTTTTGCCTAGTTGTCCAAAATCAGCAACCGACAGGCCACTCCAGTGAGGAGTGAGCCCTCCCAAAGAGAAGAGGACTATATCAGTGCAGTCTCTGCACAAGCTCAGAGCAGCACTCCCACTGCCACCTGTGACTATGCAGGTGCCTCTTTTCACCAACTCTCTCCCTCTGCAGGGCAGCAGCTTCCTGCCTGTCCATGACCTGCACCATGCCGGGGTTTCTTCTCACTGACCTCCCTCAGCAGAGGCAGCTCTTTTCAAGGCCGCCTGCCTGCAACCATGCAGGCCTCCCTCAGCAAACCTGCCCCTTTGGGGGCAGCTCTTCCTGCCCACTGGTGTCTATGCAAGTGTCTTTTACTCTTCCGTCCCTTTTCCTAATAAGCCTGCTCTCTGAATATAACTAACATCTCTGTCTAGTGGAGAAACTCGCCTGGGAAGCTCGCTGTGTGCCTCTGAAATGGGAGCTCTGCTGACACCTTTCCCAGAGTGAACCCTAGGACCCCACACTCCAAACTCACTGACTCCAAAAAAACGACAACATAGACTTAACAATATCATTTCCCAAACTCAGAAAACTTTTAATTCAGCCTTATCTCTTCCGATTCAAATCATTCAGAGCAGTAAATGTTATCTGTTTAAACTATAACTTCTGAAGCTACTTTTCGGGAGGGACCAATTTGAAGTAGAATGCATTGCCTCAGGTCATTCATCCTGGCTATCAGGAACCCTGATAGAAATCCATGCACAAAGTAGCAAGTGGTCAAGTTTCAGTAGAACCATATGCAGAGATTACAAATCCAGCAAGAAACCGGGCTTTCAAAATCAGAGTTGTGGTTAAGATTTCAATAAAACTTAAGCTTTAAGAGAATAGGAAATGACTAGATTTATCCACAGTGAGATCCTCAGTGCCTTGAACTGTGCCTTACACTCAGTGGGCTTTCAGTGCACATTTCCTGAATCGGTACAATTTTACCCACCTGAAATCTTGTTCTGTGGTTTTATTTAAACTAGTTGTCAGCATGGAATGACTTCTGCATTCTCTCCTGGAAGTGGGTGAATTTCCATGGTGAGCAATTCCTCTATATACAGTTTGCAAATCATTTTGGGAACCTTCCAAATGAAAGGCACTGTATAAATATACCCTCCCACCAGCAGCCAGCCGGCTTTCCACCAGGGATGCATTTGCATCGCTTATGTACATAGTGTTTCATTTGGGGCATTGCTTTTATTTTTATGACCATAAAAGAAATATTCACAGTATGAACAATAATGTAAACTGCATTCAAGAAGATATATATTTGTATATTTTTATGATTCAAAACTTGGAAATCTGAAAGAAAAGCAGGCATGGCATTTTTCTTTCCTGTTGCTGTTTGCTTTTTCATAGCATTCTTTTATTATTTCTTAACTTTATGGTGGAATTTTACTGAAATGTTCAAGTCTTTGTCTGTACATCATTTGAGAATATGTGGTGGTGGGTTCAAATGGATGTTGCTGGCAAAAGGCCTGAAAACTAAGGGTGCTTCGTTTTGCATTTATTCATGTCTGTGATAATAGTTTGCTTTAGCGCTGCTTTTTGTGGATGGAGGCTTCTTTAAGGAGAGAAAGAGAAAAGTAAGCAACCTTAGGTATAAAATACTTTCCAAGACACTTTGCATGATAATGGGAACTTTTATAGATGGAGGAAACTCTGAAGAGACATATTTTAGCCTTTATAATAAAAAGGGGGGCTGATTTCATTGAATATTGCTGGGGAGTTAGACTTTGAATTTACATCATACAAAAAATGCTTAATGAACTTTGGAATAAATAGCTAACATTGTTAAATCAAAACCTCTATAAATTATGTATCTACCTACACAGAATCACCTGCCTCCAAAAGATGAACTGAATTATAAGTCCTTAATTTATACATTTCCATAATTAATTAAATTTAAACGGAATGATATATCCCACTCCAGACATATTTTCCAAATAGGTTAGCCTTAAGGATTTCATTAAGAGAGGCACTAGTCTGAATGTTCAGAGTATTATTTGTATAACAAAACATCTAAAAAGGTAGTTTAAATAAAACCTTTGCTCACTTAGTTGAGGAATGATGTGAAATGCGGAAAATTAAGCATAGGCTACCAATAGTTAAAGGGAGAATTAATACAAATTTGACTTCATTTCTTAGGTTCACAATTCCCTTTCATAAATACAAAGCCTGGTGTTTGCTCACTTTTTTACTACTAAAACAATGAAGATGATTTCTGAAGCCTTAGCTAAGGGATAATAATGTTAGGAAATAGCTCGCTCAGGTTAGCTGTGGCTTATAAAGTAGATGTTATTGTATTCTTCATCTCCTCAGTCAGAATATTATTGTGGCTAAACTCTAATTTCATAGCCCTGGTTATGCCACTTTGTTTCATTAAAATGAATTTCTTCTTGAAAATATCTTGACATTCTTCTTTTTTATTAGAAAATAAAACAGCAGTTCCTCAATTGAGAAAAGCTAGAAGCATGGAATTGGTCTGCAGCTAGTTTTTACTACAAACCCCATAATGCTTTGGATTACTGCCTACAATCCCCATACTGCAGTACCAAACTTACTGTTAACCATCCCATTACTGGGGGAAAAAAAGAACAGAACATATGAGGACTATGTAACAAGCAAGGATTCTGCTTAAATGGAAATTACTAATTCTTGCAGTATTTCGAGGCTGACTTTTCTTTTTATTTAGTAAAATATAGCACAATTACGCATATGCACACTATTTTTTCATCCTGAAATGTAGTGTCATTTATTCTTATAAGATGCCAAGGTCTATATACTTCCCCTGTCAAAGCCTGTCTTTTACAAACCCATCACTGAGTTGCGTAGTTTTATAGCCCCCTTAAGAAGAGAGGTCATTTCTATTCAGATTTTAAAATAAAATCACAATACACTGCTTAATGCTCTAAACATCTGCAAATGAGAATTTGGTGAAGTAATTAAAATTCTTAATTAGATGCACCTTGCAGCTGCTGTTAGTCTTAATTGGCAATAATGCAGCTACATTTTGTTCTGACACATATCTTCAGAAGAGTTAGAGAAAGAACTGAAGGGAGGCAAGAGGAAAATGTTCCCACACAGTTCAAGACAGTTCGCACAAAGAGGATCCCATGGCAACAAACAGCGAGGCCCACAGTTGGCTCTGTAAGATCCAGGAATAGACAATGCTTCACCTCGAATTCAAACAAACACTTCCCTTCCTGGATCTGGAGAGAAAGAGCTTTAAAGTATATCTTAAAATACTTTTGAAATGGTCAAATATTCACCTGTGTCTTTAACACACTCTTCAAAGCTTCTGGATACTCTCTAAAGCGCACATCAAGGTAATAATTAGAACTGGTGCAAACAGACTCGATTTTTGTCTCTACCACATGGAGTGGGTCTTGGTAACCGGTTTGTTTTCAGCTTGTCATTTTTATAGGCAAGAAAACTGAGGCCAAGAGACTTTCAAGTGAGTCCCTCGAGTAATTATCGTCCACTTAGGAGGAGAAATTGGACTCAAATTTAGATTTGGAGTCTACAGTTCAGGAATTTTACTTCTAAACTTTGCTTGAAGCAAATAGATGTGCTCATTGAACCCTTTCCAGTCTGCTAGAAACCTCCTTATTTATTTATTTATTTATTTATTTATTTATGCATACAAGAACTGGGGTGTAGGCCAGCGATGTGGGGGGTGAGAGGAATCACCAGAGACAGAGCGGGGAGCAGAACAGGCAGATCTACTGAAATACACTGCTGAGGGGAGCAGGTCAGCTCCCTGGCTGGGGATTGAACTCGTGCTGCAGTGGCTGTGGATAGCTTCATAGTGCTGAGACTTTACCCCTTGAGACACTGGGGAGGCCCCCTCCTTCCTCATTTAATTGGTCAGCAAGAGGATGTGATAGAAGGTGTTGAAAATGTGGATGGAAAGCTAGGAGAGGGTGAGACTGTTTCCCCTTTATCCTTGTCCTCAGTTTTTTTTCTGGCTAGGGTAGGCAGGGAAGGAGCAGGCAGAAGTGAAGGGCTAGCACCTAGCAGCTTAATCTGTGTGTTATCTCCAGGAAACCTTGTATGTCTTGCCCACACTTAACCAGATCTTCCCTCAGTTTGGACTAGCAAGTTCAACATACTTCTCCTTCCTTACAAATATTGATTTGTTTCCCAGTCCCATCTCTCATTCACTCCCTCCTGTGCCCAGACTGAGTTTAGCTTGTATTACTCTAGCAAGTGTTTCCTTTATGCAGTTGCGTTTTAACCCCTAAATTAAATGAAAACATTACTTCTCTAGGGCCAAGTCTGCTTTACCTATTTATTCTTCTATTTTCAGTTTATGCTATTAAGCTTTGCATTGCAAACACTGTGGACAGCATTGTAGTAGGGGATAAAGTTTTCTAAAATGGGGGCTACAGGAGTAGAGGGGAAAGGTTGAAGAGTGGGGAGAAACAGGGGTGGTAACTGGAAAAGGAAAAGTGTTTTTCAGTCTTTTAACCACTGTCCACTCCACCTCAGAACCTAATACTGTGGTTGCTGTATTGCTATTAGCACTTCTGCAGTCTCACTAACCCCAAGCGTGGGCCATAGACCAGCAGCATTATCATGGTCCATGGACTGGCTTATTACAAATGTAGATTATCAGGTTTTACTCCAGACTCACTGAATAAGAATCTGCATTTTAGCAAGACACCCAGGGGATCCTGTGCACGTTTAAGTTTGAGAAGTAGAGAATCACATGTATTATACTATCCCAAGGCAGTCAAAAGGGCAAGGATCTGAAACGAAGCAAATCTCCCAATTTATTTGATCAGTTCCTACTTGGTGTTTCTTTCCCCATCACAACTCCATAGCAGAATCCTACAGGGAAGTCGACTACAGGATGCAAGGAAGGAGGATTCTCTTCAAACTCCTCTCCTTACCTCCACCCCCAGTTTTCCACAAGCACCCATTGCCCAGGTCTCACCTCTTAGGGAAAATGTTGCTCCTCCTCCCAAAAGAAAGAGCGGCTGCTTGGAAGGTTAAGGTCTGAAAGACTCACAGTTTACATATCAATACAGACTGGAGCACTTTGCAAAATGGCCTTTAGGAACGTTTATCACCCAGCCACCTGAGGTTTGGAGTGGCTCCCTCTGCCTCCCTAAATCCCACTGGCCTTTGAAATTCCTGTTAAAGTGAGACTGAGAATGGGGAGAGGGGGAGTAGAGGAAGAGAGAGAGAGAGAAAGAGAGAGAGAGAGAGAGAGAGAGAGAGAGAGAGAGAGAGAGAGAAGAGAGATTGCTCGCAATAACAAATCTGCTCAAAAGAGATGAAAGGAGGCTATTGTGAGCATGTCAGTTTAGGCATCGCTCTCTGTACCTTTCTGCTTCCTAGAGAAATGGAAGCGTTAAGTCTAAGGTGGCCAATGCAAATCTAGGTAAGCGTCCAAATTTGCCGGTCCACTTTTTCCGGAAGGGCTGATTCCTGTTATTCGAGGTCTCCGGGTCCTTCCCAAAGATTCCCAGGCTGCCCTCCTTCCTCTTCAGTCTTCTGAAAACTAAAACTCGAAAAGCGGTGGCGTTCTGTGGATTGGCTAGTACTAAAATATCCATTGGGTGGCAGTAACACTATCCTCTTTATGACTTGCAGCAAACCAGAGAATGCATTCAATCAAATGAACCGATCTTGTAGAAACACTGGAATCATTTATGCATTGCAGTTTCTTTCTTGTTTTCGCTCCTTCTTCCCTGGGATATTTTGAGTGGACCGTGGCTATTAATCAAGAGATCACGCTTTTCGTGGTTTGCTTGTCGTTTTCGCTCAGGATTAGCATCATTCAAGGCAAACGCAAAGCTGCTTTTTTTCCCCCACTCTTTTTTGAAAAATCCTTTTTGGGGGCTGCTGAAGAGAGCTAGGACCCAGGAGACACCTTCCCAAACAGCAGGGGTTGTGTGCTTTCACATAGCAGTACTGTACAAGGAAAACCCGGTCGGATCTGTTATTGCGGGATACTTGTGAAATATACATAGGATTCTTTCTTATGGCTGCATCCCGGATCTGGAAATTTTACTTGGGGACCAAGAAGATCTGAAAAGCTACATGTATACAGAAGATTTGGAAGCAAGACTCCGATTCTTGTCATAGAGCTCACAGACTTCCTCACTTACCGGCCTTTTTCCTTCCTTCTTTTTATTTTTTAAAAAAAATTTCTTCCCTCTTTTTCTGCTCTCTCCTCTCTCAGTCTCTCCTTTTCTATCTGCCTCTTCTTTTTTTTTTCCTCCTAGTCTTCTTTTTCCCCCTGCTCTGCACCTGGATCGTATCTTCACCAAACAATCGGGCACTTTGAGAACTAACTGGAGGCAGTCTTGTAGGGAAGAGCTGTATGGAATTATCTGCTTTTATGGTGAACTTGGCATTTGTGAATGGGTATCTTGTTCACGAAATTAATTGCTAGCAAAAACAAGAAAAGAACACAGGAGTAAAACGTGGATTTTCTTGAATACGCATTGTGATGACCAGCGATTACCTTACCGACTGATAGCCAGAGGAGAATAATTTGGAAGACTGTTGTGGGTAAGGTCATTTTATATATGCAAACCCATCAGTGGCGTGAGCGAACTTGGGCATTTGTAATGGGAATGGGTGACTTGGGTGATTGCTGCATCGCATTGATGGCTGTGATGTGGCCGTTATTGGCACCGAATGGAATAACTGCAGTTGGGTGTGTTGGTGTGTGTGTGTGCGTGTGCATGTGTGTGTGTGTCAGTGGGTCTGTATTTTGAGTGTAATTGAAAAAGAAATCAAAGAATCACTCCCCCCCACTCCAATTATTTTCGATATGGAAGAGTGTCTTGAATTCATTCTGGGTAGACACTCTTTTGTTTGGATGCAATATTTGTGCCTCCTTGTTCTGGAAGGGGTAGCAACAGTGAAAGGAACACTTACTGAAGAGCCCTATTTAAAATGAAACGAGCTACTCTTTATTCATTAAAAGAAATATGTTTTCAACTCAGTGCAGCATTCTGCTGCATTTCACAGCCGCAATGGGACCAGGGACATCCCACTTGTCAAGTTCTTAAACTTTAAGGTGATAATCATCGTTAATTGTTTTCCAGGTTGTGATTATCGGAGATTATTAAGCACCCTGGACTACTTTTTTTATTCACTGGTTTATCGTTCAGAGTGAAGGAAAAAAAAAGAAAGAAAGAAAAAAAAAAAAAACCTGAAAATGATGACCAAAATAGAGACTAGTGCCATGTTATTTTAAATATCATCATAATGCTTTCTTTCTCAAGTTCAATTGCCCACTAATAAAATTATTTACCCAATACCCTAAATAGCTGAAGCTGCGACCCACGTGCAGGGGAATCGAAGGTCTGGAAGGAGAGACCATCCTTTTATTGCAATGCAGCCAGCTTTGGAAATGCGGGCAATTACACACTTCCCTTAACCTTAAGTTGAAGATGTGTCCTATCTGCTTCATCTATTTTACCCTTTTGGTAAAAAGTTAGAGACTAGAGCAGGAAGGGTGCTTAAGAATATTCTGCCTAGGAAATGAGAGGAAAAAAATCAATGTTGATGACGTGGTTCAGTGCACTGTACTGCAATGCTAAAGTCCCATATTCAGTACCTATGATGAGAGAAGAGAGCAATTTACATGTGTTATAAATTTTACCTGGTAGATTGATCTGAAGGGGAGGGGAGAAGATATGTGGATATGTAGGAAGATGGATGAAAGTCGTGCATAATCGGTGATTATGTAACTTCATTACATCAGCGAGCTTCAGTCAACGATAGTGAGATGAAATGATTGTATGGAGCGAGGCTCCATCATCCTGTTAACTTTTGTAGGCTTGTAACAGCTAACAGGAGGAGGAGGGCAGATAGAGATTAGCTCTGAGGGTCCTGTAAACCCTGATCTCTGTGGCGAATTTAGCATGAGTTTTCTCATAGTGAGTTTCTGAGGGACAGCAGACCATGCAAGCTTTAGGCTGGGCAGGAGCAATTTTAGCCACACCCGTGGAAAGTCAAAATGAGTCCACAATGTTTCACAAGTGCCCCACTGAGTGACCAGGGCTCAGGAGTCCAGCCAAGGTCATAGTTCTGTATCCTGTGATTGAAATCCATGACCCCAACTAAGTCGAAAGTTAAATCTGTTGAAATGAAGACTGAACGGAATGACTACTTGGGGTCCTCACTGGCATTTTTCCTGGTAAAGCATGATGCAGATTTCAGTGTGGTGGTTCCCTCATAAAAATGATTGCTTCCACGATGTGTCAGAAACAAGTGTTTTGTGCCTTTATCTTTGCCCTGACAACCTTTTTCTGGGCCATTTTAACCCTCTGGGAAAAGAGAAGGAAAAACCTTCCTAGGCAGTGATATCCTGTTAAATTAAAAAATAAACGGCCGTGGATTCATTATTAATACAAAACCCAGAAATAAAGAGCAATCCATTTTCAAGTTTTACTTACCGAATGGATTAAAGGACATGTTGCAGCTGCCTGTGACTTTTATCATGACATGAGATAAATGGACTGTGCTCATTTTACAAAGGAGGGAATACTGCAGAATAAAATGTCATTTTTCCTGATATTTTATTTGGAGCTGCGATTTTTTTAAAAAGAAAATACACATCAGCTCCTTTTGGCCTTGTACTGTAGGAGGATGTATTTTTCTCTCAGAAGATTATGTATTTCCCCCAGATAAAACTCAGCCGAAACCCTAACCCTGTTGAATTAAAACATCAAATCACTTAGTTGTGCTATATCTTATTTCACTTTACATTTATTTTACAAAGAAGACTAGAATGACTCTTCTCTCATAGAGGTGATATGATTCTTACGTGTTTTCTATGGAGTCAGGTGCAGGAGCTAAACATCTACTAAGCAACTTCGAAAAGATTTGCTTACCCCAAGTCAGAATGGTGGCATGGTGGAATGAATTTTTGAGCTCCAATATTTGAGATGACTTTCTTATTTCTGCAGGACATGCCCAAACATGGGTATATTGTGCCACTGGATTCGGAGGTTTGGTGTTCATATTGTGTAGGAAATTGGATGTGAAGTTAACTCCTGATTCCTTCCTTCAGGGGTCAGGGTAACACTATGTCTGCTTCTAGGCTGTTAGTCTCCAACTATGAGCAGAAATATAGTCTTCAATGTTTTCTCCTGCACTCCTTTACTTTAATATTTTATAAACGACTTCCTTAGTTGTTTTCTGATATAAGCCACATGCATGTTACCAAATGGCATATTCTAGAGATTTCCTGAGCTCAGGAAGGGATGGAAATAATACTAGACAGGAAAATAAGTCTCTTTAAAATAGACACTGACCGTGAAATATGCATACAAATGTAATTGCTTTCCTTTTACTTGAAGACTGCCTATCTTCTCATTAGGAAAGACAGTTTCAATCATTTTAATGACACTTTATAACCTGTTACTTTCTTTTGGAAGAGGATTATGTAACCGAGGCAGGTTATGGCATTTTTCCCTAACTATTCTACGAATCAATAAGAAGCTAAGCTTAATAGCTAAGCTTAATAGGAAAGCTTTCAAACAAGCAGGCAGTGAATAATTTAAAAAGTAATATATATTTCTCTTTTATTTCCATTTCGTTAGCTCAAGTAATACTGGGGGAAATAGGTGAAATACCATTTAGAAACACAGAAAGTACTAATTTTGTTTCCTTACCAGTTGCTTCAGCCACGTCAGGGGATTTAGCTGGTAAGTCATGACAGTATTCCTAAGACTAGAGAAAAATGTAAAAGCAATTTTTATTCTGTTTGTAATGTACATGAACAAATCATATTGTTAAAATGCCTAAGAGATCAAAAACATTTTTAAGAACAACTGAACTTTTAGGATTCATTTAAGATGTATATTTCTGAATATTTCAGTCTGTTATACACTGAAGTGTTGGGATATATTGTCTTACAATAAATAGGATCTGTGGTGTTGGGCAAATATTGTGTTTTTATAAATCAGACTACTCTATAAATTGTGGCAACCACAGCACCCAGGTGTTGATTAATAAGATTTAAAAGTAGCAAGTTTTCTGGCAATGCTCAAGTTATAAAGCATAATTATAACAGCACCATTTGGGCAGCTATAGATAAGGCTGTGTCAGCATTTTTATTATTAAATTCCAATCCTGTTTCCATTAGTTGTTTCAGGAATCTCAGAGGAAGGAGCTCAGCTCTCTGAGACAGGCAGGTATCCTAGAATCCTGGGCTGAGTCATAGGTCCTGAGTGACATTTCAGGCTTGTCTGTTACTACCCCTTGTGAATTTTGACCCCACACTTTACCTCTCAGTGTTCCAGATAGTCATTTTACAAAAGTAGAATAGTTGCATATTATGCTAAAGAAACGAGATCTGTGTTTAAGTGCTTACCATCATGCTATGCCTTAGAAATTTATGGAAGAATTATTATTGTTATTATTGTTATTATTATTATTATTATTATTGGTTTCCCCAAAGTCTTAATGGATTAAACAGTGCATTTTTTTCATGTGCTTATTGTAAATCTTTACAGGCACTTCCTAGTATCAATTACAGTTAGCTGGTAGGTAATATCGTTCAGTGAGCAAGTAACAGACAAATTAAAAGCTTTAGTTGCTAACTTTCACTCAGTTTTTTTCTAGCAGCACTCAAATGGGGCATAGTTATCTTAAGTAATAAAAAAAAATAGTTGTTTTTTGAATCAGAGAATAGTAACTAACAGTTTCATGTGTGTGATTGTTTTAAGCTGATTGCTTTACTTAAAAATATTCCCAGTACTTAGGTGCTTCTGACTTTTGTGCCAAGAATACACAAACAAACGTTCACAAACCTGATGCTACCACTTAAACTGGGTCAACTGTCCAAGCAGCCATTCTCATCTATCACTTTGTTAATAAAAGCATAATGGGTGTGAATACTAAGTATAACAGAGGACATAAGAATAGAGATAATAGTTTAGTTTTGGATATTTGCTAGTTGCAATAATTACTAACGTTCTTTAGGGGGAGGCAATCCCCCGTGTGTCACCGCTAACCCTGCATTTCTTTAATGTTCTTATAGCTTAATGTAAATACATTTACATATATGAGAAGGGCACAGTTAGTGACATGACCTTCCAGATATGTTTTTAAATGACTGGCTAATCAGATGAAAAAGTAAATTTTTCTATTTTAGTTAAGACAGAATTGGAAAGTGGAAAATTAACCCTGTAAATAAGAGAAAGTAAACATGGACTCAAAGAACTTTCCTGTTACAGAGCAACCCTTCTTTTTCACTGCTTTTCCAACACTCCTTGCCAGTGTTTTCTTTTTACCTTAAGGATCCACAATAGTTCTTTGTTTCAGATGAATCTGATCATGCATATTTATCTGACTTCATTGATGCCTATAAATAGTGAGCTCTTCATGGTTTCCTATATTTAAAAAATGAACATTCCTTATAGCTCATGGAAATGCTTGAGACTTGCTCTAGGAGATTTATGAAGGAATATTACAGGAATGTAGGCAGGCTTGTTTATTTGACAAATTCTGCTAATCACCTTACAAATATGCTTTTAATTTTCACCCAGAGAATGCCACCCTGGAGTATCTTACACTGAAGATAGCATTCCATTATGGGTCAACCACACGGCTCAGTGGACATACACTAGCTGCCTACTCTGACCATTGGTTTACAATGAAAGATCCTTAATTGACATGCTTTTTCTGGTTCCCCTGTGTAGAAACAATATTCACGTGCCAAAACTCTAAGACTCCTAAGGCTTTTAGCTTTCAAGAAAAGATGATATTCCAGCCCGGTGTTGCTTTCCTATCACACGATTTGAAATTGCCAAGCAAATTCAGGGAGAGAGCAAAGCATTTAGTATTGTTTTCCTGAGAATCCACTTTTTTTCCTGTTTTCATATGACGACATTAAAGGTAATATTATTCACAAGCTGTTCAATGGGCGCGTTAGAGTTACTATGTTCATACATACACAATATAATTAATGACACTAAATGAGTTATTTTTTGTTCATACCAGAGCTATATGTCTAAGAACATGTATTTTTGAGTCAAAATTAGATTGTATGTGTTAATAATTCCTTAGTCAGGAAATTGTGTGTGTGGAGTTTGGATTCATCAGAAAAATGAAATGGACTGTGAATTGTGATCATGTTAATTATAGATTTTCACTCTTTCAATACATCTGTAAATTATGTACCTTATACTTTATGTGAATTATAATTATAATAAATCACTGTATGAATAATCATAAAATTATTCATAGTGGTTTATTTTCCCATGGCCTGATCAAAGTGAGTTAATTTGTAGGTTCTTACCCTATCAATGTTTACATGTAATGCAGCTATGACTTTGTATAGAGATCTTTATCATTTTCTCATCTAAAGTTCCCCTTTTTAATTAAAAAAATGGAAGACCACTTAATCATAGTTGTACTTGCTGTATCAGCTGACTGAGAAAATGCATAACAAAAACAAATTATTATGAACATAATAATTCTTTAAAGTGAATTTGATTCTGTATAGTCACAACAGGGTCTACTTATATCTTTAGAGTACATTCTTTATCTACATAGAAATTTTGGTGCATATGTAGATTCTAGACCCTCGGAGTAAATCTTGCAGCCCTGGTAAACAAAAGGCCGATATGTGTCTAGAGCCAAGATACTTGCCTTCCATATGCACATGACGTTTATCTTAAATACAATATGAAAGGCAAATGTATATGCTATATGATTCAAAGAAGTTGATTTTTTAGATGGAGAGACTTGGAGTACCTACTTTCCTAACAACTTGCATTTAAAGTTCCAACACAGGTATATTAACATTCAAATTTTAGGATTCAACAAAAATATAGGCTATAACTTAAAATTTCTGATATTAGTTGCTTGTTGATTTGCAAAAAATGAAAAATGATGGAAAACGTATAAAATAAAAAAAAATTCTGATATTACAAAGGAACAATCATTATTTGTATTGCAAAGTGAAAATGAATTATTACAAGCAGAACCAGAGGTGATTACAGTGGCCTCATAAAAATCTAATGAAGTTATGTACATTGTGGGACTAAAGGATTCCCCATTATATTAACTAAGGAAATTCTGAATCAGAGGAATGAAGTTTCCAAGATCTCACAATGTGTGGCTCTCCCATGATATATAATTCCTGCCTCTTGCTATACAAATCCCCATTTGAGTGGTCACATAACAATGTCCTGGCATAAGATTATAATTTTTTAAGTAATGTGTTGCATATGAAAAGAAATTGTTCTTGTCGAGGCTAATGGCAGTGCATCTAATCCTTTGGCCCCTACTCACTTGATTGACTTGAGCTCACTCATGTGATGCCTTCAGTCAGAACCAGTGGACTTAATTTTTCCATTACACACATTGTGCCATTCCTGACCTCATTCGCGCTCTGGAGACACAGTGCTTACCTCGCATATATGTACATGAATTATGTTAATCTTACATACAAAATGTAAAGCACATGCATCTGGTAGTGGGATATGGATCGAAGGAGTTGCTTTATTGAATGGATGGATAGATTCAGGAGAGTTTGGAAGAGAGGCAGAGTCTCTTTGCCTTTCCTATCCTGTCTTCTTTCCCATTAGCCTGTATCTGCCCACCCATGGGGAACTGCTCTTCTCTATTTTCCTGACTTTTCTGCACATCCGTGGCACTTAGGACTGCCATCATTATCTCAGAGGTGCATGTCGCTTTGTTGCTTCCAAAGCAAGGGGTCTCATCAAAATATCTTTTAGTCACATTTTATTCCACTTTGAAGAGATGGAATTTCATCTTTCATTTCCTCAGCAACCAGGTTACTCTGTTTACATAGATGAGAATGAACCAATTTGGGAATAACGAGGACAATATTTTATCAGGTTTGCCAAGATACCATCACATAGATCCATCGCTGGATATAGGCGTATAGATAAGACATACATTGTGTGAAGATGTTTAATCTATGAATCACTGTTAGAATGCAAAAGAGAAAAGTCTGGAATAATAGACTCCCCCCCCCTATAATATAATAATGCCATTTGGAGAAAACTTGCCATTATTTTTTTCAGATCCAGAAAAAATGACAGACTCTCGTTTTAGATGATTAGGTGGAGAGGGTACGATGGAGGACATACTTTTATTCCATTTGGATATTGCAGTGCCTTCCATTCTTACTGGATAGGCAGCTGCTTAACATACCTTTTTGAAGAAATGATATTGTCTACAAATACCATCATGTCCCCAACCTCTTCGCCAATTTTAGTTCAGAAGGGACACAGCCAGGGGAGCTAAACACAGCAGTAAAAAATGGAAAACAGAGACACTTTGAATGCTATCAGATATTTTGTGTAAACAAAGCTTCATGTGGCCAAGGGAGAAAATGTGAATGTAACAAATGAATCTGGTGGCTCTCGGTACTTGGCTTTTGAATACCCCTGTTAAAGCCCCTAATTGTTCTCACCATGACAGAACTCCTGAATGGTACTCAAGAGGCTCCCAGCTCCACAGTGTGAGAGTAAATGCATTCAAGGGGTCTCTAGGGGTTTTGGACTCTGCTGCTTTCCCTTGTCGGGGTTCTCCTCCAGGGCCCATAATAACACAGTCACAGAGCAAGCTGCTTGTGTCAGTGGGTGTGCTCATTGCAATGAACGAACGGTTTAGCTGAGCTCCAGGAAGCCAGTGCTTGTCTGTTTTGTATTTCCAAAGCCCAGCATTCTGCATGGCATATAGTAGGTCATCAGTATATCATTGTTACATGAATGAATGCTGAAGCATTTTGCAACAGCAGATCAGTTTTAGAGCAGTGTTCTCCCAAACCCAGGCTGCATTGTAAATGGAGACAAAAACTGCTGCTTTAGGGGAGTGAAAAAGGAAAATTGAGAAATAAAAGAGAGAGAATTGATACCAGGTAGTTTGTCATCTATGAACAGATTTATGAAGGAGAAGAAATGACTGACCCTTCCTCATTTCTTTCCTCCCTTATTTCCTTCCTTTATTTTGTCCCTCCCTCCCTAACATACCTTTATGAAGAAGTGACATTGTTTACGGATGCCATCATGTCCCCAACCTCTTTGTCAATTTTAGCTCAGGAGGGACACAGCCAGGGGAGCTAGACACAGCCAGGGGAGCTAAACACAGCAGTAAAAAATGGAAAACAGAGACACTTTGAATGCTATCAGGTATTTGGCGTAAATGAAGCTTCATGTGGCCAAGGGCGAAAATGTGGATGTAACCAAACGAATCCGGTGCCTCTTGTGGTGGCCCTCCTTTCCCCTTCCTTTCCTGTCCTCTTCCTTCCTTCTACTCCCACCACAGATGTTTGAGAGACTTCAGTGTGCAAGGTGCTGAAAGAAGGCCTGTGTGGACAGGGAGACCAGTGATGCCATATGCCTGGGCCCAAAGACAGCAAATTAGGGGGATGGTGATGAACAGAATCATATAATCATGAGCTTGGAGGGATTAGAACAGGCTTGCTTTCTGCTAGACTTTTAAGGAGTTCATGTTGGTTTGGAGAAGATGAGAGAGAGAGAGAGAGAGAGAGAGAATGAGAATCAAGACCAAAGATATTGTAAGCAGGAACAAATAGAACATGCTTAGGGAAGGAGGTGACACTCTACTTTCTCCAGAGAATGAGGTATGTGATGCAGAATCTAAGAAGATAAGACTGAAGTCCTCACCACAAGAAAAACAATAACAATGTGGATGGATGTTGACTGGACTTGTGGAGGTCACTGTACAGATTACACACATATCGAATCACTATGCTGTATACCTAAAACTAATAGGATGTTGTTATGTCATTTCAATAAAAAAAGAAGATAAGGTACTGGTCTGGCAGTGGGGAGTCAATGGAATGGGGTTTCATGAGCATAAGAAACATAGAACATTGTATGACCTGCTCATATTTATGTGAGCAAGAAGAGAAAAAAATGAAGTCTGTATCTCCAAAGTATCTTTGATTCCCAGTTTTGTAAATTTCTCAGGGGCTCCTGAGTTCCATATTTATTCTAGATTTCTTCATGCTGAATCCTGTTCTCAAACAGCCATCATTGGCTTTCCTCTTTTCCTTTCTTCCTGCTAAGACTAAACAACTGTTACCAGCACTAGATAAATACAGAGGCCAGAGTTTTAAATGACCTTTTAAAAATATTTATTTATTTATTTTTGCAGAGAAGAACTGGGGTGTGGGCCAGTGATGTGAGGGAGTGAGAGGATTCACCAGAGACAGAGTGGGGAGCAGAACAGGCAGATTGACTGAAATACACTGCTGAGGGGAGCAGGGACAGGGAAGGAGAGCTCTGCTGCGCCATATGTGGGTTACTTCTCTGGCTGGGGATTGAACTCAGGCCATAGCAGTGATAGCACAATAGCGCTGAAACTTGTGGCTTAACTATAATTCTTCGATGAGAATCTTTCAAGTTTCTTTTTTTTTTAAGATTTTTTTCTATTTATTTATTTTATTTATTTATACAAGCACTGGGTACAGTCAGAAGCGCGGGAGGGTGAAAGAACTCGCCAGAGCCAGAGTGGGAAGCAGAACAAGCAGAAGGACCGAAGTACACCTGCTGAGGGGAGCAGCGGGTGGCAGGAGAGGTCTGTGCGCCATGTGGGACCCTCCTCCGGTGGCCGAGGAGCAGCCGGGGATCGAACCAGTGCTGCAGAGGCTGCGGGCAGCTCCGCAACCCAGCGCTCAACCGTTGTGCCACCAGGGAAGCCCTCAAGTTTCTTTTTTTATGGTGATGGGAACAGAAAAGAGTGACCCCTCAAAATGGCTTCATTTGGGAGGAAGGGGAGGCTAGAGAAGGTAACTGGAGAGAAAAAGAAAAGGGCAAGTGGTTTAAATAATGTAATAGCAAAGTGAAAACAATTCCAAAATAGTTCTATGTTAACAGAATATGGAAAAAGAATATTGCTTTAGAATATAATATGCACTCAATAATAAGGTAATGGGATTTATTCCTAGCAAGTGTGAACTCTCATGTTAACTACCGATAATGATAACAATTTTGAATTGCAGATGAAAATCAGAAAGTCAGCCTCCTAAAATAAAAAAAAATAACTCTCATTTTAGGCAAGTTTAAATTCTTTACCCTATCAAATAGTCTCTTTACACTTCTAATAAGTAGAAGTGGGGATTTTTACCCCCATACTCTGTACTTTTTATAATCACTAGATATTGGAAGTGCTAGTAAATTTGGAAATGGCCAAATTGAAGATAAAATGAAGAGCAGTGCAATTTACTTAGGTGCAAGCTAGGATTCAGCTAAATGAGTAAGTGACATAGTCCAGTTGTGGTTAAAGTTCACCCCTTAAAACCCTGAGGACTCTGATTATAGGCTAGGGTGGGATTCCAATTATATGGTGGGGTGGATCACAGGAATAAATGCTGGATGGTGGCATTTATACATGGAATATACAGAAACAAAACAAAGGGTCAGATAAAACCAAACCAATAACAAACGCTAGAAATCTGAATGTAGAAGTGCACTATCCGAGGGTGACAGGGATGGGGACAGCAGGTCCGGAGGGGGTACAAATGGATTAGGGTGAAGGACTTTGGATGTCTGGTGGAGGGTGTTGTGGTAACAACACCTGAAAGGGGGTGACCCAGTAACTAAATTGTATACTGTTGTAAACCAATGTTACTTCAATTTTAAAGAAAAATAATTTTTAAAAATCGCGAATAACAAAAAATAAAAAAAAAAAACAACTCTTGAGGTCACTGGCAGCATCTCAATCTCTGTCAATAGTATTCCCTTCCCTCTCCCACCATATTTTATTATGAATTGTGGATGTTCTCTCAATATTCTCCAAAGTACCCAAAGTACTCAGCTTTAGCCTTCAAGTTTGAAGCCCTTTCCTATAATAGAGGCACATGCTAAGATCCTCCTATGCTGAAATTCTGGAGTTGCCCTGGTCTCAGATGATTCTTCTGCAGCTAGTGTAGCTTATGCTGGTTCTTGGTGACCACTGTTCTCTGACCGCACGACATTAGCAGATATTGCTCCTTCTAATATGTATTTGAATGATTAACTTCCTCATATGCATGAATGAGAGATACTATTTGAGGGTCCTGTCTATTGTAAGACTTGTGCTTGACTTGGGGATGAAGATATTAAAGACAGTTCTTGCCACCAAAAGCTTATGGACCTCTGAAGAAGGCAGCTTTGTTCCACCGGGATTCGTGGAAACAAGGTTCGTGGCTTCCCGGGCAGGGTGAGAAAATGATTACAATGTGGTGGTAACTGAGGTCTCAGCCAATTCTATGGTCCCAAAATTGTCCAAAATTGAGCCAGGGATCTGTTCTTTCTATTCAAATCTTCAGTATAGAGTCATGGGTGCGGCCTGCCACCAGAGGGTGTGTGTGTGTGTGTGTGTGTGTGTGTGTGTGTGTGTGTGTTGTGTGTGTGTGTGGTGGAAGTGGGGGTTGTTGTATAACCTTGAACAAGAAAGTTTCCTGCAGCTGCTGAGGGAAATTGCCAGTGAAGGATTCAGCTGTGAGCTATCATTTGTAGGTTGGGTACACAGGCTAAGAAGAGGGGAAGGGAAGGTATTTGGGCTCTCTGACAAAGACATTTTTTTCCTTTGCCCTTGAGTCACGCTGCAATAATAACATAGGATATTATTTAGGAAATACTGTGAACTCTTAAATATTTGTTTAAAGGGGTAAAGACACTAAATTATTTTTGAATACATCTAAAATATTCCAGAAAAGGTGATACTTTGAGGAAAGTAGTTGAATTCCTATTATAAATTCTCCCGTGATAAGTTTCCAGGCTACCATTATTTAGTGAGTGCCTGCCTCCTCTGTGCTCTGGACTCCCACGAGGAGAAAGAGAGGAGTTGAAAATCCAGATCTGGGGTTTTAACATAGGACCTATTTCAATTGTGCTTCCGTGGTGTAAGGGCTTGATTCCAAGGGTAAAGGAAAAGTTGGTGGTTAATCAGGAAAGGGGAAAGGAATGGGAATAGTGTGGGGCTACGTGCTCTAAAGTCCCAAGGTAATAAGACAACTGCTGGGGTTGTGAAGGACTGGAAACTGACAGAATGCATCGCTCAATGAACTGAATAGTGGTGGAATGATTTGAATGTAGAGTTGCTGGTACAGAACAGATGTAGTGAAAGCAGTGTTTCATTAGTATTAGTCAATCTGTGATTTGGACTATAGGGGGGATAGTTCTGAATACGATGAATTTGAAATCACAGGATAGATCCTGGAATCCAATTTTTACTGAAGAAAGAGTTTCACGTAACACTATGTAACACTATTTACTTCTACATATAGGGCAATATTAATCTCTAACCTTTACTTGAGGAAAGTACTGTTATTTCAGATTTTAAAATGCTTTCTTCAGCCCTAGTGAGGTGATAGGAGATGGTTTTGATTTCCTATAGTCAATTAAGGGGCCTCCCTGGTGGTGCAGGGGTTAAGACGCAACCTATGAAGCTGTCTGCAGCGTCCCCAGCCTCTGCAGCATGAGTTCCATCCCCCGCCAGGCCAGGGAGCAACCCACATGGTGCAGCAGACCTCTCCTGACTGGCACGCTGCTCCCCTCAGCAGTGTATTTCAGCCAGTCTGCCCGTTCTGTTCCCAACTGTCTCTGGTGAACCCTCTCACCCCCCACACCTCTATCCTGTACCCCAGCTCCTGTATGCATAAATAAATAAATCTTTAAAAAAAAAAGATAGTCAATTAAGTTGAATCCACTGAGACCTATTGTACAAGTGTGTGTGTATGTGTGTGTGTGTGTGTGTGTGTGTATGTATGCGCGCGCCCGTGCGCAGAGAACAGAGGTGTAGGCTAGCGGTGTGGTCGGTGATCAGACTAACCAGAAATAGAATGGGGAGCAGAACAGGAAGATTTACTGAAATACACTGCTAAAGGGAGCAGCGGGCGAGGCAGGAGAGGTCTGCTGCACTAAGTGTGGGTTAGCTCCCTGGCGGGGGATTGAACTCAGGCCTAGAGGTGATAGCACTGAGACTTAACCTGTGAGCTAGTACAGGCAGGCCCCAGTACTAGTAATTTTTAAGAGTAGTAGCTACGTCTAAATGAGCAACCATTCATTAATTCATAAAAAAAATTGAATAGGAATGAACTTAGTATACCTCCCTGCAGACACAGACAGATGACTGATAAATAGATAGATGTATATTTATATACATGTATATCAAATAATTATTAACTGATGTTCATTTAAAAAATTTAAAAAACAATTTTCCCCCTCACTTGACCTGGCATTTGACTACACAGTTAACTCATTTCATTTCAACAAGTACTCCCAGATTATCTACCTTCTTTTTGCTAAATACAAGTACTAGGCTAGACTGAGCAATTCACTCATTGTCAAAGTAATTAAAGATGTATACTGCTAAGTATTTAAAAATATGTATCTTAGATAAGTAAGCTTTACCACCACCACCACCACCACCCAGGCTTATTCTAAAACATTTGCTCTATTGCTTCTCTGCTGCTGGCATGACTTCAGTAATTTAAAAAAAATACAGTACTTTTTAAAAGATGATACCCTTTTGCCATCAAAGCATTCCCCTTGACTTTAGGGACATAGATGCTTCAGTTTTTCAAATACATATTATTAAGCTTATTAAGATGTCAAATCTCCATATACTCATTATATGTTTCTTCATACACTATAAACTCAAGTTGCTCTATTTTTACTGTTTGCATCATGCTATTTTGTACACAGCACACTTTTTATCTCATAGACTTGAGTCAATTGGTTTTAGCCTCACCACACAGAGTCTCACATCCCTTAAAAGTAGGTAAGTAGGTGGTATGGGAGATGAATGACGCCTATTGGAACACACTGCATCAGAAGTTATTTAAACCTCATCTATATTTGTAAGTTAAAAAAAAAGAATTACTATTTTCCGTTTCCAGAGTTAAATTTAGCTTTAATTGCTTAAGATCATAATCGGAGAAGTGTGGGTTATATTGCTCTAAGCATCTTCCTTGGATTCTCCAATTTCCTGGAATTGAAGATTCAAATCCTAGTAGATCTACACTTACCATTTATTGCTTTTGGAATTCCTGCTAGATCAATCTTCTTAGTTTTATTGTTAGTTATAAAGTTACTATGGCTATGATTATTAATATATAAACATAATAGATATGTGGCTGCAGTACAGATTTTGGAATCTGAAGAGTATTAAGAAAATCAGGCATTAAGTCTAACTTCACTGGAATCAATGTTGTCACAGATGATAAACAGAACTAGCTATTCTAATTAAGTCCTTAGCATACCAAGAAAGAATGATAGGGCCTCCCTGGTGGCGCAGCGGTTGAGCGCTGGGTTGCGAAGCTGCACGCGGCCTCTGCGGCACCGGTTCGATCCCTGGCTGCTCCCCAGCCACCGGAGGAGGGTCCCACATGGCGCGCAGACCTCTCCTGCTGCCCACTGCTCCCCTCAGCAGTGTACTTCGGTCCTTCCGCCTGCTCTGCTCCCCGCTCTGGCTCTGGTGAATTCTCTCACCCTCCCGCGCTTCTGACTGTACCAGTGCATGTATAAACAAAACAAACAAACAAACAAATAAATAAAACATGCCTCTATTAAAAAAAAGAAAAAGAAAGAATGATAGCCCCCAAAATGTGTAGTTGTATATAGACAAATTTACTTTTTCAGAATCTAAAACATAATTGGGAGTTATTTAATAATGAATTGTCTCTTAGAAAACTTATTTGTGTGATACTTGTTCTAATCTTATGTTGAGCATAATAAAATGTGGGATAACTTAGGACAATGTGCAAAATGCATTGTGTACTAGTCTCAGTGTCTGAGCAAAAAAATAGCTCTATAGTTCAGGACACTGGCCAGTCATTATATAAAAAGCTTAAACCAACGACAAGACTACATGGTTGTTCCAATACTGTGAGGCATAAGGTTTTGCCTGTCATACACTCCTGATTTCAGTTTAAGCAGCTCTATTTCTCTTGACCCCCAAGTACTATCTGAAAAAAACTCTAATTTCTGGATGCTATGAGTTCCCCATCTCCGAAAGGACTATTTCCTATGAATATTATGTACTTCTGAGCCACCACGAACCTTGTCTTTTTCTCATCAAATCTACCATTTTAAAATTTTACCTTTGTGTGTCTCCTCCACTTGACTGGCAAGCTGAGCGGAAGGGATCTGTCTGCCCAGTCAGCCACATATTTTGGTTGCCTAACACAGTGCCTGGCTTATAGCAAGAGTGAAACATTATCAAACAAAGGGGAAGAAGGGAAGGAATGGAAGAAGGAAGAATCTCCCATGGTGTCCTAATTTCAGCAAGATAATAGGAGAAGGAACAGTTTGATGAAATAACCCAATAATGGGCCTCCCCGGTGGCGCGGCGGTTGAGCGCTGGGTTGCGAGGCTGCCCGCGGCCTCTGCAGCACCAGTTCGATCCCCGGCTGCTCCCCGGCCACCGGAAGAGGGTCCCACATGGCGCGCAGACCTCTCCTGCCGCCCGCTGCTCCCCTTACCAGGGTACTTCGTCAGTCTTCCTGCTCTGCTCCCTGCTCTGGCTCTGGTGAATTCTCTCACCCTCCTGCACTTCTGACGGTACCCAGTGCTTGTATGTATGTATGTATAAACAAACAAACAAATAAATAAATAAATCTTTAAAAAAAAAAGAAAGAAATAACCCAATAAGCCGAGCTTGGTAGATATGAGGTGTTTGCATTGTAAGGTTATCTTCATGATGCGATGTTATTTAAATACTAAAGGTAGAGTCTAGACCATCCCTCAGGTCAGAACACAGGTCCAACACATGCACTAAATTGCCAGGTCAGTTGATAAAATATCTGGCTGAAAATTTATAACTTAAGCATCAGTAATGCAGGAAACAAAGTTTTAGGACCATTAAGCTGACCATAATTTTTAAGGTGAGTGAAGCAGGGAATAGACTGGAGCTTAAATTTAGATGGCTCCTTTATTTTTATAAATTACAAGGTGATAAACCTCATGTTTCTTTTTTAGCTTAATAGCTTTTTTCCTTACAACTTTCTCCCTACATATACATGTCCATTGAGAAGAAACCTTTGAAAAAACATTGAACTTTTACTTTTATTCTCCTTTCTAGTGTTAATATCCTCTCCTAATTGCAGAAGATATGGTTTACTAGAATTGACGTTAGGATGAAGGTAAGCTTGAGTTCCAAGTTTGGCTTTAACACGTACTCACTGTGTCACCTCTGACAGGTCATTTGGTGTTTCAGAATTTTGGTTTCTCGGTTTCTTTTTTTTTTTTTTAAAGATTTATTTATTTATGCATAAAAGAACTGGGGTACAGGCCAGAGGTGTGGGGGAGAAGGGATTCACCAGAGGTAGAGTGGGGAACAGAACAGGCAGATTGACTGAAATACACTGCTGAGGGGAGCAGCGGGCGAGACAGGAGAGGTCTGTTGTGCCATGTGGGTAGCTCCCTGGCCAGGCATCGAACTCGTGCTATGTGGCTGCAGATAGCTTCATAGGTTGGGTTTTAACCCCTTATGCCACCAGGGAGGCCCTGGTTTCTCGATTTCTAAAGAGAGAAGAATACCTACCTTTTGGATTTTGGGGAAAAGTAAAAATCATGTTTGTAACATATAGCGAAGCCCTTGACAAACAGTAGCTATACGATATATAGCAATCCTTATTTTTTTTAAGATTTATTTATTTATACATATAAGAGGTGGGGTACAGGCCAGAGGTGTGTGTGAGGGGATGAGAGGATTCACCAGAGTCAGAGTGGGGAACAGAACAGTCAGATTGACTGAAGTACACTGCTGAGGGGAGCAGTGGGCAAGTCAGGAGAGGTCTGGTGCGCCATGTGGGTTGCTCCCTGGCTGACTGGGGGATCAAACTTGTCCTGCAGAGGCTGCGGACAGCTTCATCGGTTGCATCTTAACCCCTTGTGCCATCAGGGAGGCCCCGGTAATCCTTTTTACTGTACTGTTTTGACATGTGTTGTTAAAATATACAAGTTAAGAACATTCTTTAGTTTTCCCACTATACTGAATGATCAATTTTCCATCCTTCTTCTACTTGATTTGTGAACAGCATTTGTGTGAAGCAATGGGTCATTCCTTTTCCTTGGTGTATTTTCTTCAACTGGTTTCTGGAAGAGCAGTGTCTTGCTTAAACTTCTGTTTCATTGTTTGCTCCTTTTCACTCTCCTTTGCTGGTCTCTCCCCACTCCCTTCATGATGGAATACCCACTGGCTCAGCTTTTGGTGGTCTTGTCAGTCTGCAATCACCCTTGAGTGATTTCCTCCACTCACGTGGCTACAAATACCATTTCTGTTACCAACTCCTAAATTTCTATCCCCGCCTAGTCTCTTTCCTGAACTCCAAACACATATGTCCAACTGGTGATTTTTTTTTTTTAAAGAGGCACGTATTTTATTTATTTATTTGTTTGTTTGTTTGTTTATACATGCACTGGGTACAGTCAGAAACGCGGGAGGGTGAGAGAATTCACCAGAGCCAGAGCGGAGAGCAGAGCAGGCAGAAGGACAGAGGTACACTGCTGAGGGGAGCAGCGGGCGGCAGGAGAGGTCTGCGCGCCATGAGGGACCCTCCTACAGTGGCTGGGGAGCAGCTGGGGATCGAACCTGCGCCGCAGAGGCTGCGGGCAGCTTTGCAACCCAGCGCTCAACCGCTGCGCCACCGGGGAGGCCCCCAACTGGTGATTTGACATCTCCACCTACTTGACCTTTGTCGCTGACCTTGTCCAAAACTAAACTTCACTTTTCCCACTCACCATTTTCCCATCTCAGTTGATGTTCAGGTCTAGCCCACCATTTGTTCTGGCTAAAAATCTTGGCCCCATTCATTGTTCCCTCCCTCTCTTACATACCACATCTAATGTGTCATCAAGCCCTGTTGGTATCTCTTCACCCATACCCATAACTGAACCACTTCTCATCGGTTCTACCACAGTCACCTTTGTTGAAGCCTCCACCATCTCCTTCCTAAACTGCTGCAGAAAACTCCAAGCTGACTCAGTGCCTCTGTGACTGTCCTCTATAACCTGCTGTCTACACAGCAGGAAGAGTTGTCCTTTGGAAATGGAAGTCAGATCATGCCACACTACTGCTCCAAGTCCTACAAAGGTTGCTGCTTTTACTCAGAGAGAAAGCAAACACTTATAATGAATAGAGGTACTGGCCTGCATCACTTCTTTGATTTCCTTTCCCCCACTCACCCAGCCTTTTCTCACTAATTCCTCTCCATCTTCAATTTGCTATTGTTTGAATGTGACAGATAAGTTCTTGCCTTAGGACCTTTTCACTAGCTTTTCTTTCTATCTGAAGCATTATTTCCCAGAAGTCTCAAGGCTAACTTTCTCACTCCATCATTTTTGGCTTTCCCATGTCATTTTGGCAGTTATGTGTTATCTCCACCAGAACTACCCCCACCATGCCCTCTAAAATTGCAAGACACCCACCTCCATGTTCCTGTTCTCCTTGTCTGCTTCCACTTTTTAATTCTCTTCCTACCTTGTAACATTTTTTGTAAGTTACTACTGTATCATGTTTATCGGTTATTGTCAGTTTTAGCTCCACACGAGTAGGGATCTTCCACCACTGAGTTCCCTGAGGCATCCTAAGAATCAAGAATGGTGTAAAGTTGGTGAAAATTTGTGAATATTGAAATAAAATGGAGATAGTAATTGTCCATACCTAATAATACTGTTGTGATGACTGAAATATGATAAGAGTTAAGGGATTTTGCAACAGTTCTGACACATATTAGGGACTCAATGCATAGTTTTTGTTGTTATTTCACAGCAGTTCACTTAAATAGTGCACATCAGAAATCAGAAATATATTATAACATGGATGCTTCCTTTCAAATTAAAGTTTCATTGATTAACACCATGGGGGAACAGAATATCAGCTGTAGGTAGAGACAAGCATAGCCTCTTTTGGTAGGTTTTATCTAGTAACAGACAAAGATAGACAGATAGCCAGCAATTAGTTGATGGCTCACATATGCCAGAAAAATAGACACTTCACACTGATTAAACTTCACTTAATTTAAAATGTTAATGACAAATATTCTCTAATATGGACATTTAAAAATATCACAATTAGATGATTTACAAGATTACTGAGCATTCCCCAAGAGTTAAGAAGCTGACAGTAAACGATATTCTCACTGTGCATTTTAATGAATAACCACTTTTTTGGGGGGAAAGATTATGAGAGTTTGGATTATTTAACAGATTTAAATTTTTTGGTTCTTTTCCACACTTTATAAATAGAAAATACTAACGGTGATGAAGTATTCTTATGTGCATCACAAATGTACGTTTAATGTGTGGGATTCAATGGAAAGTAAGTACTTAATTTTTCTATCATTATTTGTGAAAACACTGAAAAATAGTTTATAACGAAGCCTTTTGTAAGTCAAAACCAAAAGTATTATTTCTGACTGTTGAATGAATGGTCTTATTTTGCTTTTTCCCCAATCATCAGTTGCCTATTCTAATAAAATACGTTCATTCTTCTATATTTCATTCACATAGCTTAGGCTTTTCCAGAGAATTTACAAATGTTTTACTGCCTGCCAAGGCTTGTGTAATTAAACTAGATGACAGAATGTGCCCATAGTTTATTCCGTGGATCTCCGACTATAGAAGCAGTGGCTTACATTAAGTCAGGGGTGAGCGCTACACTTACATATTTTTTCTTCTTCCACTAAAAATATTTTAAGGGGCCTCCCCAGTGGCACAGCGGGTTGAGTGCAGTGCTGTGAAGCTGTCTGCAGCCTCTGCAGGGCGGGTTCGATTCCCCACCGGCCAGGGAGATTCACACATGGCACAGCAGACCTCTCCTGTCTTGCCTGCTGCTCCCCTCAGCAGTACTTTAGGTCTGTCTGCCTGTTCTGCTCCCCACTCTGTCTCTGGTGAATCCTCTCGCCCTCCTGTGCCTCTGACCTGTACCCCAGCTCTAGTATAAATAAATAAATCTCAAAAAAAAAATATTTTAAGGCTGTCGACTCGAATTCACAAAACAGGCGATTTGTGAATAAATTTATTGCCCTTTTTCTTCTTGATCTTTCACTCTCTTGGGTGTTCTTCATACTTCATTTCTTTCTCCAAGCTTGAAATATTCAGATATTCACCTCTTCCCACTACAGTTCATTATTTGCTTTATTCCTAGAAAAAAGGGTGTGGAATGGAAAGAGGGGAAAAAAGAATGACAAACTTTACATTATTGCCTGGATGCTACCATAGATCTAAACATTGTTAAGTTTTCTTCTAACTATTTTAGAGAAAGAACCACTTTTTTCCAGCGTTTTTATTGCCACTCGTACCTACTTCACTTTGCTACTCCTCTGCTGGTTGTGGGTGGATGGAGTTTGACTATTTCAGAATAGTTACTGGTGGGTGGGATCAAGAATCTCTAGTGGGTTGAGAAAAAAGCCATGTTTATATAGATAGTGATCCTTTTATTAAAATCCCGAGAGTGAGTAATATTTAATGGCTATGTTCACCACGCACATAGCCGAGTCCATCTGTACAGGAACCAACGGTATCTGCAGAGAATTCCATGGGGTTTTCAATTTGTGTGCAGGCTTTTCTAATCTCCAAAATCTGATTCTGCTACTTGGTAGACAGAAGTTTCTCTACTGAGTGTATGATGTGGGCTGGATGCCTGTGGGTCCAAACAGGTACAAGATACTCTGTCAAGACTTGGCTGTCCGACCGCAGTGACCATAGTATCTGGCTTTAGGGCCCTATGTTCGTTGCTTTTACTATCCATGCAATACCTTCTTTTTTAAAAAGATTTATTTATTTTTATACAAGAATTGGGGTACAGGCCAGAAGTGCAGGGGGTGAGAGAATTTACCAGAGACAGAGTAGGGAACAGAACAGGCAGACGGACTGAAGTACACTGCTGAGGGGGCAGCGGGTGAGACAGGAGGGGTCTGCCCTGCCATTTGGGAATCTCCCTGGCCGGCTGGGAATTGAACTGTCGCTGCAGAGGCTGCAGACAGCTTCCCACTGCTGCGCTCAACCCGCTGTGCCACCAGGGAGGCCCCATGCAATACCTTCTTTGGATTGGCTTTATATTGTAGGTAGCTACGACTAGTCACATGATCTATTTAATGCCAAGTGAGTGCATGATCTTCTTTGAAGTCAAGTTCTTTTTATATTTTGAAATACAGAGCTGATAGAGACCAGTGATGTTGTGTCTACAGCAAAAGCACCATTAAATTTAGAGATCACGTTCTGTATGACCGGACCACTGGAAACAGCAAGACTTCAAAAATACCGAAGATTTTTGTTGGTTGTTCTTGAAAAACGATTTCACTTCAAGTGATATTTAGACTATAATAAATTCTAAATAGATCTCATTATATGCTCATTTTCTGTCTTTTCTCTACCCAAGAAAGTGTCTTACCTTATTTTTTTACCATTTACCTTAATTTTTACCATTTACCATTTACCTTAATCATCATTTTTACCATTTACCTTAATCATCAGAGAGTGAGTAATCCTGGATGCTCATGACCCACTTAATTAAAACAATACTATTATCAAAGCATGAGCTTTGAGTAGCTATAAAATGTGTACAGCCGAATCATAACATTTCAGTCAGAGACCCGGTAGTCAAATTACATATATTGTTTTGTAATTATCATTCAAAAACTCAACATACTAGGACAATTAAAGGTCTAAATGATTTGAAATAGTGTCCATTTAAAAGAACATTTACTTTCATTTTATTGGCAAGTTTTAAGACCAAAACTTAAAAAGCCCCTAAATGGACATAATTTAGGATGTGCATTTTAATGGAGAAAGTAGAGAAGATGCTAAGTGATTTGAAAAAAAAAAAAAAAAGATACATCTTTTTTAACTTCTATAAGTCATGCAACTTCTATTAAGTGCTGATTTTTTCCCCCCTGTGCTTTAAGGGATGAAATAAAGTTACATGTAGTGGACAGTACCAAATTCAGACTGACATTAAGATGTGAATGTTTTATAAGTGACATATTTTAATTTGAAAATTTGAATCTAATATAAAATGCAAATTGCAATAGTCCTTAATGTAGAAAAGGGGAAAAATGTAGTGATTGAGTTTGGGGAAATTGTAAATTGGGCAGATCCAGCCAGCTGCAGTGATGAACAAGGCTTCCTTTATTATTGCTTCAAGAAAAGCCATTGAGTGGCTAGTACAAAGTAGCTGCTTGAATGTGGGGATATCCAATATCCCTTTGAGAGGAGTATTTGATTACACATTTTCCCTTTACCCTCTTGTTTCTTTCAAACTCTCCAAGTTCTACAAAAAGTACCCCAGAGCACTGTTGTTGTTATCCATGGTGTTGTTTTTTGACCCAAAGGTGATACTATTGACAACTACTGTTATCTATGTAAAATGATCTTTATCAGTCTTTAACTTTATACCTGATCCATTGTCCCTTTGTTTAAAATCCTCTCATAAATCCTTGGTGTTTACAGGATTAACTGTAAAAGGGTTAGCCTGCCAGGTATTTTTTACAATCTGGTTCAAGAACTCTTTCAGCTTCATTTCACCCTGGTGAAATGACTTCTCAGCATGCAGATTCTTTCAGAGTGCTGAAAACACACAGACACATATATCTCTCTAGTATACGCTTCCCACTAATTTCTGCCTGGGAAAACTCTTACTCATCCTTCAATACCCTTCTTATGTGTCTCCTCTATTGAGCCTTCACAACTTCTTTGGTAGAGTCTGTTATCCAAGACCCCTCTCAGCTGGCCCTCATCATCCCCAATCATCAGAACACAGATTCCCTTTATTTTACTATAAGTACTTTATCTGTCTCTTTCTCCTGTTAGAATGGAAGTTTCATAAGGGCCTACGACATTTCTGAATTAAACTAGTCCAACATACTGGGCTCATCAGCACACATCCCAAAGACTAGTTGCCCGACTGAACGAACTTAGCTTCACTTGTGGATTTTGCACAATCTCCAGTTGTGGGTGCCAAGTCAATGTGCAGAGCTGGAAGCTGTTTGCAGCTCTTTCAGTCAGTTTCATGGTCTGCCAACACATTCTTGGTTGTTCTACACTACTCACTGATAGGATTTTTCCCAACAGTACTTGGCGTGGTTACAGTGTTCAAAATTGTTTTTCACCATGTCTGGGTGTTTTTTTTCCCCTGCTCGACTTCATTCTCTCAGTTTCTGTACAGCAGGCTGCCGGGACACCCTGTTGTTACCATTTCCCTCCTGTACCTTCCCCATCCAAGTAACTTTGTGACAAGAAAGGCTAGGAGACTGGCTGTCTTCCAGCACCTTGTTGCTGGTGATCCTGTATTACAGTAGGCATTTGAGTAGTGAACCTGGGCATGCTGCCACAGCCAGCAGTGAAGGTGAATGCATTCCAGTGCCAGTAAGGACGGAGGCATGGAAGTAAATCCAGGCAGAATTGACTTTGTTAGTGCTTTCTAGTAAAGGAGGAGATTATATATGCATAGCGCACTGGTAGCAGTGGGCATTATTTTGTTGCTTGTAGTTCTAGATGAAAGAACACCAATATTCTTCACCTTAATTGCTGTTTTAGCAAGAAGCTGATGTTAATGGAAAGCACTGTACCCTTGTTGCATGTATTGCCTAGCTCTGCTCAGGGACAGAGGGCTGAGAGGTATACAGTCCTACAGGTCAGTGCTTCTCAAATTGGAATCACCGACGAAGCACCCAGGGGATTTTGATTCCATAGGCCTGGGACAGAGCCAAGATTCTGCATGTCTAACTCTCAGGTGATACCGTGATACTGTGATGCTGATGGGGTTGCTCTGAGGACCCCGTGTTGAGCAGCAAGGATGTAGAGGGAGGAGTGAGCTCTTCAAAAAAGCAGTGCTAGGGGCCTCCCTGGTGGCACAGGGGGTTAGGACGCAACCTGTGAAGCTGTCCGCAGTCACTGCAGCATGAGTTCAATCCCTGGCCAGGGGGCTGCCCACATGGCGCAGTGGACCTCACCTGGCTCACCCGCTGCTCCCCTTGGTGGTGTATTTCAGTCAGTCTGCCTGTTCTGTTCCCCGCTCTGTCTCTGGTGAATCTTCTCGCCCCCTCACCCCACACCTCTGGCCTGTGCCCCAGTTCTTGTATGCATAAATAAATGGACCTTAGGAAAAAAAAAAAACAGTTCTAGCTGATGGGCACACCCTGGTACAAGAAGAACATGCCTTGACACAGAATAAATCAGTTACTGCACCACCACCTCATGTTCTTGTGACTGTTACTGGAGGCGGAGGCATCCCTGAGTCACCATTCCCCCTCACACCTTTAAGGTCTTTGTGGAGAAGAGAAGAGGTCACCTACTCCACCAAATCTTTGATGGAAATGATTTAGTGGGATGAAAGAACAAATCACGCTCTTAAAGGTTTGAGGTTCTTAGGTACAGAAGAAAAGTTCGGGGCCTTCCTGGTGGCACAGGGGTTAAAGACAGCGCTATCAAGCTATCACCAGCCACTGCAGCATGCCTCAATCCTGGCCAGGGAGGCTGACCCACATGGCGCAGTAGACCTCTCCTGTCTTGCCCGCTGCTCCCCTTAGCAGTGTATTTGAGGAGATCTGCTTGTTCTGTTTCCCACTCTGTCTGGTGAATCCTCACTGCCCCCCTGCACCTCTGGCTTACACCCCAGTTCTTGTATGCACAAATAAATAAATCTTAAAAAAAAGAAGTAAAGTTCAGTGGCCAAAAACTTAGGGGTCCAGTGAATTTCCACCAGGTATCTTTTCCCACAATTCTCTGAGAGAGTAGTTATAATAGAGTTATCATTTATTGATATGTATATGGTGGATGTCTAGCTATGTCTGCTGTCTGTGGGTGCTGTGTCTTAGGTGCTACAGGTATGAAAAGGCTTAAAATATAATCTCTCCCCTGAAGAAGTTTATTCTGTTAAAGAGTAAGCTTTTTGAGCACAAGGGCATGTCTTATTTGTCTTTATATTTCCAGAAGCACATGGTTAATAATTGACTATTAATCCAAATGTTGTTAGGATACTGACATAAGGAAAAAATATTTTTAAGGTTAACTCATCACACAAATTTACGTGGTTAGAAGAGTTGAAAGTGAAAATTGCGAGCCACCTCCAGTCTGTAAATCAGAGCTTCCAAATTTTGCTTTAAACTTGAAATGTGGCCTTGGGCTAAAATGCTCTACTAGCACCAGTAGTACTCTGCTTGTCAAACCACAGAGGGCATCCCAGAATTCTCATTCTGTTTATGTGTGTAAAATTATATATTCTTTGTCACTAAATTTGGCCATGCAGCCAAACTTCTCATGGTAGAGCTGAGAAAAGGGAGCATAACTGTGCAACATGAGACAGAATGAGGTAAGGAGCAGAAGAGTGAAACAATGATATAATGCAGTGGTTGGCAAAGAGCCCATGGCACAAATCCGGCCCACTATCTGTTTTTGTAAATAAAGTTTTATTGGAACATAGCCTTGCCCATTTGTTTTATCCGTGGTTGCTTTTATACTACAACTGTGGACCTGAGTTATATACAGAAACTATACAGCTGTAAAACTATCCCTGTGAGAAAAAGGTTGTTGAGCCCTTTGAGTCTGAAAAGCAACTTACTGATTTCCCCAGCTTCATTGAGATATAACTGGCATATAAATTTGTGTAAGTTTAAGGTGTACCAATATTTGTGGGAACAGGGCAAGCAAACATAAAGAGGCTTTTCGGTTGTGGTCCACTACTCTGCTAGTGCCATTCCTAACTCTCCTGCACTTTATCCCATTCATACCCAAGTCCCATCCACCCTCCCCACACCCCTGCCTCACAAGCACCTGCACCCTGACCTTCCCTCAAGGGTAGGTGTGCCCCGACAAGCACTGCGGAGTCTGTTCTCAGGAAGCCAACCAAAGTAAGAGGCCCACAGAGCCCTTAATAGTGGGCCCAGGACCTCTGGGCAGAACATTTTCAATTTTGGGGGTACCAGACATTGTTTAGATGGTGGGAGAGAGGTTTTGGATGTGCACACCTCCTTGGTTCCCCTACATTTCTTGTCCCATGGGCAGCGGCAGAGTAGGGCCTTTTAATGGGTAGGACTAGGGACTCTGTTTGGGTTTAAGGATGACATTACTAAGGAGTCCCATTTAAATTGGAAGCTGGACATAGGGACTATTAGGCAAGTCTTTTAGTTAGTCCTTGATGATTGTGCACAAATTTTATTGTGCACAAATGGCAAAGAACAGTATTCCAAGGAGAGAAAACTCACACATATAAAGACACAGAGGTGAAAACACCTTAGGCACTAGTGGAGAATGGCCAGAGAAAATGGACACTTTTCACCTATGAACTTATCTATTATCTAATTTTGTCTCTGCAGTTTCTCTTATGATCAATGTAGACATTTTTCTCCTTGGTGGGTGAGAAATTCACCTATTACACTTTTTGTAATGTTCTTAATTCTGTTAATATTTCCACTTGTTTGGAAGGTCAGGGGCTGTTCTAGTCTAGATCTATGGCTATTAAGTGTGTGGAGGGGTAGAGGGGTAGCACTGTTAATAGGAATTTGTTACAAGCTTTCGACATGTTGCAAAGGGACTTGATGGATAAGGTAAAGAAGAACCATTTTGTAAGGGGAGAACTATCTAGAAAATGGCTCAAATTGCTTGTATTTTAAGGTTAGACTTAAGTAAAATGACAGTTGATTAGTGTAGGGGCTGAAAAATAACCCTAATGACTTTGGGCTCTGTGTTCCTTTTCCTCTATTCCAGGTTCTATAATCAGCAACATGGCACCAATAAATTCTGAAAATGTATTTGCCAGTGGGAAATTAGGAATATACTAGACCAGTGGCTTTCAGATCTTCGTGAAAACAATTACCCCCCCCCACCCCCGGATGACTTTCTAAAATACTGCTTCCTTAGTCAAATGCAAAGTACTCCAATTCACAAGGTTTGCAGGGGGCCTAAGAACATGCATTTTACAAATACCAGTAAAATCTGGACAAAGGTAGTCCTTGGGATTCACCATGAAAAGCAATGTATTAGATTATTCCTTTTGGACAGTAGCACCCTACTGAAGTGCCTCTGGTATGCTGAAGAACTGGTCTGTTTCTCCAGGGTGGGTGACTTGACTTGGCTGACCCATCCAAATTATCTCCCCGAGTTCCAAGCTCTACGGAAGGCCCCTATATGAGAAAGGAGTTGGGGAGTCACCATTGGCCAAAGGACAAAACACAGTTTTCTGACCTTCTCTGATTTTATCATTGTCATACTCTTAACTCGCTGAGCTTACCAGCCAGAGTTCTATTGGAACTCACCATGGAGACAGATTAATTTTAACTCTGAGAGAACATGGGCTTTTCAACACAAGTTAAATATAGGCTGGCACAGAACATTTCAGAAGCGTTAGGTCCTCAGAAATTTTTTTAGCTCCCAAACTTTGAGCTGCTACTAATGTATGCTCCTCATACTTTTTCCCGGTCATTCTTAACTTTTCTTCTTCCTCTTACCACTGAAATAGAGAAGTCAGGACTTCACCAGTGGGAAACACAAGAGATCATTTATGAGTGACTTTTTCCTAAAAGATCACATTCGAAGAAAATGGAAAGAACAGGCCATATTATTACACCAGGGTAGACCCTAAGCTTTTGTGCTTACATTTGTGTTTTCTTGCATGAAGTTGCTTACTTAAAGAAAAAACAAATACATTTTGAAATAAAATTTGACAAAATAAATACTTGGAAATTTGATCAAATAGAAATTTTGGAGGTGAAAATACTGCATAGTGCCATCTGTAATAGTTTTAATTTTTCCTGGAACTAAAGAGAGTACATTTACATACACACAACATCCGGTTTTAGCAGCTATTTCATTAAAACATAATTTAATTCAAATGCTATGAGACTTTTTCAGATAGAGATATTAAAACGATACCTTATTCTTTCATTATACTTGTATCAACACACCTTTTTGTACTTCTGATTAGAATATGCATTTTTTAAAAAAATAATGATTTCATAATCCAGTCATCTGGTATATATACATAATGGAACACTACTCAGTGATAAAAAAAGATGAAATTTTGCCATTTGTTATGATGTGGATGGAATTGGAGGGGATTATGCTAAATGAAGTAAATCAGAAGGAGAAAGACAAATACCCAAACTGAACAAAGGAACAGACAAACCTAAACCAAAACATACCCTAGAAATATGACTGCAGAATTGAGGTTACCAGAGGGAGAGTTTGGGGGTGGAAGCAAAGGAAGGGGATGTCCAGTGGACTATGGTGGAGGATTTTAGGTGCTTTGGTGATGGCATGTGGTGTGGTAACATACATCTGAGGAGGGGTGACCCTATATTGGCAAATCTTATATATCATTGTAAGCTGTCACCTCAATAAAATTTACAATTTAATTAAATATAGGTTTAAAGTTTAAAAAACTATTAATTTTCAAAAAATGAACATCATGATGTAAGAAAATAAAAAAATTAAAGGTGGAATCAAGTCTGGGGTGTATGGGTTCTATTATGTCATTGACAATGGAGGATGAAATGTAAAAAACTGTGACAATGGACCACATGTGACCCATGATCAGAATATGGGTTGCATAAAAAATACTAATAATTGATAAGTAATAAATTACAAATACCAATAAATATGAAGATAGAAATGTTTGTGTTTGGAATTTTGTTCACCTTAAGCTGCATTATAGTACTAGTTTATAGTTAAAGGGAAATGCCCTAGAAGCTGTTGTTTGAGACCTCATCCCAGCCCTGTGATCTTGGGTCCCTCACATAAACTGTTGCTCTGTTTTCTCACCTAAAGAATGAATTAAACTACTCATAGGGTTGATATGTGAATCAAAAGAGGTCATAAGCATAAAAGGCATAGTATAGTATACAGCAAGTGGTAAATAAAAGTTAGGCATTAGCAACATTTTAACTATAGTTTTATAATGTTCTTTCTGAAGACCAGTCAAAGCACATACTCCTTTAATTGAAATATCTAACCTCCATGTGCATATAAACATGCATTAATTTGTTAGAGTCAATTAATAAAAAATTAGTATAACTGCTTTTTTGAAGCAGCCCTATAAATAATAAACATGCTTCCAAGTTCACAACAGAATGATAAAAGCCATCAACAGGCCCTTGGCCTGCTGAGTTTCCCTATGAAACCAACAGCTCAGTCAGCCTCTCAAAGGTCATAGAAGCGAAAAGGTCAGACACTGTACTTCCAGGGGTCACCTCCTGATTTAACTCTTAAATGTGGGTCACTTATATCTGTGTCTGGGTACATTTCTATATGAGAAATCATCGATGTTTGAAACACTGACAATACGAGAAAGACTGCAATCACATCCAGTGATCATACTCACACCAGCTAAATTAAAGGCGGAAAGGAACATTTCACAGATATCAACCCCTTGTGATAGAACTCTGGCCTACACCCCAGTTCTTGTATGCATCAATAAATAAAAATAAATCTCTACAAAAAAAAAAAAAAAGAAAGAAGACTGCAAGGCCCAAGCCAGTCCCTTCTTCTACTAGTTTTCTACCTATATTCTAGGTATATTTATAATAATCATAGCAGTGATAAGAATAATTCTGTTTAAAGTCATATTTATCAGTGGTCCTTTATTGATTGAAATCTTTATGGAAATAGAACTCCTGAGTGTCTTTCTTCCCCTAATTCTTTGATTTTACTATTTGAAAAAGGCACACCTCCCATGGGGTTTTACAGGTTCACATATGGAGCTTGAGGTGGTCAATCCTCATATCGGTTGGGAGTAATGTAATCTCTTGGACACATTACATTTATGGGTTTCTTGATAACTATTAGGCCTATCATTTTATCATAACATGGAATTAGAAGGTTCCAGTAAGGTAGATTTCTCACAGGCCCACCTGGTTACCACCTCCATTTTTGTGTAGGTGTTTGCAAATTGATGATTTGTTCCTAGATTTTTATACAGATCAAAGCAACCTGTTATTTCTGAGAATTTACATTAAAAAGCTGCCTGGCTTTCTATTTGTAGTAAAGGCATTTTCCCTTCGTAGTTGAACACTTTTCATAAGCTTTTACCCTTCTGTCATTTTAGAACAATATCTAACTTTAATTGGAATGGATTTCATTATAAAGTAGTTCAAACAACTGCAGTATAAAGAAAGAGATATCTGTAAGTAAATACACAATGGAAGGAAACTGATGAGAATGTTCAGAGAGTTAAGGACTATAGAACTGCATCGGCCATAGGGAAATACTCATAAATAGTGAAACTACAATTTTATCTCTTCATTTGAAATTTGCATTGCGTTCCTCCCAGGGGATTTCAAGAGCTGCTTCAGAGAACTTTAAAACTTTCAATAATGTTTTAGCTACCTGGGGAATAAAAACCAAAACTAAGAGTAATAATGCTGGAGGAGGAGGCAGTGGAAAGGAACAGAGAATAGGAACAAAAGGAAAGCAATGGTGACTGGACACAAGGTAACATCCTCAGGTGCTGTAGTGGGTGACCCGTCTGAGGCCTGCTTTTATAAAATCCTGTGTGCGGAATTGAGAGTAAGCCCCATACTACCACTTGACACCCCTATGTCACTCCTAACCTAGATTGAAAGTTCTTTTGGACAAGGGGCTGTCATTGGTAAGTCTCTACTGCTAGCTGTAGTCACTTTCTAAATTCTATTGAATAAGTAAATCTATGAGTCTGTTAATATTTTTATTCTTAAAATATTTCAGCTCTGCTCTATATTATCAATGTCCTTATCCTTTAAATGACATAATACTGACATAAAGCCTTGCTTTAAGAATGAAGAGAGATGACTCATAAAGGGGCTCAAGCAGAGTCTAGCTCTTAAGGAAGTTCAATAAATGGCAGCTGTTATTCAGAGAGTTCTTTCAGTTGCACCACTTATTTGTGATCTGTCATTTAACCAGATATAGACTCTTGCTATAAAATTCAATCTAGGAAATATGACGATAGGCAGGGCTTTACCTCTGCTTTGTTTAGAACAGTTGTAAAATGAACTAATATTTTGAAATTTCATGTGTTAATAGATTCAAGTAATTTGCATGGGGAGGAGGCAGTGGATAAATTATCTGTTTCATTCTTGAAATTTTGCAAAGCATTTTAACAGAATTCTCAAAATGGGGGAGTAGGTTAGCCTCATGTTTATCAACTTTCTGTACACATCCTGGTATTGCTAGTTTTTTTTTTTTTTTAAATCCCATTCAACTATCTGGTCTACTTGGGAGACTACGTAAAAGATGCTCCATTAAAATGTATTTTATGTCAACCTCCCATGTCGCTGACTTCTCCATTTTTCTTCAACCTACAAGGATAGGGGAATGCTCCAAGCCAATACTAAGAATAGCTAACATTTTTTTTTTTTCTAAACCTGTCTCTTCCAGGGTATGATTTCACTTATTTCTTTCAGACATTTCAGCAGTATAATTTCTACAAACATGATTTTATCAGGACTTGGCCTTATGCATCAGACTTGAAAGTGAATGTCTTTGGGGATAGTTACATCTTACTTGTTTAAGGTGTGAAACATATAACTGCTTTTTCCATGCTATCCTGACACAGTGACTCAAGGTTGAAGTGATACAGTGATATTGCCTGCAATGTTGATCTTGAATAGTACAACAATGAGAACTGAATATTTGGGGTAGGTTAATGTACATAATACATGGGGATTACTAAAGTTATATTTTAATGTATTAAATTATAATTATATATTTTAATTAAAAAAAGGCTCTTAGAATAGTCACAATGTAGGGATGTCATGTTTTCTTTTTAAGTGACCATTAAGCAGTACCCCAAAAGTACTTTGGTGTAATTACATTTTCTGTTGATCTGAGTAACAAAAGTTACTCTGTTGGGTTAGATCAATGAATATTTCATCAAGAGCAAAGTTCATTCTCAGCAAAATTACCATGGAAAGTTCATTGGTAATTTTAAAAAGTTAACTTTTCAATTTTTTATTAACAGGGAATTTGGAAGCAAAGATGGCACATAAGCCATTAAAAGGTTCTGTGGTGAACTGCAATGGGGTGCAGGGAGTTTCTGAAGCTACTTGGAGATCATAGAGTGGGTATGAAAGGGAGGGTCTTACAGTGTGTAGAGTCATAGACTCAGCAAGTATGTAACCGTGCTGGCTGCACCTTCTTTTCCCCACAGGGAATCCCAGCAAAGCAAGAAAGGGTGAAGTGGCTGAGAAGGGCCAGTCCCAGTGGTATGTGTCTCCAGGATCCACTCAAAGAAGTTTGCAGGTTCATTTGTAGATTTTGATCTACACATCAGAGACTCAATAGTTAATTTTATTCACTAAGATAAAGGTTTTATTTAACAGATGTAATAAAAGCTATTTAAATTAATCTTCACCATATGGCTCTCTCATCCTTTATATTATTTCATACATTTTAAAATCTATAAAAATGTTGGGGGTAGAGAGAGAACATGATGCAAAATGTCAAATCTTCTCTTTAAGGGGTTAGAGTAGAAGGTGGTTTTGTTTAATTGAGTTGTGCCACATAAATACCAATAGCTGTGTGTGGCATATAATATTTATGGAATAGTTCTGATTGTGTAACCTTGTTTCTTTTCATGATTTATGCGTGATTTACACTTAAAATTATCATATAGATCTGAACAAATATGGAATGGTTAACTGGGTCTACAGGTAAACTTGCATTGTTTATTAATTTGTCTCAATCATCCATGTTGCTCACATTTTAGTATATCATAACATCTAGTTCTATGAAATATTCTGAGGGAATAAAGAGTTGATCAGTTAACTTTGAAAAATGCTAAATTCCACATCTCCTACTTGGACATTCATAATGGACATAAGCATAATAAGAGGCTCTGAGAAGCCCCACAGTTAAAAAAAAAAAAAAGAAACACTAAAAAGTTTTAACCCAGTGTTTCCTGGACATATCTGATCATCGGACATCCTTTTCCCATAACACCTTGTTAAAATCCCACTGAATTTTGGGACATGCCAATTTAAACATCCAACACAGTTGTGCAAATTTGAATTTGTGTATGCATTGTTGCTGATATGAATCTCGGTGCATAAAGGTTTGCAAGAAATATGTTTTTATGTGTTCTTCAAGAGTTCATTCCATCACATCTGACTTTGGAGGACTTCTTATTGCCAGACAGCCTTCCTCTGGAATTCTGGCTTCTTTCCAAGGAAATGGCCCACATCTCTGATTTCTAGACTTTGCACCCTCACCTCATTACCTCTTTTAAACTGTGAGACTTTATCCTCCGAGAAGGTAATGAGGAGAAGGAGGGATGTGGTAAGCTTCCTGGGTTTCAACCCATAGAAATTCTTGCTTTTCTAATCTACTCTGTATCTTCCCTCAAACCTGTTTCTATTTCTTTTTACTATGGACTTTGATGGATTTATCCAAGCCTAATTCATCCCTCCTTTCTTTCAGAAAGGGCTAAATCCTCCAAAGCTCCAAGTAGGCTAGAGGACAGATTTCCATTGCCTCTTTCTAATGTCACACAGGGGGAAAGAAATGGAAACTCTATTTTCATGTTTAAAAGAGGCTGAAAACATTTCAACCATTATCTTATTGAGAAGACATCATCTTGATTCATCTTTTTAAAATATATTTTATTATATATAATCCTTATCATTTTTCTTTGTTGTACAATGTATGCATTTTCATTATGTTTATATTCCCCATACAATTCCCACCCTCCTTTTTCTTTAAATTATAATTAGTCTTTCTCCTGATCCTTTATTTAGGTTTTCTAAATTCCTGCTATGAGTGAGACCATCCGGTATTTTTCTTTTTCTTTCTGGCTTATTTCGCTGAGCATAATCCCTTCCAGCTCCATCCATGTTGCTGCAAATTGCATGTGTTTATCTTTTTTGAATGCTGAGTAATATTCCATGGTGTATATGTACCACACCTTCTTGATCCAGTCATCTACTTTTGGGCATTTGGGTTGTTTCCAAAGCTTAGCTATTGTACATAGTGCTGCTATAAACATAGGGGTGCAGGTGCCCTTCTGAATTAATGTTTCTGTGTCCTTTGGGTAAATACCTAGGAGTGGAGTTGCTGGATCTTATGGAAGCTCCATCTTAACCAGGTTGAGGAATGTCCACACAGCTCTCCATAGTGGTTGGACCAGTTTGCACTCCCACCAGCAGTGCAGGAGAGTTCCTTTTTTGTTTTTACAAGGTTTTATCCTCAGCCCTGTCTGTCTCATCTTATCACTCTCCCCCTTGCCATTCTGCTCCAGCCAGATGCCCTCATACCCTCCAAATTCACTTTCTGCTTCTGGGCCTCTGCCCTAGTTTTCCTTTATTTCAGCACCTTCCCTGCCTTTCACATTGACTGTTTCTTGAATTCAAGGTCTTTAATCAAGTGTCTCCCCTTTGGAGAAGTCTTTCCTAACTAACAGACCAAAGTATCTAACTAGTCCCTCATTCTGTCACCACCCTATCTTAATTCTCTGCATAGCACCTATTATTATTTGATATCTCGTTGTTTATTTTTTCTTTCTGTCCCTCCCAACAAGAATCAAAGTTCCTGACTAATTAATACAAAGTAAAAATCAAAATCAACAAGCAACTATAAACCAGAGACACACTACGTGGGGGGGGGGAGGGGAGAGGAAGGATTAGGGTCAAAATAAGGGGGGGTGCAATTGTATGGGGAATAGAACCAAGATGAAACTGCATACATTGTTCAAAAATGAAAAATGATGTAAGAATTATATAAAATATTAAAAAATAAAAAAGAATAATAAAAATGAATCAAAGTTCCATGGGAGTTAGGCCATTATCTAGTTTGTTCTTCACTGCTTCCCTGCCATAACCTTCACTCCCTGCTGCTCTGGGGCTAGCTTCATTGCTTCCCAGTAGCTAATACAAGGCCAGGAAAGCAGCAGACTGCACACACAATGGTAATTGAACGAATGAGCTAATACTTGCCTTTTTATTGCTATTATTTTCTTGGTTATTTCTTGATTTTTTTTTTAAATGGAAACTTCAGTCATCCTTTGCAGTCATTGCCTGCAATGTTTCAATCTCTTACCTCCACTCTCACCACTCTGATGACATACCATATAGAACCCACCTTTCTTTTCATCTCTAATACTGTGATTCCTCTGACTGTCTCAATCTTTCAAGACTCTTTATATTACACTGTCTTGGATGTTGTATTCTTTCCTAGACTTAAAACTTACTTCTATGACAAAAAACCTTTCTGTGTATTCTGTGACACCTATGGCTTGGTTCTATTGCTCGCTTCTCTGCCTTGCTCTTTTAAAGTTAGCAAAAACTGCCAGCTAAATCCTTGTTTTCTTATTGTTCATTGTGTATTACTTTTGTGTCCTTAGGGCTGTCTTCGGGAAGGAGCCATGGCATATCCTTATTTTACTTTTCAATAGCACCCAACACATTTCATAAATTTACCACACTTTAGCTGTTCAATAAATAAGTGCATGTCCGAAAACAGGGGTGGAGGGAGCACAAGGGACTATGGCGATGGTACACAGGCGATTTCGTGGTGGGAATTCCATGGGGACTATACCCAAGATGATAAAGCATACATTGTATGAAAATGAAGAATGATGTAAATATATATATATATAAAATAATAAAAGAAAAAATGTGGCATAAAATAAAATATATGTGCATGTCCACAGACATAAACTGTAAACACAGCACCAGTATTAATTAATGATCTTAGATGAGTCATTTAGTTTTATATTCAAATTACAGAAATTAGGAAGAAAGAGGTAGGTGGCAGATCCCCATAGTATAAACCTTTCTTATTTTAATATGCTTTCTTTTGATAGAGCTGATTCCTATAATGTTTTTCACCATGATTATGTATATATATATGTATATATATGTATATACACACATATATACACATATATGTGTATATATGTGTGTATATATCTTTAAATTATAAGAGTATTATAAAAACACAACCATGTTGAGTGATAAAATATAATTCATGACTAAATTGTCTTAAATATTTTTCTGTCTTTAGCATGTTGAAATTAGGCTGTATTACTTTGATGATCTAGGAAAAAAATAATCTTCCTAACATAATTTGCACATGGTATGCAGTTCTGCCATTTTTCAGATATATAGATCATTTAATAATTATTATTACCTAAAATATCGGTCTTTTTGGTCATAAATTCAAAAATTACCGAATTGCACCAAACAAAATAATAAAGGGATTATTCCTGATTGTATTAAATTTCTCTAAGTTTTAAAGACTGTTTTAAAAATTAAAACTCAACTATTTCATTAAAAAGCTAGAAACAAGATAAATTACAAAGATTTTATTTGTGGGCTATTTAAAAGTAAAAAGAACAGAAATGGAATCCAACAGCGTCAATATATTTTTCTCACTAAAATTTTATCTATGTAATCATAAAATTCATTTATACTTGTTTTTTAATCAGTCAGAAAAGGAATGCTGTCAGCAAAAGTGGATTATAGCTTTATCAAGAATTTATAACAGCAACCTTAGCATGCATACATTTTCTGGTGTATTTTCAGTGAACATTACTTAGGGATAAAATGCTATTGTATAGTCAAGTGAATTGATTTAAATCATAGTTGTTTTCTGTGAATTAAATCACCAACAGAGCTCAAACTCTATCCAAAGACATTTAAAGTATAAAATTCCACCCATTTGTGGTTGAAGATCAAGTTTGAGAAAACTATTGGGTATTATTTTATTTTTTCATATTTAATTTTTCAACTCTGACTCAGTTTCTGAAAGAATAATTGGCATGTTTTTGAAAAGCCCATCACTTTAATATACAAAGATGTAATATCTTCTCAAGTCAATATCGAGTGTGTCACGAGCTTGTAATTTAGCATTGAGAATTAAACACTTAAGTGTAGGGGGAAAATGGAATATAAAATGATTAGATTTTTCACTCCATGGAAAAAGTATTCAGACTAGTCAAATTATCAGCTTTTACTCCTTTCCTATTCTAGAAAAAAAATCACACTCCTAACTTCAGTAGCTACCTAGGTAAGGATTTTACACACACACACACACACACACACATCCCCTTTGCTTTTTTGAGTTGTGGCTCTTATGCTAAACTTATCCCCTGGGTTTCCATATGTGGGTCGAGCCACAAAAATATCTATTTTGGGGCAAGTCAGGTCAGAATCTCTGAGAACTGTTATACTGTTCTTTGTCCTTGTCAAATTATGGTGTTTTCATTCATTCTTCTTGTGCAGATAGAAGAGAGAACTATTACATGTACAGAAAGTTACAGATTATGTTGCACTGGCTACCAAGTCAAAGAATTTATCACATAGTATTCCAAAATGGCCTGGCACTAGGTTGGAAGCCGGTTTCAGTAGAAAGATTGATGTTACTCAGTATGTCTCTTGCAGCAAGACAGACAGCATGAGATGGCAGACTTCTCAAACACTAGTGATATTTAAAGTATGACTTTATCACCTGCCTACACTGCTCTGTGCTGGAAGAAATCAGAATGGGAGAAAAAGAGAATGGATTATTGGTTAAAGAATAGCTTTTTACTCTTTCCTTTCTACCTTTTATCCCAAAACTTGAAAACTCTGGTTTTGGGGGATTGTCTCCTGTATCTCAATGCCACAGCAGAACAGCAATTGCAAAGAAAGTCCTGTGTCCAAACAGGTCCTGAATATATATCTATTTCTTCGTTGTGGGTCATTTACCAGTTGCTGGAATGATTTTACACATTTTCTAAGTTAACAAGTAGTACCAAAACAACAACAACAACAACAACAACAACAACAAAAACCAAAAGCCACAACAAAACAAAAACAAAGCACTGAGGCTGCATTTAGAAATTCTTTCATGTCAACTAGCACTGGGGCCATTTGTTACTATCATTTCTTTCTGTGATGCCTTATAACCACAAAGACACAGGTGTCAGCTGTTTCTCTTCAACTGTATAAGGGAAAAAAGTCATTTAAAATTTTATATATATTTTATGAAGAGTTTAGATAATGGGGTCAAATTTTTAAAGTTATATATCTAATTTTCTCTTCATCCTTGTTTTTCTCTATCCTCAATTTTGTCCCCCTTCACATTTCTCAGTTAACTGTGCATACCTGAAGTAGAATGGGGGGTAAAATGATTTGACATTTTTTCTTCCATTACTATACCTGACACAAATGAGAAAATTCACTTCAAGCCACAAGTGATGTTGCATGTTTAATTTCCACTCTTTCCATTATCCATTTTATTTATCAAGAAATTAAAATTGTCTCCTTGTTTTCTACAGTATTACTTTTGCTAAAGACTTACTGTATTTTAGCCAAAACTTCTTAGACAAACTGCAACTGAGTCATACCAAACCTCAGATATCAATCCTCACTTCTTTTTCCATTACCCAGAACTATCCAACACACACACACACACACACACACACATCCTCATATTAAGCTGATTGCATCTTCCATGCTTGTTGGGCACACCTTCTTATTCCTACAGCCCATTCTATCCCCACCATCACACCTAGTACCATCTTTCTGAACCCTTTCTTGATATTCACATCAAATTCCAAATTTCTTGTTATCAACTCCATGAAGATTTTATACATAAGCTCTTTAGGAATCTCTCCCTTTTTTGAATTTATAATCTGTAACATAGCACAGAGGACTAAACCATATACTTGCTTTTGGTATTTGTTTAGCTGTTTTGCTCCCCACACTGTTTTGTATATGTTGCTCCCCCAATTCCTTATGCTTCTTTTATAGTCCCCAATGAACCTAACCCAACAGTTTGTATTTAGTTTTAAAATACTAATAGAGGCGCGGCAGACCTCTCCTATCTCGCCCACTGGTCCCCTCAGCAGTGCATTTCGGTCTTTCTGCCTGTTCTACTCCCTGCTCTGTCTCTGGTGAATCCTCTCACCCTCCTGAGCCTCTGGCCTGTACCCCAGTGCTTGTATAAATAAATAAAATCTTTAAAAAATACTAATAGATAAGAATTTAAAGATTGATTCTTGCACACTTTCCAACCTTTCTTTAGACTGGTTATGTCACCAGGGATGAAGTAAGTTTCCTTATTCTGGCTCTGGAGCATTGCATAGTATGTTAGCTGGAACATAAGCTGCCCTGATACAGGAAAGGATCACTGGGAAGTTCTACTTGCAGGTGAGCAAGAAGCACAGTCTCTACGAGGTAACTTATTACTTGGCTATCTCTGAAGATATTAATGATGAAAAGGAGTGGCCAGAGGAAAGACTCCCCTTCTCAATTGCAGCACTGTAACTAAGTGACTTCTGCTAGATCAAATAGACTATTTTGGGGATTCCTGCTCAACCATCTCCTCTGTGTTTTCAGAGCTGATGTAGAGCTGTTAGAACAGTGAACTGATGCTTTTTGACTTGCCAAACAGTGGGAGCTTTCTATTTAAATAGTTATCCCTTAGAAGAGCTATATTAGGGAGCTCAAAGGAGAGGATTTAAGGGCCCACACAGAGTAGAGAGGCAGCAGATCAGCCACCTACTGGGCCCTTGTTCCTTCGAATGCTTCACACTACATATTTGTAAGGCAGACCGCCTCTTGCTCACTGAACTGGAGGCTCACCTGCCCTTTTGGGTTTAGCAAACACATGGGAAGGGCAGCTCTTGGCTGCTTTCTAAGTTGTCCTTGCTCCAGGTAAGCAATACCATACAGCCAAGTGCGCATGATCCAGATGTACTGTTGGCATCTAGAGGATGTGATCACAGGAAGAGATCATTTAGAAGCAAGGAGACCATAAATCCAGATTCAGCGCATGGTCATTTTCCAAGTGACAAATATAGAAGATGTCAATTAGACTAAGAAAACCATAGGAAGTAATCACGGTCTTTCACCAAGCATCTGTATAAAGCATCTATGGTAGATGCTTTTTTATATACCTCTATTAAGAGGATTCATTCAAATTCCAATCAGTCACACTACCAAACGTCATTTTGATAATAAGGAAATCAACTATATCGAGTAAGAAATTGGTATTATTACCCTGACTTTTAAGCACATAAGAACTTTATTGCATCTAGTGAATGATTAATGCTCTAATGTTGTGATTATAATTTGTTCTTGTGCCCTTACCATCTATACATAAGATGATACAGACCATAAGAATTGAAATTGGGAGAATCACTATCCTGCTAGAGATAAAGGTCCTTTTCTAAATCTCATTGAAACCTGGCATTGAGAAGTAGGCCAGAAAATAGGCTTAGCTATCCACATAGTATCTCATTTTGTATTATCATTAACCATCTTCTTGGAGGCAGCTAGTTTTTTGCGGGCCGACATAGATTCTTCCATTTCATTTTGCTTCTTTTTTAGTACATGTATACTATTATGAAACATTTTAAACATAATGAAAAGATAGAAAGATAGAAAAATATGAAAAAAAAATCTCAACATCCAGATTTAACAGATGTTTTGTGTTGTCAAATCTCCAAATTTCTCTTTCAGTGAATGAATGTTAAAGATACAGCTAAAGCATCTCTTTCCAGTCCCTCTCCTTGCCATTCTTCATGTATACTTATGATGTACAGGGCTTATACATCCTTCCAGAAGCCAATTTCTTCCTCAACTCTAGGAACGCCCCCTACCTTTCCTAGGTAGTTTGCAAGGGAGCAGTTCAGAACAGTACTGCATTCTGGGCATCTAACATTCCCCTTGGGAATGATGGTTGGGGTGAGCCTATTCGAAAAGTCTGCAATCTTCAGCATAACAACATTGAAGTGTGTAGGAGCCATTTATGTACCATCCAAAACCATATACAACTGTTGTTCGATCTTAGCCATCTGTTCTTACATGCCCTGATTAGTGATGGTTATTTATTTTGTGCTGTAGCTTCCTTTCTTTAGCACTCTGCCACAAATACCATGATTACTTTTCCCATCTCTTGCTTATGGATCTACAGCATAACTTAGTAAAATGGAGTCAGGTAGATTAGTAACAAGCTTAAGATCACACTTTTGACCTATTTTGTAGTGGATGCTATACCCTCCCACTCCTTAGGATACATCATGTTCTCTTAGCTTTGTGTCTTCCCAAATCAAAATATAGAACAAAGGGTGAAGACGTGGAAGTTGGCAGCTATGCGGTTTGGGTCCTGAATTGCTCCCACATCAAAAGATTTACGAACTGTGCATTTTAAGCAGTTCTCTCAGTTCATGACTCTTTTTAACCGAATTGAAAAAGCAGGTAGGGAGGGGGAGGCAAATGTTAAAGAAAACGCCTCGACTGTTTAATCTAGTGTTAAAGATAAAAACTTTAACTCAGGTGGGTTTAACACTTATAGTCTTAAGAGTCAAAAACCTCAGTTTTAAAGGACAAAACGAGAAGGTAGGGAGTAAATCCATGATGGCAAGTTTACCCAGATCTCCTCTGCTGCTCGCTAATGCAGCTCTTTTGAGGGATAGCAATTTAAATAGTAAGCTCTTACCACTTGGGAAGCAAAAAACATTAAGACATTGCTTTAACAGCTTTATAGAATCTACCATTTCATTCTGAATACAGTGCTAAAAAGTGAGTGGTAATCTCTGGGGTGGGAGCAGACCCACAGTCAACACCTATGCTCAGTCTGTGCTTTTTACACTTTCAGTTTCCATTTTCCTTAATCAATATTTACCAGGTGACAATGACAGCTTCAGCGGGTTCTGCTTTCTACCAATCTTTCTGTTGCTGGTTCTTTAGACTTTCAACCATTTCCTCTGCCTATACTAATTTCTGTGTTCATGCTTTTGTTTTATGCATGGCCACATAAATTATACGTACCTTCTAGCATCATTTGGAAACTTGGGATTTGTTACTGAATTATGGAATTGAAGAAAAAAATCCTCCAGCACCCTTACAATATTGGATTGGGTAATTCTCTTTGTTGCCTATAGGTTATCTACTGCTGTTTACCAAACCACCACAAAAATGTAGTATATAAAACAATAAGCTCAGTAATCTGGTTAGTTCTGCTGGCTTGGGCTTGGTGAAATTGATTCCGTCTGAGGTTGAATTGTGTGCCTATGGTCCCAGGTAGGTTGGGGCCTGGCTCATCTTAATCTGGGTTGGATTCATTGACATGTTTGGGAGTTGGCTGGCTCTTGGCTGGGTCAGGTGTGTCTCGTAATCCAGCAGGCTGTCCTGGGCTTGTTTTCCTGCTGGTCACAAGGTCCTGAGAAAGAGTAAAGTGAGCATGTAAGGTCTCTTGAGGCCTAGGCTCAAAAGAGGCACTTGGTGACTTCTGCAATCTTTTAGCAAAAATAAGTCCCAAGGTCACTCCAGATTCAAGGGAAGGGGGAATTGACTCTGCCCCTTTAGTGAGAGGACTTGCACAATCACAAAGCAAAGGGTATGAATACATGAAAGGGAAAAGAATTGTGGTCTTTTTTGCCATTTACCACATGTACTTAGCTTTTCCCATGATGAAGCTGTCTCATGTAATTTTCTTTCTGGGAGCAGCTATTTTGATATACAGGGAATATTGATCCATCACACTTATGAAGAAAATTACAACACAGAAAAGATTATTTAGGCATCATAGGTGTTCATGAGAATAAGAAATACTGAAGTTGTAAGCAGATGAACTCTTTAAGTTCTTAAGCAAAGCGTTTTTACTCTTCCAAGAATCAACTGTAGTATTGTTTTCATCAGATTGAAGCAATTTCAAGTCAAATGCAAGAAATTGCACGAAAAATGTGATGCATTTGCTTATTCTGCATCACATGTGGACAAAATAAATAACTCGATACAGAGTATAGATCACACACAGCCCTCTGGTTCCCCAAATATGCAAACAGATCTCTATGGTTGAGTAGGGTTTTTTGCCTCCAATTTTATTGATTTGCCACTCATTTGCATATCTGTGTGATCACGGGAATACAACTACACACTTCCTTCCACCAAATCTCCAGTGCCACATCCCTATCACTTTCCACCCCCTCTCCAACACTACCCCTTACCATTCCCTCTGGTTTCATTCATTTGAAGAATATCAATAATCAAAGACAAACAAGAGTTTCTAGACTGTGAAAAAACACTAGTTAGCAGATGAGTTTTTTTAAATGAATTTTAAGTTGACCTTTAGTCTTGCATTTACTTAAAAAATTTTAATGTTTTCACTCTTTTTCTCTAACTTGTAGAAGAGGAAGCATACTTTTCCCTGTACCCTTCTAGGTTCTTGGCTGAGACATCCCTGTAATAAAAGACAGATTAGTAGGAGAAAAACAAACACATTTAATCACATGTATCACCTGCTGTATATGTGGGAGGAGGCCAGTATTCCCCAGGAATACTGAGTAACTCCCCTAAATGGTCCAAGCCACAACCTTAAATATCACCTTCAGTTAAAGACAAAAGATGATGTTGGTGTGCAGGGGATATGAGAGGTGGTTAAGCAAAACACTGTAAAGGAAGGTAGGGCTGTTGTACATATTTAAATCACTGACTTTTCCATTGATAAGAGTTTCTGCAGATTTGTTCAGCCTCTACTTTGCCGTACAGAGAGGGAGACACCCTACAAATGGAGACTTTCCTTCTAAATGGAAATGTCTCTGACGAAAGTGTAATTTATGCTTGGGTTTTACAGTTTCTCCTGTGTCTTCATTTCTTTTTTAAAAAAAGATTTATTTATTTATACAAGAACTGGGGTACAGGCCAGATGTATGGGAGGGTGAGAGGATTCACCAGAGACAGAGTGGGGAGCAGAACAGGCAGACTGACTCTAATACACTGCTGAGGGGAGCAGTGGGCAAGACAGGAGAGGTCTGCCGTGCCATGTGGGACACTCGCTGGCCTGCCGGGATCGAACCCGCGCTGCTGAGGCTACGGACAGCTTCACAATGTGGCGCTCAAATGCCTGTGCCACCAGGGAGGCCCTGTCTTCATTTCTTAAAAATAATCAGCCTAAAATAATCCTTATGCCAAAGAGGCATATTAAGGAGGGACATATTCTGCTCTCTTTAAAACCATTAAAGATTTTTGAAGGTCTTTGCTAGCCAATCACATTTCTGGTGGCATTAAAAAAAAAAAAAGATTTTATTTACTTATTTTTGTGCAGAAGAACTGGGGTGTAGGCCAGAGGTGAGGACATGAGAACATTCATCAAAGATAGAGTGGGTAGCAGAACAGGCAGATCTACTGAAATACACTGCTGAGGGGAGCAGTGGGTGAGATAGGAGGGGCCTGTTGAGCCATGTGGGTCAGCTCCCTGGCCAGGAATCAAACTCAGGCAGTGCTGGTGGGCCGTCATCATGGAAGTACTGAAACTAAACCCCTAAGCTACCAGGGAGACCCCTTTTCTGGTGCCACCTCACCATAGAACAGCCAGCAAAATAAATGTGAATATTAAGTAATACTTATACTCATTTTGAAAAATCAAAATGCTTTACATGAGATTACTAAATAATAAGTACAATATTTTTGAGATATAAGATTTTCAATGAGACATAATTGTTTCATAACATAAATTTACTAAGTCTATACCATGTTGACACAGTTTATCACATCCCACATAGGACACTGAATAGGAAAATAGTAGATTTAGTAGTATGGATAAGAAAATGTATGCAAAGACAACGTACCCTAATTTTATGACTTTGCTTTAATACAGAAACATAATATATAAGCACAAACTTTGTTCTTAAAAGGACATTAGGGAATTCCATGCCTAGTCCTGTCTAAAACATCCAGTGATGGGAAACTATATGTGAAGAATCAAAATTCATTTCAATAATTCAATGGCTTACTGAGTTACTGGAGATATTTGAGCAAAAGCTGACTGTCTACAGGAAACCTTACTTTGTGCCACCATTCTTATCTTCATAAAAGTTGCACATTAAAGAGATTGTTAAAAAAAAAAAAAAAGAAAACAAAACCAAAATTCAACAGAGTAAACTTTAAAAATCTTTTTTAAAAGATTTATTTATTTATACATATAAGAACTGGGGTACAGACCAGAGTTGTGGGGGGTGAGAGGATTCACCAGAGACAGAGTGGGGAACAGAACAGGAAGATGAACTGAAATATACTGCTGAGGGGAGCAGTGGGCGAGACAGGAGAGGTCTGCTGTGCCATGTGGGTAGCTCCCTGGCCAGGGATCGAACTTGTGCTGCTGTGGCTATGGTTAACTTCATAGGTTGTATCTTAACCCCTTGCGCCACCAGGGTGGCCCCCACTTTAAAGATCTTAATTGGCTTTAGTCAACTATTCATGAACCCAGCAGCAGCCAATCTGGTGGACAGGAAGGGACTCTGGGGATCTGTATCAAACAAAAGACAATTTTTTTAAAGATTTATTTATTTATGCATACAAGATCTGAGGTACAAGCCAGAGGTGCAGGAAGTGTGAGAGGGCTCACCAGAGACAAAGTAGGGAGCAGAACAGGCGGAATGACTGAAATACACTGCTGAGGGGAGCAGGGGGCGAGGCATCAGAGGTCTGTTGTGACACGTGGGTAGCTCCCTGGCTGGCAGGGGATCAAACTCATGCTGCAAAGGCTGCAGACAGCTTCACAGTGCTGCGCTTTAACCCCTTGTGCCACCAGGGAGGCCCCCAAAGGCATTTATATAGAAGAGAGCAGTACCATGGAAATTACATAGACAAAAAAGCAGGTTGGTTATGGCAAGGTCACTTTAGTTTAGGCGTTGCCAGGGGTCTATCAGGTAGTTTACCCAACTAGTGCTGATCAGGTGATTCCGGATTGAACACTGATTCAAGATTGTTTCAGAGCCGAAACTGTAATTAAATCTCAGTTTGGTGACATGGGGCTTAACATAAGTGACTCCATTTGTGGCCTGCTGTCTTTTTTTTTTTTTTTTTTTTTTTTTTTAGCAAGATGGACATGTAAATAATCACAACAAAATATCATATGTGCTAAAAAAATACACACATACCTTGGAGACACAAAGTAGGTTTTTTATTCATTTTATTGACAAGAAATTAGATAATAGTGGAGATGGATCAGCTGAAAGATGGTAGATGTCATCAATTAAAATTGGAAATAACTAATAATCAGGGTTACTGGGAACATGCCAGGATGCTGTGCATCCACAGTTTTCCAAGACTAAATCGACATCCATTTTCTAAGATCAGATTCCATCCCTGGTCTATTATGGAAACACCACCTGGATATCAAATGCACTACTGCCAAGAAGCCCTTTAACGATATCATGAATGGCAGAGAAAGGCTTTAAACTGGCCAAAGAGCTTCCTCTGCAGTCATCTTGTCCAACTTGTGGCAGTTTGAACAGCATGACAAAGTATTATTTTAACATTACATATAAACTTTAGTCTCCTCCTCAGCAAATTACCTTCTCAATTTTTTCAGTTATCTGATGTGTTAAAAATAGACAAGCTCAGTTTGTTAATCCTAGGGAAATGACTGTCACAACAGGGAGTCATACCAAGGAAATTTAAAAAACAATGGTAACAATACTAGAAACGGGAGGGGAAAATTAATAAAAAATAGTTTTCTAGGCTAAAAGGAATAGTTTCCTATATTCCTTTTCATTGCTGACTCGCAATTCGTGATAGCTCTGCTTCTGTTTCATTTGCCCTCTTCTTGCTAATCTCAGTTTTATTTTTGTCTCCAATTACCGTAGTTTTCTTCCCAGATTATATCCACTTCCTTTTCCAAAACTAATCCATCCCATGCTAGCATGCTCTTATTGGTGTAGCTTTCACAACTGTCCAATCGAGGTATTTCTGATAAATTTCTTCCATGACTTTATTTGATCACCTTCAATAAGAAGGTGGTGGCTTGTCTTTAGAGAAGGGATAAAGGAAAAGGAGAAGCAGGCTGTGCTCCCTGAGGCTCCCAGGTACACCTGTGTGATCTCCCTCTGCTGTTACCCCCTGCAGGCCACTGTGGTTGCCCTTCCTCAGAGCATCCCTGCACCTAATTTATCCCTTTGTCACTCTTCATACCTTCCCAATGCAGTTTTTCCATTCTACTGCAATTAGTCTGTTCTACAATTTTTTTTAAAAAATATTATATTCATTTTTATACAAGGGCCAGGGTGCAGTCCAGATGTGCAGGAGGGTGAGAGGATTCACCAGAGACAGAGCGGGGAACAGAACAGGCAGTCCGATGAAATACACTGCTGAGGGGAGCAGCGGGAGCGACATGAGAGGTCTGGACCCTGGCAGGCCTACCGGGATTGAACCAGTGCTGCAGAGGCTGCGGACAGCTTCACAGTGCGGCGCTCAACTGCCTGCACCACCAGGGAGGCCCTGTTCTACAAATTTTAAGGGAGAAGAAAACAATTCCTGATAGAAAGAATTCATACCGTTTCAGGAGTGAATGATTTCAGATCTATGCAGGTACTTTAATAAAATGGTTTATTAAGTAGAAAGGAATTCCTAATGGAAATATGTATGGAAATTTTTATGTGAAATTATAGGTATATTTGAATTAATTTATTCACAAATATTTATTAAGTGCCCACTGTTTGCTAATGACAAGGACTTAAGCATATTCCCTCTTCTTGTGGAGTCCAGGGGGCAAGAAGGTATCTTGGCCTGGACTGCCCTATAAGCAGGGTTTATGTACAAGTTTATTTTGGGAACAGAAACCCAAAGCTTAGGAGTAGGAGATGGGTATGAGTAAGAGAAACAGAAGGAAGGAAAGGTAGAAAGGGTGTGTCACTGAGCTGGACTCAAACTGACAGAGAGCCTCCTGGAAGCCTTATAGACAAGCCTCGGCCTTGTCTGCTGAGGACGTAAACTGGCTGTGCCTCGTGGGTCACAGGCCACTCTACATGCTGTCCCTTTTCTTATGATTCCACTTTTTGGAATGTGTCAGCTGGTTCCTGAAATTATCCTACTAAGTGGTGGTAAGAAAGCAACAGACAGGGCCCCTCCTGGTGGCACAAGAGGTTAAGTCTCAGCACTATGAAGCTATCCGCAGCCACTGCAGCACAAGTTCGATCCCTGACCAGGGAGGTGACCCACATGGCACAGCAGACTTCTCCTGTCTTGCCCCTGCTCCCCTGAGCAGCGTATTTCAGTAGATCTACCTGTTCTGCTCCCTACTCTGTCTCTGGTTAGTCCTCTCACCCACTCTCTCCTCACCTCTGGCCTGCACCCCAGTTCTTGCATGCATGCATAAATAAAAATAAATCTTTAAAAAAGAAAGCAACAGACAAACAGTGCATCTGAGGAGAGCACTTGCCCGCCACACCTGCACACAGCTGGTTGCTGTGTCAACAGCTGGAGTAAAACAGTGAGCCAGAAAGATATGAAAAGGGACCAAGCGGTGCCTGGTACAGAGAGTAATAAAATAAAACAAGCAAATAAATATATAATTGAAAACTGTGATAAGTGCCAAAGGGTAAATGGAGCCATGAGAATGTGGGTACAGCAGTTCACACTAGTGGCACTTACAGTGGGGAGAAAAATAATCCCTTCCCACTGCTGTGGTTCCCTGACATAACCAAACCTTTGCAGTGCAGCTAAAGCAGAAGATGTAGAAGATTAAAGCCAGATTTTCATTTTTGCTATTTAACTGTTCCTAGAGACATTGCATCGTTATTATTTTTAGGCTTTTTGCCAAAGTGGATTTTCATCCCAAACAAGATTTATGATACTTTATTAATTACTATTATTTGTGCTTGTACTTTAAAATTTTATTATTACCTTTTTTAATTGAGTAACTTTGGTTTATAATATTGTGTAAGTTTCAGGGGTACAGCTTAACATTTACAAATCTGTATATACTATAATACAATCACCACCAGAAGTCTAGTTTGCATCCATCACCATAAAATTAACTCCTTTCACATTTGATGGCATTATTTTACACAAGGTACTTCTGATGGTCTTAGGACTAATACCTTCCAAAACTACTATACTGAAGACCTTCATGGGAGGCCTAAGCACCTGGCACCTATGGATTTGCTTAAAGTAAGTGGAAAACAACATTCACAGTGACATAGATGGAGCTAAAAAGAATTATTCTCAGTAAAGTAAGTCAGACAGAAAAAGAAAAATATCAGATGGTTTCACTTATAGGAGGAATATAGGGGAACCAAATAAGACATCAGTGTAAAAAAATAACAACAGTACAAAACACAACAAAGCAAAAACAGACAATTATAAATCAGAGACATCCTGCAGGGGAGGAGGAGGGAGAGGGATCAGAGGGAGGGAGGGAGGAGCACAGGGGACTGTGATGATGTGCACAGGTGCATTGGTGAAGGAAACTCTATGGGGACTACACCTGGGAAGGGGTGGGGGGAAGCAAATATTGTTTAAAAATGAACAATGAGGGCCTCCCCTGTGGCGCAGCGGTTGAGGGCTGGGATGCAAAGCTGCCCGCGGCCTCTGCAGCGCCAGTTCGATCCCCGGCTGCTCCCCGGCCACTGGAGGAGGGTCCCGCATGGCGCGCAGACCTTTTCTGCAGCCCGCTGCTCCCCTCAGCATTGTACTTCGGTCCTTCTGCCTGCTCTGCTCCCTGCTCTGGATCTGGTGAATTCTCTCACCCTCCCGCGCTTCTGACTGTACCCGGTGCTTGTATAAATAAATAAATAAATGTTTAAAATAAATAAATAAATCTTTAAAAAAAATGAACAATGATATAAAAATTAAAAAAAAACAAAAAAAAAATAAGTGGCAAAGGAGTCACAATAACTTACTGGTAAAGGGCCTGTGCTTGAAAGATTCTGATTTTTTACCATTGTGTTTTATTTATTTTTTTAAGATTGATTTATTTATGCATACAAGAACTGGGGTACAGGCCAGAGGTGTGGGGGTGGGTGGGTGAGAGGATTCACAAGAGACAGAGTGGGGTACAGAACAGGCAGATCGACTGAAATGCACTGCTGAGGAGAGCAGTGGGCGAAGCAGGAGAGGTCTGCTGCACCATATGGGTATCTCCCTGGGCAGGGATCGAACTTGTGCTGCAGTGGCTACGGATAGCTTCATAGGTTGTGTCTTAACCCCCTGCGCCATCAGGGAGACCCTACAACTGTGATTTATTATTGCTGCCATTTGTGAACTTTATCACTCGGTGCTGCAGTTTGTTAATTGTGAAGTGAGAATAACATTATTACTTGTTTGCAAAGGGATAGAGTGACAATTAGGTAAGGGAACACAGCTTCTAGAACACTGCCAGCAAAGTACAAGGACATAATCAATTACTAGAACAATGGTTTTGATTTGCGAGGGAGGCCATAACAAAATATCACTAAGGGGGTGTAAGTGATGGAAATTTATTTTCTTACAGTTCTGGAGGCTGGAATTCCACAATCAAGCTAATGGCAGGCTTGGTTTCTCCTCAGGCTTCACTCCTTGGCTTGCAGAGAGCTGTCTTCTTGCTGCCTCCTCGGGCTGCCTTTTCTCTGCAGACGTCCCTGAGGTCTCTTCCTCTTCTTAGAGAGACATAAATTACATTGGATTAGGGCCCCTCTCTTATGACCTCATTTAAACTTAATTACCTATTTAAAGGCCCTATTTGCAAACACAGTTACATTGGGGAGGTTAGGGTTTCAACTTAAGATTTATTTTGGGGGAGCTGGGCAATTCAGTCTATAATAGAAAGTATAATTTTTTAAAGATTTATTTATTATGCATACAAGAGCTGGAGTACAGGCCAGAGGTGTGTGTGGGGGGTAAGAGGATTCACCAGGGACAGAGCAGGGAGCAGAACAGGCAGACTGACCAAAGTACATGGCTGAGGGGAGCAGCAGGAGTGTCAGGAGAGGTCTTCTATGCCATGTGGGCTGCTCCCTGGCTGGCCAGAGATTGAACTTGTGCTGCAGAGGCTGCGGACAGCTTCACAGGCTGCATCTTAACCCTTGTACCACCAGGGAGGCCCCAATAGCAAGTATAATTATTATAAGAAAATTGCATTCCTTAGAATGGGGCTTTTAAAAAAAATTAAAGATTTCATTTATTTATACAAGAACTGGGGTACAGGCCAGATGCATGGGAGGGTGAGACAGAGCAGGAAACAGAACAGGCAGACTGATAAAATACACTGCTGAGGGGTGAGGCGGGCGAGACAGGAGAGGTTTGCCGTGCCATGTGGGATTCTCACCGGCGGGCAGGGATCAAACCCACACTGCAGACAGAGGGTGTGGACAGCTTCACAGTGTGGCACGCTCAACCGCCTGCACACCAGGGAGGCCCAGAATGGGGCTTTTATTGGCCTCCCTGGTGGCCTCGGGGTTAAGTCTCAGCATTGTCACCACTAAGGCCTGAGTTTGATCCCTGGCCAAGGAGCTAACTCACATATGGCCTAGCCGACCTCTCCTGTCTCGCCCGCTGCTCCCTTTAGCAGTGTATTTCAATAAATATGCCTGTTCTGCTCCCCACTCTGTCTCTGGTGAATCCTCTCACCAGCCCCTGCACCTCTGGTGTACACCCCAGTTCTTCTACATAAACAGCAAAAAAGAAAGCATGGGGCTGTTAAACTTTCTGGTCTCGGGACTCATTTAACACCCGTTCAAATTGTTGAGAACATAATTAGCTCCTGTTTCTGTGGGTTATATCTATCAATATTTATCACACAAAACATTAAAATTGAGAAACATTAAAAATGGTTATTTATTCATTTGAAAATACCAAAAATACTTTCATTACCAATTAACATAATTTTAGGAAAAATAACTGCAATTTCACAACAAAACAAATTTAGTGAAGAGTGGCATTATTTTCCAGTTTTGTAAATATCTTTTTTTTAAAGATTTATTTATTTATCCATACATAGAAGAACCGGGGTACAGGCCAGACTCACGAGAGGGTGAGAGGATTCACCAGAGACAGAGCGAGGAACAGAAGAGGCAGACTGACTGAAATACACTGCTGAGGGGAGCAGCAGGCGAGACAGGAGCGGTCTACCGCACCATGTGGGACCCTTGCTGAACGGCTGGAATCGAACCGGCACTGCAGAGGCTGCAGACAGCTTCACAGCTCTGTGCTCAACCACCTGCAGCGCCGGGGAGGCCCTTGTAAATATCTTTAATGTCTGGCTCTAAGGAAGAAGCTGGCTTCTCACCTTCATTCTACATCTACACACATGGCATGCAACCACTGGAAAACTTTACTGTATAATATTGAATGGGAGTCAAAGTATAAAATAACGTTGTCGTATTATTAAGAAAATGATATTGACCTTGAACATAAGAAATCCCTTGCAGACCAACAGGTGTTGCCAGATCACACTTTGAGAACCAATGCTATAGAGCCTAAGATCATTACAAATTTTGAGCTTCTTCATTTTGGCATTGTAATTTTGAAAGGCTCCTCAACTCCTAAATACCACATCTTGGTGTCTTTGTCCTAACCATTGCAATAGCATGTATTCACTTTTTTCCATTTCCAGAGGAAATGTATTCACAACCATTGCAATAGCATGTATTCACTTTTTTCCATTTCCAGAGGAAGTGCAAACCAATAAAAATAGATGAGCTTCACTTACAAGTTACAGTTGAGGTCATTTTTCACTTTATACTTTATCGTCCACAATGAGAATAACACAGCCATTTATGTGAAATCTATTGTGCAATTCTTCAGTGGACTGGCCCAACTAATGAGTTTTCCTGAAAAGTCTTTCTTAACACAACTTTTTTCCTGCTCCAGAAACTCAGCCGATGAATATTATTCTATTTTTTTTTTTTTAATTTTCTAGAGGCATGTCTTATTTATTTATTTATTTATTGTTTGTTTGTTTGTTTGATACATGCACTGGGTACAGTCAGAAGCGTGGGAGGGTGAGAGAATTCACCAGAGCCAGAGCGGGGAGCAGAGCAGGCAGAAGGACCGAAGTACACTGCTGAGGGGAGCAGCGGGCGGCAGGAGAGGTCTGCGCGCCATGTGGGACCCTCCTCTGGTGGCCGGGAGCAGCCGGGGATCGAACCGGCTGCAGAGGCTGCAGGCAGCTTCGCAACCCAGCGCTCAACCGCTGCGCCACCGGGGAGGCCCATATTATTCTATTTTTTAAGTGAACATTCTTATGTTCAAAAGTTTGGTTGCCATCTGCAGCTTAGGACTGCTGCGTTGAGAATTTATTCTCTACTATCATGGGAAACAGACCTTTCATTTACTCTTTTGTATATGGTAATTTAATTTTTAATGGCCATATTGAGCCAAGTTTTAATAGCTAATAAGAAGTCCCCAATATTTCATTCTTTTTACTAAAAATGCTAAATATTTAAAAATCAACATTATAGAGAGTTTTGCTTATTGTGTGTGTATTCCTCAAGGACAGGCATAAGTCATATTTATTGTGTTTTTATTTCCTCAATTCCTGCCAGGTTAAATTTCACAGCGTTGGTGCTCAGTAAATGATTGTGGAATGGAATTTAACAGAATATGTATGTGTTATTTTATATGGCACCTATGCTGCTGTATTCCCACTGTTTCTTGTTCTTGAGTCTTTCCTTTATTGTTTTTCTCTCTGTCCTTTTTTCTCCTCCCTGCCCCGATCTTTTATTTATTCCCTGCTCATCACTTGTGAACTCATCTTGCTCCAAGTCACTTTTTTTAAATTAATATCTTCAATCCCATTAAACATTTTTTTTTCATTGTAGGTCTTTCTTTTCTCCAGTCATTTTCAAATGATTTTTGGGAGATGACTGTCCACATGCATTGGCCTTTCTACTTTAATTGTGAGAAGAGGGGTTGATTGACTTTTTTTCTGAACTATCTTCTCTGGACTTTCTTAGAAGATAGAAATAATGTTTTTCTTTGGCGCAAAGGGCAGACATGCTTACTGCACACTATAAAAGATTTACTTCCCTCAGATCACAGTTTTGTTTTTTTTCTTTTTTATTTATTTATTTATTTAATTATTTTAATAGAGGCATGTTTTCTTTATTTCTTTCTTTATTTGTTTGTTTTGTTTATACATGCACTGGGTACAGTCAGAAGCGCGGGAGGGTGAGAGAATTCCCCAGAGCCAGAGCGGGGAGCAGAGCAGGCAGAAGGACCGAAGTACACTGCTGAGGGGAGCAGCGGGTGGCAGGAGAGGTCTGCGCGCTATGCGGTACCCTCCTCTGGTGGCCGGGGAGCAGCCGGGGATCGAACTGGCGCCGCAGAGGCCGTGGGCAGCTTCGCAACCCAGCGCTCAACCACTGCGCCACCGGGGAGGCCCTGTTTTTTTTTTTTTTCATATAATGCACCCAGTTGCACGTGCAGATATTATCTGGCTCTCCTGACATCAATCTGTATAACTAGGGCTCAGAGAACTGGCACAATATGTGCTAATGCTTTCGCTGTAATTGACAAGTCACTCTTTAACTCTCTTGTATTTGGTCAGCATCCATGAAACTGTGGCAGGCTATGTAGATAGATTGCAAGCAGGATAAGTCAGTTCCTAGCAATGATTTTGCATGCATGTCTGTTTTTATGTATATATATATATATATATATATATATAGAGAGAGAGAGAGAGAGAGATATTTGTGGGTGTGTAATGTATGTCTGTATATTTACACATATATGCATATAAACATACATGCATGCAAAATCGTATATACGTGCAAAATGATCCATATGTGTGTATGCATACATATACTTGTTTGTGTGCGTGTGTGTGTATATGGATTGGAATTTTTTTTAAAGATTTATTTATTTATACAAGCACTGGGTACAGTCAGAAGCACGGGAGGGTGAGAGAATTCAGCAGAGCCAGAGCGGGGAACAGAACAGGCAGACTGACGAAACACACCACTGAGGGGAGCAGCGGGAGCGGCAGGAGAGGTCTGTTGCGCCATGTGGGACCCTTGCCAGCAGCCTGGTATGGAACAGGTGTTGCAGAGGCTATGGGTAGCTTTGCAGCCCAGTACTCAACCACTGAGCCACCAGGGGACACCCTGGATTGGAATTTGCAGAAAGATCTTTGGAATACTTTTACTCCATAGCCATTGTGTGTGCGTGTGCGCGTGCGTGTGTGCGCGTGCGCGTGTGTGTGTGTGTGTGTGTGTCTGTATGTTAGCAGGCACAGACCACTGATACTTTGTCTTGTCATGAAGTCTAATTTGCTTTCTTTTCATATCACACTGTTTCCTTCGCAGGCACAGTATTTTCTTCTTGTCTTTCTGCAAGGAGCTTTTATTCGCTCTTCTCATTGTCAGCTCTCATTATAAGGTCTAGAAGATCCATGGAAAAATAAATTATATTATTTTTAGTTCATTCATCTAATCTAATCAATCAGTCCATATTCTTCCCTTATCTCTAAAAGCATCAACGTAGCCATTCCTACCCACAAAAAGATGCTCACCAACTGATGTTTTGGTTTATACAAGCACTGGGTACAGTCAGAAGCGTGGGAGGGTGAGAGAATTCACCAGAGCCAGAGCAGGGAGCAGAGCAGGCAGAAGGACCGAAGTACACTGCTGAGGGGAGCAGCGGGCGGCAGGAGAGGTCTGCGCACCATGTGGGACCCTCCTCCGGTGGCCGGGAAGCAGCCGGGGATCGAACCGGCGCTACAGAGGCTGCGAGCAGCTTCACAACCCAGCGCTCAACGGCTGCGCCACCGGGGAGGCCCAGTAAAGCTCTTCTTGCATATATCTTTGAATATTTTTTTAGAGTAGAACCGAAAGAAGCTCGACTTAAGCACAACAGACAATAACCCACTTAATGGGGAGGAGTTTCTGGGTCAATGATTTGAGAATTCTTAAGCGAAATTCCTGCAGGGGAAATGAAATTTGTGGAGGAAAGAATTTTCCACAACCCTTTATCCTTCATTAATGAATTGTGGCTGTAAGAAAAAGAGTTGTTGATGTATGTTGTGAAATTATAGATCTAGTCCAGAAACAGGGATCTGAAATAGGCTAAAGAAGGAAATATGGGTTAGTAGAGTTAGAATGAATTCTCATGAGCCAGGGAATGAATAGGGCAAGAAGCGGGTCAAGCAAATTGAATGTCTTCTTCCATCAACATAATTCAAATTGCCCTGGCTTTCCAAAAGCAGTTCATGTTTCATGCTCAAGTAAAACACCTACCTTTTCTTATCTCAGTTTTCCCACATTACTTACTTCTGTGTTAGGGTCCCCTGCAAATTTATTGATTGAAAACTCACTGCTGTAGAAATATATCTACTAATGAACTTAATCCAAACAACGTGGGCAATAAGACAAATATATGCATAATGGTGTGTTTGTTTTCTCACTCAGTCTCACATCAGACTTATGAGCCAATCAATACAGCATGGGAAAACAACATTTTTGTAAAGGAGAGCTGAAAACACTAATATATTTCTATTACGTGCCTAAGCTTAGGTTAATCTGGATGTAGGCATATCACAAAAAAGCTGAGTGTTTCATCAACAGAATCACGGAGTGAACCCATATATTCTGAAGCACATGAGAGGATTTGGAAATTCTGCTTAATGAATATGTACCCTAAGAAGAGTCCTCTGAAGCAATTAAAAAAACAAATTAAAAAAAAAAAAAGAAGAGCCCTTTGGGAATCAGCCTGAAAACTGTGGCTATTTCATAGTATTGTGCAGCAACAGTGATTATGGCAATATTTTTCTCACTGACCTCAGATGATTGTGTGTGCAAAGTCTGTGCCATTCACAGACTTGAGTCTATGTTTTTAGCCATGGACTGGTTATTTCAACTCTCTGGCCATCAGACTCTTCTTTCATGAGTGGGAGTCTTATTCTTTTTTTTTTTTTTTTAAGATTTATTCATTTATTTATACAAGCACTGGATTTAGTCAGAAGAGCGGGAGGGTGAGAGAATTCGAGAATTCACCAGAGCCAGAGAAGGGAACAGAACAGGCAGACTGACAAAATACACTGCTGAGGGGAGCAGTGGGCACAGCAGGAGAGGTCTGCACACCATGTGGGACCCTCGCCTGGAGGTCGGGGATTGAACCGGTGATGCAGAGGCTGTGGGCAGCTTCGTAACCCAGCGCTCAACTGCTGCACCACCGGGGAGGCCCGGGACTCTTATTCTTAAGAGCATGAATATGAAGACTGAACGATAGAAAAAATATTTTAACATATCGCCTGGCATGAAACCAGTGCTCATTATGTATTAATCTTCTTCCCATCCTCCCCCGGGAGCAATGAGTGATTCAGAGTTTGTAATTTGGTTGAGAAGAAATTTTAGAATTATATAAAATGCAGGATTGCTTATATATTCATTCATTAGTCCCCTTATTATCACTGAGTCTATTATTTGCATTACATAATTTAGCCATGATGTGTGTAATTTGAATTTAACTAGAAACAATATTCCTCTCACCAATGTTGCTTCCAACTCAATTACCTGACCGTCAGCTAGGTAAGAAGCAGTGACATTTCTAATTATTTTTATCTTCTGAAAAATATAACCCCCTTGACTCTTTGCTAATTTCTTTTGTTAATGGGAACTAATTTGAAATTTGTTTTTATTCTATATCCTTATTTTTAATTAAGTCATTATTTTACATTCGTGTTAATTTTTTAACAGTGCAGGATTTCTCCCCTTGGGTGTGGTTGCTGTAGCTCTCCCACCACCAAAGCACCCACAATTTTTTGCCATAGACCATTGTGCTCTCCCCCTTCCTCATTTTCACCTCTTTCTACCCCCTCCACTCCTGGATGCCTCAGATCTATGATCAACTGTCAAGAGTTTGGTTTACAGTTTCTCTTTGTCTGACCCTTTGTTTGTTTTCTCTACAGTCCATCTCTCAGTATAACCATACAGTATTTATCTTTTCCTTGCTAATTTTGCTTTCTTTGCAAACTTCTAAATGATCAGATCAATAATTGAACTGACTTGATAAACCACATTTATTCCAAAAGCCAAAAAAAAATAGCTTTTGAAAAAGGGCAGGCCTTATTTAAGTCCTCTTTCCTAGCCTAGACTCTTTCAGAAACATATGTTGAGCCAAAGATTCCAGTGCAAGGGATTTAGAAAGGGCTCGAGGAGGGCCCCCCGCCTCAGGTGGTGCAGCGGGTTGAGCACAGCGCTGGAAGCTGTCCACAGCCTCTGTGGCATGAGTTCGCTCTCTGGCTGGCCAGGGAGAGACCCACATGGCAGGCAGATCTCTCCTGACATGCCCGCTGCTCCCCTCAGCAATGTCTTCATGCTGTCTGCCTATTCTGCTCCCTGCTCTCTCTGGTGAATTCTCTCATCCTCCCGCGCCTCTGACCTGTACCCCAGTTCTTGTATAAATAAATAAATCTTTTAAAAAAAATAGAAAGGGCTCCAGGAACCAGCAGTCAGGGATGGGGATAGCAGGAGTGGAGCGGGGAAGTGATGCAAGGGTGCAATTTTAGGTGAAGTCCCAGACTCAGCCTGAACCTATAATGATCCCTGGAACAAAATTTTACCTCTGGGTTTGCCCGTCTCAAGGCATAGGAAATGCCCTTCTTATAGTCCCGGGTTCATTAGTCATAGACTATAGGCTGCCGCAGGGAAACTGAACTCTCAGGAACTTTTGGTTCTCAGTTAGGGCAAGATAGCTGCAGTATCCAAGGTTAATCCTTACAAGAAGGTACAGATGCCAGGTCTAATCAAAAAGCACAGAGCAAATGTGGGATAGAATGTAGCACTGCGAAGATTCTGTCAAGAATGGGCACATCACTGAGTCCAGTACAATCTTCAAGGCCCTTTGCATTTTTTAAGATTTATTGTTATTTATTTTTATGCATACAAGAACTGGGGTGTAGGCCAGAGGTGTGGGGTGAGGGTGTGTGAGAGGATTCACCAGAGACAGAATGGGGACAGAACAGGCAGACTGACCGAAATACACTGCTGAGGGGAGCAGCGGGTGAGACAGCAGAAGTCTGCTGCATCATGTGGGTAGCTCCCCGGCCAGAGATTGAACGCGTGCTGCAGTGGTGATAGCGCTGAGAATTAACCCCTGGGCCACCCCCTTGTTGCATTCTTTATTATCCCTAGCCAACATCCTGCTTATTTGGAAATATCCTCAGGACCTCTTTTTTTTTTTAGTTCACCTCATTCTAGAAGGGAGATGACATCCACGCCCCTGAGGAACACAAGCAGTTGTGAGATGAAGCTACTCAAGGGCTCTGGCTATGTTGTGCTCACTGATGCACACCCCACCTGGTGCCTGCTCTCAGCAGAGCAGGTTCGCCTGTCTGCTAATTGACTCTAATTGACTGAGGTTCCAGTATGAGGGGAGCACTACAGGCAGAAGCTGGCTTGCTTGCATAATCCCTACTAATGAGCTCTGCTTTACCTTGATGCTCACCTCAGTTTCCTTGAACTGGAAAAACTTTTGGCAAATTGCAGTGGAGACCATCTTTTCCCTATAACTCCTCACACACATTTATTTGGAGGATACTTGTCTATCGTGACTACAGAACGTTGCCTGAATTTGAAAGGATAGTGTTAATTAAGCAGAGTTTATGTGCCTCCTTTTTCATGCAAATTTATAACAATATGAGATCTAATGGTTGTATAGTAATTAAAGGCTGAAAGCAAGAAGGGGCTATTATGAGCTAACAAGAATGGCAAGGTATTTGGTTATGGAGGTGGTGCGATCTCTTTGGGGAAAAACTGAATTAAAAGGGAAGTAGACATGGGAGAGTATATTCAGAGGCGATGGCAGAGATAAATTTGCAGATAGCACTGGTAGAAGGAGAGAGAGGGGAGGCTAGAAAAATAGGTTCCTGTGGATTGCAGAGGGTCTGGAGTTGCAGGTTCAAACTTTGTATTTGATACTTTAGGTAGTGAGGAGCCATTGATGGATGACTCAGAGATATATAATGAGAAAACTGCTTTTGGGAAGGTTAACCCCAGTCACCATGTGTATGATAGATTAATGCAAGTAAAAACTGGAAGCAGGAATAGTAAGCTCGAAAAATCTCAGAAATTTGGAAATGAGAGAGAAGAGTTGAGCCCATGAATATTCCAGTGCAAATTAATGTTCTATTTTTTCTTTGCAGTTCTACAATCTAGGCCTATGCAATATGCTTTGAGAATATGATAATATTGATTTGTAGAATTACTGATTCCTCTTCTACCTCACTGGTATTTGTAAGGCACATTCTGATAATGTCACTAACTATATGCTTTGTAAGGCTGTAAAACACCAAAGCTCTTAAAATGGCCTTAGTGAATTCATATAACCTGTGACTGTATTATGCTTGACATTATTATAGAAATTATTAAAGAAAACTTCACTTAGACAAATTAATTAGACAAACATGACTAAGAATCCTAATGAATACAATGTTATGGCTTAATTAGTTTCAAATGATAACATAATCACAGCACAATACTTATCCTTTCTAAAATAATTCCATTTGTAGATTTGTTCAATGCAATGTTGAATCATTTACTTTTCTAAAGAGCAGAGCAATGTGGAAATTCTGAATATACATGTGCTTGCTGAAAGGGATAAATTGGTGATTTTCTCCTCTGTGGGACAGAAACAAGTCAGATGGATATAAAGAGAAAATCCTACAAGTAATACTTACAGAGCACTTCTTAGTAGCAATTTCAATTTATTTCTAGCATTATATGTATTCCCAATTGTTACTCCTTTCATTCCATAATTTTTATTCTCAGATCTTTCCATTTTATATCCCAAAGATAACATTTGCTCAAACATAAAAATGACATTTAGCTGCCTTTGCATGGGCCCTGTGAATTTATCTCACTTCTTATTTTCCTTAGTTCCCTAGTAGCCTTGAAAAACACCCAAGTTAGCTGAATCCTAAAGAGAATGACTTGACTTCTCCGCACTTGCTCTTTCCAAATAACTATTTGATAGCTCCAATTGATGGCTAAAAGGCTGTTCAAATTTAATATGCCAGAAAAGGTATTCTTGTTTATCCCTCCACCCTCAGGCTTGATCTTCCTCCAGCTTTTTTTTTTAAAGATTTATTTATTTATGCATACAAGAGCTGGGGTGTAGGCCACATGTGTGTGTGTTGAGGGGGGTGAGATGATTCACCAGAGACAGAGTGGGGGGCAGAAAAGGCAGACTGACTGAAATACACTGCTGAGGGGAGCAGTGAGTGAGTCAGGAAAGGTCTGCTGCACCATGTGGGTCAGCTCCCTGGTGGGGGATCCCTGGTGGGTGCGGTGGCTGCTGATAGCTTCATAGTGCTGCGTCTTAACCCCTTGCACCACCAGGGAGGGCCCAGTCCAGCTTCTTCACTTCCTACATGGCACTACTTTTATGTGGGTACCCAGGTTAAAAATAATTAAAGAAAAATAAAATCTAGACATTATCTAGTAGTCTTATTTCCTGAACCTTTTTATCTGATGTCTCCTAACAGTTCTAAGTGCAAAATGTACTCAAGTCTAATCACTTCTCCTTTTTTTTGGCCCCCACCATAGCCAACTACTACTACTTTTGATGTCTCCAAATTGGTCTCTGCTCATTTGTCTGCTCTTTGCAGTTTCAAAAAAAAAAATCTGTTCATCATGCAAGTTAAGATTTTTGGGCTGTTCCAATAAGGAAGAACATGACTGAGTAGGAGCTCAAAATCAGAAAATTAGGGCAGGGTGTTTACTGTATTTTATGGCTTGGGCTGGGAGAGTGTGCTAGGTCAAGACTGGTGAATAGTAGATAGAGTTTATTACACAGTAGCTTTGGATTGGTAGGCACTATGAGAAAAGGGTCTTGAGGTGAGTCTTGATAAGTATGTTGCAAGTTGAGTCATAATCATAGTCATCTTTTGGGACAGGTGTTTCTTAGATCAAGCATGTAGATTATTTTTGCTTAGAATAAGTATTATTTAACATAGATGTGGGAATGTATGTTAGTTCTGCTTTCATATCAAAAAGAATCATGTTTCATCAGGATTTAACTTAAAACGCTTCATACCCCTGCTTAAAATCCTTGCAAAGCATCTTGCTGTAATCAGAGTAAAATCTAAACTTAGAAGATTCTAGATAAACTCTCCCTTCCCTCTTTGCTGACTTCAATTTATAATGTTCTCTCTCTTACTCTCTCTGCTCCAGTCACATTGGCCTTCTTCACCCAAGGAAGCCAAGCTCAATCCTGCACTTGCTGACTGCCTCTGCCTGCAGCGAATCTCCTCAGAGAAGACTTTCTAGGCTACCCATTTAAATTAGCTTATGGATTTAGTATCACTCCATCTAGAGTTCATGGTGCTCACTCATATAAAATGATGGCCTCTACAGTTATTTAGCCTGTGTTCAAATTTTTGCTTTGTTACTTACTGGCTAGAGGTCCTAAGGCATGGTCCTTTGACTTAATTTGACATAATTTAAAATCATGCCTTAATTTTCCCACCCATAAAAAATGGAAGATGAGGCTACCTACCCATGGGGTTCTTGTGATGCAAAAATGAATTTGGCTTTTGTGGAATGCTGACTCCCTAAATACTGGGGGCACAACAAGTTGGTAAGATAACTGTGGTAAAGGAAACCAGTATTTCACTAGAATTTTGGTTGTGTCTTTAAGAAGGAAGGAAGGCAAAGTTGGAATTTATTGAGAAATGAAAGTTTGTGTCAAGGTAGATTTTTCAAACCAGGAACTTCATTGGGATATAATTATCAGTGTGTAACAATCAAGAATTGGTAAAAACAGAAAAGTGAAAATTCTGAAAAAGGGTTTCAAAGAATCTTGAGATGTAAGATTTTGGTCAGTTCTTTTGATCAAAGAGTTGATGGCTCTTTGGACTGTCCCTGTAATGAACAATTAAAACCATCTTCCTTGGTGAGAGACTTAGGAAAAGTAAAATAATGAAGATGGAATAGCAAAGTCATGTCATTGTGGGTGTATGATGGCTGGCAGCTTCAGTTTCCAATGTGTGATATAGGGGTACATGGATTTGATTCTCAACAAGTTAAGCATATAGATTAGTGCCTGGAATTTAGTAAGAGCTCAAAAAAGGTAAGTTTTATCGTCCACTTCTCATCTTCATGTAAATTATAGGGGAGGCATTTGTCTGAATCCTCAGATCTAAGAACAGTGCCTGACGCAAAGTAGGTACTCAATAAATCATTGTGGAGTTGATAGATTAATTTAGTGATTTACTATATGTGTCTCCAGCTGATATAAACTGCATGAGAGCAGCAAACACATCTATCGTGTTGACCATAGCAATCCAAGGACCTGGAGCAGTAAGCATACAACTTCTATTTATTGACTAAATAAATAAAAAAAAAAAACTATTGAGTATCACAAAATTACCTTGAGTGTAGAATTAACTCCGTTTCTTTCCCCTCCATTGAAAGGTGTAGGTCTAGAAAAAAGAATGTAAAATAAAGAACAAAGAACAAAGGAAGAACAAAATTAGTTCCATTTTAATACACTTTGGCAAAATGCTGGTGAAGTATATTTAAATAGAATTATTTTCTGTAAGGTTTCTCAGATCCTTTACTCTGCTATTGTGCATTGTGAATGCCTAATAGGGTGGTGGAGTGTACATTAGTGTGATCAAGGAAACTTTTTTTCCCCTGTTGCTCTGGGAACACATTTTTTGAATCTCTGGAAACACATTAGTGTTCTCTGGGATATACTTCAGGAAATGCTGTATTAGTCAGGGATGCCATCATTGGAAGCAGAACGGGACTTGCTGGCAGTGATCCGGTATTGAGTCACTCCAGGACAATGACAGCGGCACAGAGGGAAGCAGTACCATTCTCATAAGGGTGAGTTCCCCCACATTCTGTACACATGTGTCCTGTTCTCTACCAAAAGGTACTTAGATGCAAGAGAGCATCTGTTGTTGTGTCTCCCTAGTTGGTAGCCATTTTATTTTTATTTTATTATTTTTTAAAGATTTATTTATGCATACAAGAACTGGGGTACAGGCCAGAGGTGTGGGGGTGAGAGAATTCACCAGAGACAGAGTGGGGAATAGAACAGGTGGATTGACTGAAATACACTGCTGAGGGGAGCAGCGGGTGAGTCAGGAGAGGTCTACCAAGCCATGTGGGTAGCTCCCTGGCCAGTGGGGGATCTAACTCTTGCTGCAGAGGCTCCGGATAGCTTCACAGTGCTGCACTTAACCCCTTGAGCCACCAGGGAGGTTCTGGCAGCCATTTTAATCACAAGTTCTCCATGTGTCTCTGACATGGAGTGCCATTGGGGAAGAGTTTTCTAGATACTCAAGCCTTTTGCTTTTGCATTTGGCGGTCACACATAACTTCAACTTGGGTTTTATTTCTAAACTGTTGAGCTGTTGTGTTGTTGGGAAGCTAAAATCAGGACATCTGCCCTCACCTTCATTCCCAGTGGTGCTTGGTAGTTCTACTTTCTATTATGTTGAACATTTCTTTTTTCAATAATATATAAATGGGTAATATAAAAGAGTGTGGTTCCTTTGCACTGTTGGTATTTTAGTATGATGGAATTAAGGTGTTGTAAGGAAGTTTGAGATGCCATGTAAACTCTCTTAATGCTTCTGGCAGAATTCCAGCATGCTGGAAAGGTTTTGGTTGACCAGTCTTTAAAATCCCCAGAGAAGAGCATTTGCAAACACTCGCTTTGTAATGTATCAGCTGTCAAATGATTATACCTTGGGTGCCTATGTCTGACTAAAGGGATATCTAGAGTTCCATTTTATTTTTTTTTTAGTTTTATTTTTTATTATTTATTTATTTATTTATTTATTTATTTATACAAGCACTGGGTATAGTCAGAAGTGCGGGAGGGTGAGAGAATTCACCAGAGCCAGAGCGGGGAGCAGAACAGGCAGAAGGACCAAAGTACACTGCTGAGGGGAGCAGCGGGCGGCAGGAGAGGTCTGCGCGCCATGTGGGACCCTCCTCCGGTGGCCGGGGAGCAGCCGGGGATCGATCTGGCGCTGCAGAGGCTGCGGGCAGCCTCGCAACCCAGCACTCAACCACTGTGCCATCGGGGAGGCCCCTAGAGTTCCATTTTAAAGTATTAAAATAATTTGTTAAACAGGCATTGCTTCCAGTTAATTAAAAATCTTGATTTTCATTCTTAGAATCTGGAATCTTAAATCCATGGAGCCACAGATTCTCAGATATGCTAATCTAAGGGTGGTGATTATTGGGCAAGACTCCAGAAACTACTTCTTTCTCAGGCTATGTTCTTCCCTCTAAGCTGTGAAATCCTTCTGGATAGGAGCAAGATTCCATTTCCCCCCTACCTTTCATAGGAGACACAGTTTATTGAAGAATCTTGTGCCCAACCTCTTTGCAAGATTCTTAATTTCAAAAGATGAAGAGAAGGTGGATCTAATCGAATTCTTTATTTTGGAAAGCAACCAAGCCTCTCTGTGCATGCACTTCCCCAAACAATCAATAATAAATTAGCATTTTATTTATACTATATAATTCAGTTCTTTTCAGAAGTCTGACCTGGAAGTCAACTAGTGTTCGTGTTCTCCAGAGTGACTTTTTATAGAGTGCTAATTTTATTTCACTTCCAGCACAATGCTGAGGGGGAGCACAATCACCCATACAGAAGGAAGATCTACTTAGTGTATCTTTGGGGCAAGTAAATGTGAAAATACAGTTTTGGCCATTGAAATAGTACCATTTATATACCAGTGACAATGTTCAGTCTTTGTGAAACAGCTGGTGTGACATGAATTTCTTTCAGTAGAGGGAAAAAAAAAAAAACAGAAGAAAATATACAATATGGGCCTCCCTGGTAGTGCAGGGGTTAATTCTCAGTGCTTTCAAGCTATCGCCAGCCATTGTGGCCTGAGTTCTATCCCTGGCCAGGGAGATACCCACATGGCACAGCAGACCTCTCCTGTCTCGCCCGCTGCTCCCCTCAGCAGTGTATTTCAGTCAGTCTGCCTGTTCTCCTCCCCACTCTGTCTCTGGGGAATCCTCTCACCCCCCCTCACCTCTGGCCTACACCCCAGTTCTTGTATGCATACATAAAATGAATCTTAAAAAAAGAATATATACAATATGTTGACTTATTATACCGGTTGATTCTGAGGTTCAGTGGTTCATAGGGGGTGGTGGGGAGAAAGGAAGGTGGGCAAACTTCATCTTAAAGGTAAACTAACTCGAATGGGCTTTTGTTCCAGATAAGAAATCAGTCCTGAGTAAAGAAGAATATCATATTTAGTAAAAGAGGACAATACACGCAAGGAGAGACAATCTTCTCATTTGTGCCAACCTTATTGTGTCATAGGAGTTTTTGCATTTGTATTCTAGTTCAGCTCAAAGAAGCTTGGTGCAGGTTTTTTGTTTTTTTTTAAAGATAGCATAATATAGTTGTTCAATATAGCATTATAAAGATCAGAACATACTTTAACACCACATTCCTTTTTATAAAGTCTTCTGTGGGTCAGGCTGCCCTTTGCAGCTCCATTTTTACCACCAAAGAAAGTCCTTGCAGCTGATAAACTAGGCTTTAGTATATGTCTGTGTATATAAATGGCTCTGCTCTGGCATTGCTGGAGGAACATGGGCTCTCAGCATGATTTGGGATTTAGAAGTGCATGAACGAGATTGACTCATCAATTATTCTACAGCCTACATTTTACCCAAGTACCTTTCTATGCTGTGTCCTGTGCTAGGCACCGAGGAAAGACCTGCCATTTCATGGTTGAGGCAGATCAGGAATGGCATCTTGACAATCAGAGCATTAAACCCAAGCTCCTCTTCTAGGCAACTACCCATTTAGAACCGGCTCTCTCACTGACACACGGGAACCTGCATTAGGATGGTATTTTATAATGCACAAGTAACTCTTCTTTCTGCTGTATGTTGATCATGTCTGTCTTGTGGTACGTGCTTAGTAAACATGTGTTGGATGTTGAAATGAATCATCCTCGGGGTTAAGAGGAAGAATGCAGCAAGAACAGAAGCTGGCCTGCCTAAGGTCTTTTAGCATTTATGGAGCAAAGACAGTAGTGAATAGTTCCTATTCTAGAGAGTTAAAATGGAGACTTTTTCTCTCTCTTTCTTCCCATGTCTCTTCATGTGTCTGTCCCTTGTGCTTGCAATCTTTGTTTCTTTAAAAAAAAAAAAAAAACTGTTCCAGCACTCTATAATTTTATGTACTTCCTAAATAAATAAACTCAAAGCTCTTTTAAAAATTATAATGATTACCTGTTATTAAGGATATAATTTTATGCACTACACTGTACTAAAAACTTTACATTTATTAACCTATTTATATTTAGCAATAAATCTACAAGGTAGGGGTTATTATCCTCATTTATAAAATACTTTAAATTAAAGAAACCCTACAATGTCTTCCATTATAATCATATAAAGCTTACAGGCAGATTAAATCTTCAGACTTAAACACAGAAATCATTTCAAATACATGTATAAATTCTTAAAATTTTCCCTCTTAGATAATAATATAGTTTGGATATACAAGCTATTTGGGATATTTGGGAGAATTGAAATGGAGCTGTATTGATTCTTGCCAAGATCATATCAACAAGCTACGATGTTAGTAATCTGTCTGGTCCATAGATAGGAAAAAAGGTACGAAGCGTAAGGAAGGAAAGTGTTAGCCTTTCTTCACCAATTACCATGTGCCAGATGCTGCACTTGGGATATCACATACCTAGGAGTCACAAGGATCCCGTGGTAACTTTTTATTTTAAAAATCTTTTAAAAAAGGGTCTCCCTGGTGGTGCAGCAGTTGAGCACTGGGTTGCGAAGCTGCCCGCAGCCTCGGCAGCACCGGTTTGATCCCCGGCCACTGGCGAGGGTGCCACATGGCCCGCAGACCTCTCCTGCCGCACCCGCTGCTCCCCTCAGCAGTGTATTTCATCAGTCTGTCTGTTCTGCCTCCTGCTCTGGCTTTGGTGAATTCTCTCACCTTCCTGCGCTTCTGACTATACCCACTGCTTGTATAAATAAATAAATAAATCTTTAAAAATCTTTTAAAATGAGGCAACTGATGCTCAGAAATTAAGGCATCTATTTAAATACCTTTATTTGACCCAGGAGAAAATATAAGCAAGCCTATAAATACTGGATTAATCTTAGTTTCTAAGGCTCAATAAGGAGAACTATGTTTTAGAATAAAACTAACCTTCTTGGGTATAGACAGAACAGGCACACTTTCTCCTGTGACCTAAGAAAGGGGAGGGGTGGGGTATGAATGGGGGTGGAAGAGTCGAGGTAGAAAATCAGGTCTGTTTGGGACCAAATTTAATTCCCTTTAAAAACTCTGAATCTACTCCAAAGAAATTAAACTCATGACCTTGGTCTACATGAAATGAAGCCAGATAAATTAACCTGACATACACTCTTATATAAGAAATCCTTGAAAAGGAGTAGCAGGTGGAACTTGGAAATCATACTTCCTGTAAGAAAGTTTAGGTGGTAAAAATACCACCACGTATTTGGTGCGCCATGTCATAATATTATAAATGTGATGAAGGAAAAGAAGAAAAACTAGCTAAAAACTGACCCTAGAGTAATGTCATCAACAAAAAAATGCTAAATTTCTTAGTATTATATCCCCTGTTCTACGTTCTGAAAAATAAAGCTTTTTGAAGCTTCCGAGCAGCAAAAAGCACAACAACAAACACACACATTCTAATCATTTGTGACTGTAGTAGGTCATTAAAAATATATATTTCTCTTACAGCATATGTGCACAGAGCTTTGAAAATACATTTTGTGATGGAAAAACTGAAAGAATCATCTAAAGGCTAAAACTGTTTTCTTTCATTTGTAAGAAGAGTTGGTTAAAGGGTGCAAGTTATCAATTAGCTTAGAGTGAAGGAGGTAATTAAAGAGATAAGCAGCAAAGTCAGATGCATGTTTTATATTTGAAAGGAAATGAAAGGGAAACAGAATTTTAAAATTCATTGAATTTTACTGGGCTGAATGCTTTCAGAGACCCAATGACTGCTGAACACTTGTAAGAAAAAAAAAAAATAAATAACTGAAAAGCAAATTGAAAACAAAGACTGTATTTGAAGATGAAGCCCAGGCACAAATCTAGAAAAGATTAATACTGGATCGTGTAAAACAGTTCCTTATTTCTTTGAAACATATCCATGGCCATGATATAAAATTAGGCTTTTGTCAAAACTCTACAGGAAAAAAAAAATTAGGAATTTAGAAAAGCAAATCATAGGATAAGATAGCAAGCTAATTAGTAATCCAGTTGCTCCAATGTCAAATATTTTCTGCCTTCTGGCTCAGCCTCATGTTGTTGATTTTCCTTTCCTTGAATGTCATTCTCATCCTCCGATGTCCAACCCAGACACTGCCCACTCAGTCTTTTCCTATGTTGCTCTTCTGACTGCACTGCCCTGTTTTGCTATTTCTAGCTCTGCCATAGTACCCATCGCATTTGCATTTCCATCAAAGGGTCAAAGATGGGATCTACCCTTTGAAGTCTGGGGGACAGGAAGCAGATACCACTCATCTATTCACTTTCATATTTTCCCTGCCTCTAACCCAGTGAGCCAGTCCTCACCCCCTCCCCCCCAGCTAACCCCCTCTGGATTCCACTGGCTTTCTTTATGTTCTCATCCTTGTTACATTCAGTCCCATCACAGAACCATTGTCCTCTGCCTGAGTTGCTCGAATTTCTCCTCTTGCTTAGTGATTTCTTGTCTTTCACATTCCATCTCCAGAGGCCTCAAGTCAAATCTTCATCCATAGTGGTGCGTACCTAGCTTTTGTCACAATTGCAATTTTAAATGTGTTTAGCAAAATCTTCCATTCCTACCAGATGATAAATTCCACGAGGGCAGATGCTATGTCCATATTTACTTATCGAATTTCCTTAGGCTATTGTGTGGGGCTTTGCTGTTCAATAAATATTTGCTAAATAAATGGATAATGAAATCAGTAATATTTGTACATTGGAATCTATGTAACTACTAAAGGTAGAAGTTAATTATTAGTTCATAGTACATGATGTTTGCACTTAATTTCTTCATTGGAACAAAGATACATATTGAAAGCTCCTTTTTGTCATTTCCCCCCCATTCTAGTGAAATTCAAATTTAGTGATCTTGGCTTACACTACTTCTTACCTAAGTTTCTCTAGAAACATTTGAACAGATAGTCTGATAACAGGTGAGAAGAAATTAAATTGAGGGAAAGGGATAGAAATTCCCAGCGTAACGCACTTAACTATCTTGCCAAGATGAAGTTCAAATGGAACTTATTAAAGAAATATTAAATAAACATTTCTGTATTTGATATTCAAATTTCAAGGACTTTTTTCTTTAATAATATAGTCAAGTGCTTGTAAATATTAGCTGTTTGATCCTCGTGGGGGCATAAAACGTATGAGTATTCTGGCCTGATGAATTAGGATGGTAGCAAGTTTGAAGTCTAGAAATCTGATGTACATTTAAAATGCCACCAGCTGGAGAGATACTCCTCTAACCCTGCCCTTGCTTGTGCCAGAATTCTATGCACACAAGTAAGACTAGAATAAACAAATCTAAGAGAGCTACAAAATTGAAGTTCAGGGTCATGATTCAGCTTAAACTATCAGACAAAGGTTGGTGTTCACACATGTCTTCACGTGGGTGAGAGCTGACTGGAGATTTGATAATTACAGGTCCTTTGGGGAAGAGAACCATAGAAATAGAGTTGTGTGAGGTAAAACTTACCCACCTTTTTTACACTAGGTCAAAAAAGTCTAAATTTTTGTTATAGTCAACAACATTGTGATATAATTTATCCATTTTAGGCCTGTCTTTTGAAAGACTGTGAGTTCCTTCAATGATAAAAATGTGCAATTTAGAGGCACAGGATCACCCCCTCCAGGAGTTGTTACCACACCACACCCACCACCAAGACACCCATAGTCCCCTACCATAGTCCATTGTACCCTTCCCTTTCCAGTAGCCTCAGTTTATAGTCAAATTTCTACTGTCAATAAAACAATACAGAAAAATACAGCTAAAAAATATTATGTAAAATTTTTGTATGTTCACTTCTGAGCAAAGTCCCTGACATTAAGAGATGCTCCAGAAACCTTTGCTGAATGAATGGATTATTAATTCCTGTCTTCCAAATTTGCCTTACTTTCCTCAATTCCCTTCAAGCGTATTTTCTTAAAATGCCCTTATCTTATATTTTATAGCTTTGTAAAGACAATTCAAGCAATTCAGCAGATGATTTAACCATTCAGTAGCCAAACAAAGAAAAAATGTGATAGGAAAAAAAAAGAAAATTAATTATTGTATATCAGTTCAGAATGACCTGCAACACTTGATAAAAAGTACAGCTTTCTGGGCCCCATTGAATGGTGCTCAGCAATGTGAAGAAAAATAATTTTGAGGACCAGTGCTCTGGATTTCAGATGGTGGAGAGGTGGAGAGGAGGGAAAATATTCCTACTTCCATTGTTTTAGCATAGCTTTTTCATATCTGTATGAGGGAAAACACCTCGCATCTGAAACCTCTCCTATTACAAAGTAGCGAAGGTTGTGCTTGTGTCTGTGTGAGTGTGTGTGACGGGGGGTTACATACACGTGTGTATGCAGTGGGGAGTAATTTAATTGAAGTTAAGTTTAGTTGATCTAGTTGTTTCTATTTTCTCCTATCACTCCTAGTATAAATAATGAATGTTTAGAGCAGATACATTTGATTTATAAAAAAAAAATATTAAGGATACATTTAATCCTGAAGATTCTCTGATTTGCCCCTAAAATAGAAAAGCTAAGTTTTGTATTAGATGAAAGAAATAAAGAGTGAAACAAGATATGAAGTATTAGATATGGAATACTCACATTCATATTGGTTTATTATAAATTTGTTATTTTAAAAGTGACAGGCAGGGCCTTGAGTAACATGTATATATGTATCTATATATATCTATATATATCTATATATTCAAGAACATAGTGCACAGGAAAAAAATAGGAAATTTCAGAACCATGTACTTTGAGAATGAAGAGATTAAGAAAGGATTATTTCATATCTGTACCGTTCTCAGGGAATAGATATGATGGGAGAGCCTAACTATTTGAACAAATGTCAACTGCCAACAGACACTACCAGCTTATATCAAAGAAAAGTCACAAAGAAATATAAAGAGATTCATCACACTGGGGATGGATAACACAGAATAAGTCAGCAAGGCCAGCAAAAGAAGAAAGTATTACAAGTATAATTTAAAAATAGTTTTGGCAAGAGGAGGCTGGGGAGAAAGCAGAGTAGGCTATAATAATATTTATAACTCCAAGATGGGCCAGACCTAAATGTACACCTTGGCCTCTTTCCATCCAAAAATGCTCTATATTACCAAAAAAAGGTGCTATGATTAATACAGAACTCCAAGTCTAGACTGGCTTAGGTTTCTTGTGTTTAAGTCTGTGACTTTCTTACAGGAAAACCAGTCATCTGGATCTTAAGATCAAATATAGAATTGATGTATAAAAATAAAATTCAATTGAGGAAGACAAATTTGTCCTTATGACAAAATTTAAAATATCAGCATTTCTTTGATAAAGCCTACCTAATTACAGTGCTATCCATATATTCAAGATTAATGTTATAGATAAGTGAAAATAAAATTTAGTTGATGGCAACTAATATGCCATTCAAAAGTAAACAGAAAATTGGCATTTCTATGACAAAGTCCAGCTAATCATATGGAAGTTCATATACATGCACATTGACAAGAAAATGCTGATTGAAGTTGAGCTTAATTCCAAATATTTTTGCATCATGAGGATTTATTGTGTTACACAGGCTTGAAATTAAGAGGATCACTGAGAAGCCTTATATATATATATATATATATATATATATATATATATATATATTTTGTACTAAATTAACTGCAGTAAAAAAATCTTTTGAAAAGGCCAGGTTTTTGTGAACGTAATATTCTGTTTATACATAAAAGCACTGGCTCCTAGGACAGAGGAGCTGATTTAAAGAGATGGGATATAAAAGGATTAATTCTATGTGTTAATACCACATGCAAAATGGAATATGAGTAAATAATAAAGAAAACCAATTCACATGTTACCCATTGCACTTAGAATAAAACACTCTGATGATCAGAGAACATTCTATAATGTTCCATCTGTTACTATACCTGTGCCCTGTGCCCTTCTGAGTGTGGTGAGTGACAAGCATGACCTAATCTTGAAATTTCTACTTATGGTATAGGTTAATGGTGTTGCAAAGAAAACAAAATGATGTAGTATCGATGTAATAATAATCAGACCAATGGAACAAAATATTTAAACTAGAACCAAACCCAAATAAAGAAAATTTGTTCCAGCCAATGGAGAAAAAATAATTGCGCTGCATACTTGGCCCTGCGTTAGTGTAACATTTGCCTAGTAAAAGGGAAGGGGGGGGCTTCCCTGGCGGTGGAAGGGGTTAAGCACAGTACTATGAAGCTAACCGCAGCCTCTGCAACATGAGTTCAATCCCTGGCCAGCCAGGGAGATACCCACATGGTGCAGCAGACCTTTCCTGTCATGCCCACTGCTCTCCTCAGCAGTGTGTTTCAGCAGATCTGCCTGTTCTGTTCCCCACTCTGTCTCTGGTGAATCCTCTCACCCCCTGCACTTCTGGTCTGTGCCCTGGGATTCACCAGAGACAGAGTGGGGAGCAGAACAGGCAGATTAACCAAAGTACACTGCTGAGGGGAGCAACAGGCGAGTCAGGAGAGGTCTGCTGTGCCATGTGGGTAGCTCCCTGGCCAGGGATTGAACTCATGCTGCAATGGCTGTGGACATAGGTTGCATCTTAACCCCTTGCACCACCAGGGAAGCCCATAAATAAAATAAATCTTTAAAAAAAAAAAGAGGGAAAGGGACTGTACACTACTTTTCCTGCTTGGAAAAGGGAAAAGTAAGCCCAGGCTAAATAGTGAAGAACATGTAAGCAGGAAAGACATTAAGCCTATTCTCCAACTGGTAATGCAGGGTTGCCACCTATCAGGAAGGCTCTGTTGGAGGATAGAAGGTCTCTGTGCTCTACCAAGTGTTAACTGTTTAGATGCTGGATGGTGGCCGGGTCTCTGGATATGTCTTGGGTATGGCCTGTATAGCCTGGGTGTACAGAAGCTTTTATTTTCCAACTAGCTTTGAAAGCATTTAACTATTTAAGAACTGTGGAGCCTTATCAGACCAAATGTTAGGCTTCTAAGCTTTTGCCCTACATCACAGTGAATGAGCTTGTGGGGAAGGTTTCATGCAGGAGATTGACTTGGGGAGGTTTTTATTTCAGTCTTCTGATAGCAATGCTGAGGATGATTGACTGCATGGGATTTCAGAACTTCAGAAAGGAATTGAAGTAGAGGCAAGGGGGCAAACTTGAAGAAATGGATGTGGGTACCATTTGGGGGGAATAATGTATAGAGTTGATGACATTTGGGATTGGAATAGGTGTGAGTTTGATTACCAGATTCTGGCTGGCTTAATCTATTGTAGAGGATTAAAGTTACTAGGCAAGGAAAAAAAAGATGCAGTTGTGTTTGTTGTTTGTTAATCTGGTTTGTTGGTTGAATGATTGACTTTATTTAATTTGTTTAGCTAATTGTCTGATAAGAGACGTTTATATGCTACAAGCATAACTGCCACTATATATGTTAACTTAAATATCTAACATCGCAGCTTTAATAGATGCCTAAAAAAAAAAAAAAAAAAAAAAACAGGCAAGGAAGGGATTGAGGAAGTGAGCAGCACTTGCTGAGCATTAATCATGCCATTTTATCTAATTTTAGAATGACCTTCATACTGGAGGAAGGATACTATTATTGCCATTTTGTAGGTGAGAAATATAGCAGAATTGAGTTGCTGGATTGCCATCTCATACTCAGAAAGTAAGAGTGTCCAAAATCAAACACATTTTCTCACCATCACCAAGGTCAAGGTCAGGAAAATACCTCTAAAATGGTAAGAAAGAAGAATGGAAGGGAAGGAGAAAGGACAGGCAAACCTGTATTTAGCATTACTAAAGAAAGAGGCAAATTCCAATGAAAGGAACCTAGCAGACCTGTTTATTGAGGAGTGGTTCTTTTTCCTACCCAGACAAGTGAACAGTCCTACTCTGCCAGCCATTGGAGCATGCCACCCTCACCTGAGCTGGTAGAGTGAGGTGTCCAGATGTGGCTGCGGTGGGGGGAGTGCTATATGATCTCAGGTCTGTGGGGTAACCAGGCCATTAGAACCTTTTATGAAATGGGACTGAAGAATGTTTTATGTGTTGAATCTAGTAATTTGAAAAAGGGCTAGTGTTTTGTGCATCTTTTTGCTTCATTTTCCATGTAACTGGCACTGTTTTTTTTTAATAAAAGAATTTATCTGTGATGAATTGGGAACAAAGGAACAAAATCTGGCTCTTTGCCACATATGGTGCGAGGAGTATGCTTTAGAACATCAAAAGGAAAAACAAGGGAACCTGATAGGTGTGTTTGTGCTCTTGGTAACACAGACTTCCTCTTGTAAATGAAATGGGTTAGTGAACTGCCTTCATACAGCCACCTATTGACTTTATATACAAATATAATCAAGTGATGTGTGTCATTCCAGTTGCACAATAGATGAACCTGGTTTTTGTAATTTAACAAAAAAAATCCAATTTATGTAACATATTAAAAGAAGCATTATCAACTTGTTTTCTCCTCAAAAGACTGTAGCTATTAAACTCCTTAATTACTTCATTTTCACTCTCAGTGTAACATTAGCAGTTTAGCACTTCAAGTATAAAAATGATTAATGAGCCTGAGAATTCATTCGCATACATATCACTTTGCAGCTTGACATAACCCTGGAGCCTGTTCTCTGTTCTAACCGTAGACATACTTCCTAGCAAATATCTTATTGCATATTAAACGCCTAATCGTTGCATACATAATTATAGTCATCTTTTCTGTTTCTTCCATACAAACAGAAAAGAAAATAAATCAAATGCATTGAAATGTAACTAACTTTTAAAACCCAACTAGAAATCCATAGGGGACAACTTGATTTTTGCATTGTCCCTGTCCCCCCAGTTCAGTTGTGCTTTGAGTTGAACTGCCATGCATCTAAAAATGTATCTTTTAACATTTTTAAACATGTAGGAAAAACACTTTCAACTTCTATATTTATATCTGTGTGAGTACTGCGATTTGGGAAAATATGATGAGAGTAAAGACTGCATTGTGGATTCAGAGAATAGGATTTTATTTGGAGTGACTGTCAAAAATATCTACAGGGGGCTATTTCTGTCTAACCATCCTTGGCTTGCATTGATGCCATGTGGTTACATGTCTCTTTCAGCTTTACTGCATTTCCTTTTTGATCTCCCCTAAGGTGATTCCATATTGCTGACTATGTTCAGTTATTCCTGAGGCTTACTCTTCTAAGTAGGAATAATAGTAGTGTCTGTCTTTTGCCTTCTCTTGGCCTTCCTACCCTTTTCTGTGGAGTCCACCCACAACTGTGTATTGTTCTGTCTCAAAACCTTCTTCTCCCTCAGACACACATATCACCTGTAAGCTGTGCTCCACCCTGACTCAGTACTGAGCAGGGAAGATAAACGAAGTTGGGCTCAGAACTCAAGAGAACTGCACTTGTCAGACCTGTTGCCATGACACAAAGTTGTAGCTGCTGGAAAGTGAACGAGGCAACTCTTAGGGGCCTCCTGTGTTCAAGGGAAGAGCAGAGCTGCAGACTGCTTGTTAGATTCTAAATTAGGTCTTCAGATGGTCTTATTTATGTAGGTGTATGTATACAGCATAAATATTTACTTATTTCCATTCGATTTTTAGAGGGAGATATTTATGTGAGGGACAAAGTGTCTGTTTGATCCCCTGAACCAGCCATGGTTAAACATTAATTAGAATACACTTTACAAACCATGCATATACTCTGGAAAAGCACAGGTATATTACCTTTCTGCACAAGTCTCGACTACAAATGCAGTCTTGTGGCTGGGCCTGGGTCACTGACAATCAGACCACTGCAAGGTAGTGCAGTCAGCCAAGACACTGATACACTATTTCCAAGAGGACTTTCTAGTTATAATCACCATATTTTCTTTTCTTTTTTTCCTTAAATATTTATTTATTTATGCATACAAGAACTGGGGTGTAGGCCAGAGATTCAGGGGGTGAAAGGATTTACCAGAGACAGAGTGGGGAGCAGAAGAGGCAGATCGACTGAAATACACTGCTGAGGGGAGCAACAGGCGAGTCAGGAGAGGTCGGCTGCGCCATGTGTTTCACCTCACTGGCTGGGGATCGAACTCATGCTGTAGTGGCTGTGGGTAGCTTCATAGTGCAGTGTCTTAATCTCTTGCCCCACTAGGGAGGCCCCAATAGCCATACTTTTCAACAAGAGCCTTACTGGGACAATTACAGGATGCCAAGATGAAAAGTAAATGATTATTTTTAGTATAAGTGTTAGCGCAGACCAAGGGGTAGCTCGGGACCCCCAAACTTGCAAGCTCGAAAGGGCTCTGGCCATCTGAGGGCACAAAAGGCAAAGCAGAAAAGTCTTTAATAGGATTAATGTGCACAGAGAAGATAAGGAATTCTCCAATGAAAAAACCCAAATTACCCATCCCCTCCTGGGTAAATGTCCAGCCAAAGAGGATTTGTCTCAAGTGAGGCCTGCTAAGGCCTGAAAGCTTGCCACAAGTCTAAGGCTCCTTCTGGCAGGGAACCCTATGAAAGGGGTTCTAAAGCAGGTCCCAGAAAGCTGGCACAAAAGGAGATACCACATCAACAGCGTGGCTGCCATTGTCAGCCTCCCCACGCATCTCTTCCAAGTGCTTCTACCTGTGTCTCCTCTGGCGTCTCCTTCCTTGTCTCCTTCCCAGCAGCACCAGGGTGCGTGTGGGCTGCAGAAAGCACAGGCCTCCATTTTTTTTTTACTCTCTCTCGGCTGCCTTTCCCGTTAAATAGCTTCACCTGCCCCTAAGCTCCGGCTCTAATTTAGTGAGGCCAAGAACATGGTGCCTCCCCTTTTTAATGGAGCTGTCTTTGTAAGATCAGTAAGCTTCAAATATTACATGGAGTAGTCTAATACTAACCAAATTACTCTTTTATTATCTGAAATACAAATTAAACGGGGAGTCCGTGCATCGTTACATACTGAAGTGGTATCCTTATTTATAAGTGATTCAATGCAAGCAAACAAAAGCATTTTCAAAAGCGCACTTCCTAAGGTTAGCGACTAACACAATTATTTTCATATCCCCACGTGACACAAAAGTGGGTGGGAACGTGAAAAGATGGACATACCAGGGGCCGCCCTTGGGACCAGCCTGCATCTCCAGGTGTTCCGCGTATGCAAGATCATGCAGAACCACGCAGAAGCACTCGGTCTGAGCAGGATCACGCATGCCTACGCAGGATCACGTCGGTCCATGCAGGAACACGCAGACTCGGTAGGATCACGCAGCACACGCTCTGCCACGCTCTCCACCTTGGGCGATTCTCGGGGATGGTGGGGAAGGTTAGTCCTGCTTGGGGCTGAGAGCCTATCTTCCTGCTGCCCTCTGGGTTCTGGCGCCCCAGGCGTTGGAAGGCTCCCTGCATACAAGAATGGCTTCCTCTGTGCGGCAGGACACCCATTGCAAAGTTCTGTAAAATGACACCCAAGAAGCCCAGTCCTTGCACGCATGCATTTTGTAATTGCAGACAAGAACGGTCCGCACCTGTTTGCGAATTGTGCTAATAATGGAAATCACATTTAACAGTCCGGTCAGTAGAATGTGGATATGGGGAAGTCGAAAATGTTTTCCTGGATTCTATAAGACTGTCAAAGAGGACACCCAAAAAGAAAATGCAGCGAAGAAGAGAGAGGCATTGCATTTCTAAAAAGGTATTTAACCAGTACCTCGAAAGTACAAAACAAAGTGTATTGGAGGGTGGTTTTAAAATGAAATGTTTTGTTGTTTTGCAAACTGAATGTATTCTGTAGCAAGGAGAGCAAAGTATGAATGATGACGCACATAAAACCTTCCTAGTTAGAATTTTAAGTGTTTTTCTTTTGGTCTTTTGGTTTGTTTTTAAAAAGCTCAGTTGAAAAATCTGCTGTTTTGAATGAGAACTTTCTGCGATGCAACACTTTGATTCATGTTTGCTGTCACCTGGCTTGAGCTTACTATGTAACCGTAAAACATTGCTAATTGATGTTTGAGCGCGTGTGTTTGTGATTTTCTCTAGCCAATATGCCTTTTCAAGAGAAAGATTTAATCCAGTATATATATATATATGTATATATATATATATATGGCTAAATTTTACTAGTACGACTATTTATCTGGCAGTGGTTTTCTAAGTGTGCAATATATTAACACTTTGCATTTTGAATTAGGACGTTTTATTGTAGTACAGAGATATTACTTCTAATGATATGTCTAGTCTACTTTAGACATAATTTTCAATTCACTTAAAATCATTTCTATGTAAGAAATGGGTACCTATTTTTAAGTTGGTCGTTTTTAAAAAAAATTCCAGGCAAGTGACTGGGATTATTCTTGGGCAATGGTACCTACTGAATTACCTTTCAAAACACATCTGGGAAATATATAGTGTTTACTACCCAAAATAGTTATGGTGACTAATTAACTTCTTACCTAGATTTACAATACTGTTACCCTGTAAAGTAATCTTTGTAAAATAGGTCACAAACTGGGTCTGCCTGAATATTGAGTATAAATCTTCTGTTTCGTGGATTTGCACTAAACTCTAAAGCAAAACTTCTTGTCCAAGAACAATACATGGATAACATTGGCGGCTATGTCCCTCCTCTATGTCTTTTACTCAGGTTCTCATCCTGAGCTGCCTGCTTCATGTGGGCCTCCTGCCCCTTTCTTGTTACTGAGAGCGAGTCTTGTTTCCTTCTTGCTAGTAACGCCATCCGTTTCTGCTTCTCCCACATGTATGGTTCTGAACTTTCTGGTGATTGCAGATTTGACTCCTTCTCTCTCTCGGTGGTTGATATTCTTTAACTTTAAGCAGTTAGAATTCCTTTGTAGGAATTCTACAAGATGGTGCTTAGGGAGCTGTTTGTATGGAGGAGGGGAGGGAAGCAACTTGCTTTGAAACTGTATTTGCATTGCTATCGCTATTTTTACTCAAGTTGCATATTTATTTGGGATGGCAGTTGCAGAAGTTCCTAAAGACTCCACCTAGCTGTTCTTTCTGTTCTTTGGTGGTGCTATGGATTCCAGACTGGGTTTCCCAAAGGGCTGTTTTCTAATTGAGTGTTGTGATGGTCCCAGCTATGGATATGAATTGCCTACAGCTGTAGTCAATAACTGTGTCTTGGACGATTGACTTAATGTCATAAATTCCTGATCCTAGATCCCACTTAGTCATGTCTGTCTCTAGTGGGGTAGCGTGTTTCTTCTAGTTGAAGGTCAGTGTTGGCAAATGCTTGCTTTGAAAGAAACTAGTTATTGCCTATCATGATATCCTCCAGTTACTAAGGTTTTCATATACTGAGGGCCAGCTGGTATAGTCATGAGATGTGTCTTAAAACAGACCTGGAACTGAATTTCTTTATGTTACACCATTCTCGCCTGTTTTGAATTTTTATAAAATGAGGATAATCATAATATTCATTCTCTCACAGTGGCTAAGAGGATTAAGTGAGGAAACTTAAGTGCTTGACACATACTTGACAATCAGGAAACTCTCATAAAAATTGCCCCTGTCTTGTGTAGAATGAAGATGGACTGTGTCCAACATACTTTATCTGTGTTTTAGATAAATATGGATATTCAAAACGCTGAGTCATTCATTCAACAAACTGTCTTAAGTGCTACTTTATTCCAGGCCTCTCCTCTGTTAAAGTGTGCTGGCCAAGAAACTTAGAAATAATGGCGAATATGACATGTTAGAATTAAGGATAGCTGGAGGAGGAAAGCGGGGGATGGTTGCAGGTAGAGAACATAAGTAAAACTGTAGCCCCCAAAGTTAAAGGATAGAGTGAAGAACAATGTGAATTGCAGTGTGGGAAATTAAAAAGTGAGTGCAGAGACACTATTGAGGCTAGAAAAGGCATGATCTTAAGAGACTTGTACTAATATTGATCACATGGAAATTTAAAAATGTTTCCCAGGCACATGTAGGAGATCTCTTATGTTTTTCCATTTTATTTTTAGTATGTCGCCATTAAACATTTTGGTGCTATCTAGTTTCATATTTGTGTGTGTGATCTAGATAAAAAACTCCCTGGAAGTAGTGTACCAACCACCCCTATTTGTCCAAACCTAAGGGATTTCCCTGGGAGCAGGACTTTCACTGCTAAAATTGGGACTGTCTCAGGCAAACCAGGGCAATTGATCATCCTATTCTTAAAAGCAAGAAAAGCTTCTTAATCTTCCTACAATATATCCCAGAGTCTTATACAGTCTCTGGTGCCTTGAAGAGGCTTTAAGGGAGAAGAAATAATTTCTCTTTTGCCCTTCTAGGTTCTTGACTGATACCCCCATGTAATAAGACAGATGAATAAGAAAAACAAGCAGAAGTTTAGTAACGTGTGTGCCTCCTATATGCATGGTAGATACCCAGGAAAACTAAGTAACTCCCTGAAATGGCCCAAACTTCCACCCCAAATACCATCTCCAGCTATAGACAAATGAAGATGTTGGGGTTTTGGTGGGAGGAGCTAGTTACAGGTTATCAGGCAAAGCACAATAAACAATGACACGATTGTGATGAAGATTTAAGTTTTAGCCTTCTCCATTGATAGGAGTTTGCACAAAATATTTTTATCTTCCTTTTTCTGCTACAGAGAGGGTGTAATGGCAGGATGGGCCACAGAGCAGGTTTTCTTTGATTCTATGCAGACGGGGTAAAGGAGTAGAGAGTCCTGGAGCCCTCAGTGGCTTTTGCAGGCTTTTATTGGGATTTACCAGGTACACAGCAGGCAGGGGTTGCTGGGGGGCCGGGATGCTGGCAGGCCTCCCAGCCCCCAGCAAGTCTTCACTCTGTCTGGGCTCTCTGGCCTTTTCTGGTGGTCTCTGCTGCTCTGCTCTCTTGTGGTTCTGCTTCTGGGCTTCTGCTGGCGTCTCTGTGACACAGCCCTTAAAAGCCCAGTCTTAACACAGGTGAATTCCCATCTACATATGCCCACACCCTATTCCAGGTGCCCCCCATCAGGCATGCATTCAGGACTGCAGGGTTCCGTCATCTATCCTGATGGCGGGAGGGCAGAAAATCTGATACTTTTACCTTACCCTACAGAGGGACATGCCCGTATGGATGAAAATTTTCTTCATAAATGTAAATTCCCCTAACAAAAGGGTAACGTCTCTATTTTCAGAGTGTTCTCCTGTGTCTGATGTTTCTTGAAAATAACCAACTCAAAATTATCCTTCTGCCAAAGAGGCATATTTGGAGTGGCATATTCTGTTTCACTTCAAGGCCCAATAAATACTATGGTGATCCATCAGTTTCAGCCAGAGCCTTGGAATTTTGTCTGGATAGTGAGGGATAGGTCTCCCCAAGATGTCTAGAAAAGATCTTAAGATATGTCACTTCAGTATGTGGATTATTTCCAGCTGAGGTCAGTTAGATTCTGCAGGATCACAAGCTTTCAACAGTCTCAATTACTTAGACGAATAAAAATTAGGGGTATAACCCAGAATTAGTTTTTTTTTTTTTTTTTTTTTTTTTTTTTTTTTTTTTTTTTACCAGAAATAACCTTTCTCTTTGAGAGCTCTATCTATATGGCAGGGAAAACACCTAATTACAGACCATCTGGTCTTGGCCATAAAAGTCACCCTCCTCCGTCCTTGAAACCCCAACCCAAGTTCTTGTTCCATTTCATAGCTCAGGATATATACTCCGATTATTCCTCACTAACCTTGTGTTTATTTCCTGTGCCTATGTAATTAAATTTGGCCATTTTTCCTTCTAATACATCTGATGTTAATTTGATTATTTGACCAGTCCAAGAAGAACCCGGATGAGTAGGGAGAAATTTCTTCTCTTACCCGAAACTACTCAGCTACAACAGACTTGGAGTTCAGATTTAAGGCTGAAAACTTGGGGAAAATAGAGGATATTTGGCTGAAAATAAAGCTAAGAAGAAAAAAGCCAGCCTTATCTGTTCTATTGAGAAAAGATGGATTCCGTCCCTAATCTGTACCTGTAATTTTTGGTTACAAGTTTGTTTGGACACTAATATTTATTTTGGACAGTGTAGTGAACTCAGAACAGGGGTTGACATCGCAGTAACAAAACTACCCACAGCTCTACCACCCTCTCAGAATATACACTTGAAAAACTCACTTCAACTCTCAAAGCTTTATTGCCTTTAACCAAAAACATATGTAAGGCCTCCCTGGTGGTGAGGAGGTGGGGTGGGGGTGGGTTAAGACACAGCCTATGAAGGTGTCTGCAGCCACTGCAGCGCGAGTTTGATCCCCGGCCAGGGAGCTACCCGCATGGCGTGGCAGACCTCTCCTGTCTTGCCCACTGCTCCCCTCAGCAGTGTATTTCACTCAGTCTGCCTGTTCTGCTCCCCACTTCATCTCTGGTGAATCTTTTTACCCCCATACTTCTGGCCTGTACCCCAGTTCTTGTATGCATGAATAAATAAATCTTTAAAAAAAACATATGTAATAATCACAAAAACTTCCTTACAGTAAATAGCTCTATATGCTGATTTTTATAAAAATTGAAAACATTAAAAGATGAGTTACATTGTATAGCCTAATTGGCAGTGATACACTGAGAGGATTCAAGTCATTATACCAACTTGTAATACTGAGAAGAAGGAAATGACCGAAGTTAGATTTCTCCATGTGCGCATTTAAGGGGCATATCTGTAAAGATAGTAGGCACATCTGTCTGGCCACAGTTCCAGCTAATGGCACGGATTAAGTAGAATGAAATTCTTCTGAAGTTTCAGTCTTTAGTCACCTGAAATGCCCACACTGGGTCGATTGCTCATGAACTGTAGTTGTTTTTTTTTTTTTTTTTTCCTTGAAGTTCTTCAGAAGGAAGTGCTTTTATTTTTATTTTTACTTTTATTTTTTTTAGGAAGTGCTTTTAAAATCCAGAAAAGTCATTAAGTAAATCAAAGGGACAGAGGGACATGCTCATTTCAAGTTGGGCATTGGGATTTTAGGGGAAATTTAATCTCAGGGCTCTACCTACTTGCTCACTGCTAAATGGAGAAACCTAGCTATACATTTTATCTAACCCGAATGAAATTTATAAAATTTCTTCCAACACACTTGCTAGACAAAAGGATGTAAGCAGATTAAATAGAGAAAATCATACTGCTAATTGCATTCAATAATACATTTTGTCCTTTGCAATCTTTCTCTTGTGAAAAGCTGGTGGTCCCACATTCACGTGTTACTTAGCAAACAACATTAAAATTATTAGTTCCAGGCCTCCCCTGGTGGTATGGGCGGTTGAACACAGCGCTGTGGGGCTGTCCGCAGCTTCTGCAACGCTGATTCGATCCTGGCCGGCCAGCGAGGGTTCCACATGGCGCTGCAGACCTCTCCTGTCTTGCCTGCTGCTCCCCTCAGCAGTGTATTTCGTCAGTCTGCCTGTTCTGTTCCCGGCTTTTTAAATCTTTAAAAAAAATTATTAGTTTGGGCCTCCCCTGGTGACACAGTGGTTGAGCACTGGGCTGTGAGGCTGCCCACAGCCTCTGCAGCGCCGGTTCGTTTCCTGGCTGCCGGTGAGGGTCCCACAAAAAAAAAAAAAAATAGTTTCCCCAGATGTCTGTGTTATGTACCAAGAAACTATGATGACAAAGAAATCAGGATTTCCAGTCTAGCTGGGCAGCAGGGTAATAAGAATCATTCAGAACCACTGTGCAGGTTAAATTTATTGAAGAGGGGAACCTGTGTGAATAATCTGCAGATGCTTAATGCATCTGTTCAGCAAAGACACTGAGGTTGGGGCCTCCCCGGTGGCGCAGCGGTTGAGCACTGGGTTGCGAAGCTGCCCGCGGCCTCTGCGGCGCCGGTTCGATCCCCGGCTGCTCCCCGGCCACCGGAGGAGGGTCCCACATGGCGCGCAGACCTCTCCTGCTGCCCGCTGCTCCCCTCAGCAGTGTACCTCGGTCCATCTGCCTGCTCTGCTCCCTGCTCTGGCTCTGGTGAATTCTCTCACCCTCCCGCGCTTCTGACTGTACCCAGTGCTTGTATAAACAAAACAAACAAACAAACAATTAAATAAATAATAATAATAAAAAAAAAAGACACTGAGGTTGGCCAGAGAAGTTAAAAATCTCTGTCCGGTAACTTACTATGCCACTATCATAGGGTAATCCCCAGGGAAAGGGCGGGTCGGGGGGTGGGTTCCGGGTTCCCTATCCCTTGCTGAGGAAGGGTAGCTGGGCAGGCAGGAGAAGCTCGAGAAGACTTGGAGAAGGAAGGAAGAAGTTCAAGACGACTTGGAGGAGGCATGTGGAGTGCGGAGGCATGTGAAGAAGCTGCGCTGGCTTCTCAGTCTTGGACTTGGGCATGGAAGGAGACACTTGAAAGAAACAGCGATGTGGGTGAGACTCAAGGGGAGGCTGGCAGTGGCAGCCTTTATTTTGACCTGGCTTTTGATTTCGTTCTTTTCCTTCCAAGCTTGCCTGGCCCTTTCTACCCCTTTCCTGTGGTTCACCACTAGAGGGTGCTTTAGACTTGTGGCAAGTTTTTGGGCCTCAGTGGCCCTGGTTTGAGCCAACCCTGTTTGGCTGGGCTTTTACCCACAAGGGGATGGGTAATTTTGCATGCTTCATGGGGAAACTATTTCAACTATATTCTCTTCTCTTCTCGTCTCTTCTCTTCTCTTCTCTTCTCTTCTCTTCTCTTCTCTTCTCTTCTCTTCTCTTCTCTTCTCTTCTCTTTATTGCACACTAATTATATTAAAGTTCTTTTCCACTGAAGGTTTCACGCACTACATCATGTTTTGTTTTGATGCAACAGATGGCAAAACCCATTTAGAGTATGCAGATTTGGGGGTCCTGGGGTAGCCCTCACCCTGCCCTGTGACACAAGTACTAGATCAGCATCTGAGTCCATCCTGCAGATCCTTAACATAGGGCCTTTTTTAGTGAAAGAGACTGAACTGTTTCCTCTGCCTAGCCAATTTAATATGGAATATGATTGAAACCAGTAGGTCTGCAGTGGTATTTATTTATTTTCCAATTCTTTCCTAAACGAGTTTTATAGTATTCAGACCATAGTGTTAAATTGATTCACCTTTCTCAGGATGAGAATTGTAAGCAATTTGATTAGCTTCTCTCTATTTTCGTCTTCTGACATGTTCTGTTATAACTAAGAAAAATTATAGCCCTTTTTTCTTACTGAAAATAATTTACATTCAATAGTGCTTTTGTGCCTGCACAGAGCATAATCTCCATGGGCTTAAATCTCCACATTTGTAGCAGTATGGGTATGATGGTATTAAGAACAGTTCCAAAGACAAATTACACTTTTAAATGTTCACGATACTGAGTTTATCCCTCAGACCTTATAATTGAACTTGGTAAACCAGACACATTCCCTTGTGTTTTACCTAGTGAAGCAAGGAGGGAATGTTAAAAAAAATGAAATTAGGATGATTTTTTATACGACTGCTAAACATGATAAAAAAGGGAGTGTTGTTACCGTGAGAGGCATAACTTTATTGATCGCCCAGTTAAAAGCTACTAAATGAGGGAATGAAAAGATAAAAGGTGAAGGGGTCTGATCGCTTTCCTCTTGAAATGTTTTGCTCTAACAGATATTTAGTGGTCACCTACTGGGAGCAGTGATGCTGGGGGAACCCAGTTCCTCTTCTCTTCCTTCCCCTGCCTTTCACAGCAGAGCTCACCACTGACGCTTAACTCCAGTTTCACCTGCTTTTTTTTTTAAGATTTATTTATTTATTTATACAAGCACTGGGTACAGTCAGAAGCGCGGGAGGGTGAGAGAATTCACCAGAGCCAGAGCGGGAAGCAGAACATGCAGACTGATGAAGTACACTGCTGAGGGGAGAGCGGGCTGCAGGAGAGGTCTGAGCACCATGTGGGACCCTCGCCTAGTGGCCGGGGATGAAACCGGCACCGCAGAGACTGCGGGCAGCTTCATAACCCAGCGCTCAACCGCTGCGCCACCAGGGAGGCCCATCAGTTTCACCTGCTTTACTTCTTTCCAGTCCATCCCAGAGCAGAGCTCCTGCCCCTGTCTCCCTTCTGCTTTCTGACTCTCCATGTCTAGCCCCATTTTCTAGTGGTGGTTCTATAAGTCTCCCCATCTCAGCAAGGGTCCCCATCCTACAGTGATCAGCATCCCTTAATTCCAGTGTCCTGCTTGTACCACCTATTTGAATCCTTTTAAAAATGATTCTCTGTACTTTCTGTTTCCTTTGTCTTCTCTTAAAAGGCCAGTACTCCCTGTGCGCTTAGCACCTTTGCTGGCAAATATCTTCGTGTGAAGGGGCTTTTTTCTCATCACTGTCTTCTGGGCCCAGAAAGCTGAGTACTGGGTCCCTCAGGGAACAGGAGAGGTTGGGTTCATAAGCTCAGTTTGTAAGGTCTGTGAGGCATGGTCATTACCCTGGCTGACTGTTGTCTTCTCCACACTTACAAGTGTCTTTGACATTGTAGATATGCAGTGTTTAATACGTGAATATGAGTGCATGTGCCTCTCATAAATTGCCTGACATTGACAGTGTTAAAAAAAAAAAAAGAAAGAGAGAGAGAAAGAAAGAAAGAAAAAAAAAAACAGGTCCAAAATGGAGTCACTTGTGCCAAGCCTATTACCAATCTCGATTTAGTAACTAATTTAATTGCAGTTTCAACACCTCCATGAATGTAATCTTAAAAGGATTTTAAGAAAAAAAGATTTATTTATTTATGCATACAAAAGCTGGGATACAGGCCAGAGGTGTGGGAGGGTGGTGAGAGGATTCACCAGAGACAGAGTGGGGAACAGAACAGGCAGATTGACTGAAGTACTCTGCTGAGGGGAGCAGTGGGCGAGACAGGAGAGGTCTGCTGCACCATATGGGTAGCTCCCTGGCCGGCCAGGGATCAAACTAGTGCTGCAGAGGCTGCGGACAGCTTCATAGGTTGCGTCTTAACCCCTTGCACTACTAGGGAGGCTCCATGAATGTAATGTCAATCAGTCCCAGTCAGCCATACAGATAATCTGCATAAGACACCTCTGTCTTCCCCTAAAGGGAGGTGGCCTGCTTGAAGTACTGAAGACAGTACTGAATAACATCCTAAACACTTTCTGACTATAAAAACCTTCCATTTTCTATTGATACAAATCCTTTGAGTACTCTTCTGTTAGGGAGGTGGGATGCTATGGGATTCAGGAATCCTTTAGTAAGACTGTTTAGATTTATATATTTACATGGTTGAAATGTATTTATTTTTGCAGCTGTAAGGTTGGACATTATTTTTGACCTTCTAACTACAATTTTAAACTGAATGACGTGGGGATGGTCACAGTTTTTAAAATTTGTGACAGATCTGCATCTCTATCAGGGTCTGTATAATCAAGTAAGAGAGCCTCCCTGGTGGTACAGGGGTTAAAATCTCTGCTCTGTCAAGCTGTAGCCAATCACTGTGGCCTGAGTTCAATTCCTAGCCAGGGAGCTGACCCACATGGCATTGCAGACCTGTCCTGTCTCTCCTGCTGCTCCCCTCAGCAGTGTTTTCAGTAGATCTTCCTGTTCTGCTCCCCACTCTGTCTCTGATGAATCCTCTCACCACCACCACCACACCTCTGGCCTGTACCCCAGTTCTTGCATGCATAAATAAACCTTTAAAAAATAAAATAAGAATCTTCATTTTCTGAAATGTAACAGAGAAGCACAGGCATTCTTTTATTGTAATGAAGACACAATTTTGTTTGATTAACACTGAACCTAGTCAGTGTCCTTTGAATTTCCTTCCGAAATGATAGTATAGCTGTTTCTTTAAATTAAATAATCACTTAAAAATTATATTTGCTTCTCAAACTAGAGAGAAGCTCATTTAGCTTAACAGTTGACTTGTGCAATATTTTTCTACTCACATAATTTCTTCTTTTCTAATGACTGTATTTGCTTTATTATTTTGGAGCTCAGTAAGATAAAAAAATAACATTTAAATGCCTCCTGTGGGCTAAGATTTTTCCACAACATTTTTGTGTTGTGGAATATTCTCTCTCTCTCTCTCTCTCTCTCTCTCTCTCTCTCATATGTGTGCACACACACACACACACACACACTCAGTCTTTCCTCCCTCCACATTCACTCAAAGAAACGTGAAATGAAATGTCTACACTCTGTTAAGTATGAACATGGACTGTGCATATAGTCATGAAAAACAAGGATCGCGATTTCCTTTTTCATTATTGACTTTGTGCCAGCAAAACATTTTGAGGAAAGAATGTTTTATATATCAGTTGTTTTCATTATCTAAATCAAAATAGGTCCAGTGACTGTTTAACTTAGATTCGTTTTAACTGTCCTGATTTTCAAGTAGTCTGAATTTTCTACCTACATTTCAAGTTATGTGGCCTAATTTTTTGAGTTGGGAAAATATGGTCCTCTTGGATATACATTTATTTTGGAAACAAAAAAAAAAAAACATGTCAGAGTCTTTTTTAGGTCAAAATAAAGTATGATTTTAATAGTTTGATTTCAAAAAAATCAAAACTCAATTGTTTTTAAAGTTGGAGAATACAGAAAGTTATGTGGTATGCATGATTTGTTAAGAATTTGATTTTTAGGTCAAAACCAACTTACTGAACATGAAAATTATCCAGCTTTACTTTTACATCATGCATGCACATTTTAATACAGTATCCTTGCCATACAGTGTCTTCTCATTCTTGGAAATGGACTTGAAGCTAAACAACTTATAAGGAAAGCAAGTCCTTGAATACATGAATACATTCGAAGTTGGCCTGGATTGTTTTTGTTTTTTCATGGACAAAATAAGAAAAAGTATTTTTTTGTGGACATGATGTACACTTAAGTTTTAAGGTCAGTGTGCTTGGCCATAAAACAAGTAAATCAAGTAATACATAAAAGAAGTAATAGACAAGAAGCAAGTTTCATTTTAAAACAAGTAAATATTTCCTAATTGTAATGCACAATAGGTGTATTTTACAAAACAGCCTGTTTGGTAGATATAGGGACATTCATAAGTAATGATTGAAAGTCATGGGAAGAAGGGCATATATTGTGCATGATGCAGTGTGGCTGTAATAGCCAACTAGTGCTGGCTAATGTTAGCCACCCTACAGTAAATATAATACTTGTCCTACATCAGCGGCTTTGAGTGGTTGTTTTCTCAGTGTTTCATCCTTTTACGCTTTTGAGTTTCAAGTGCTTTAAATGGGTCATCTGGTTTCTCCTTTCTGTAGGTTACACTAGTAGCAACTGATCTTTGAGTCCCATAGTAATGATCGAAGGTACAATGCAGGGGTAACCTGAATTTTTTTTATTTAAAAAAAGACATTTATTTACGTACAAGAGTTGGGGTGTAGACCACAGGGGGGTGGTGAGAGGATTCACCAGAGACAGAATATGGAACAGAACAGGTGGATCTACTGCAATACACTGCTGAGGGGAGCAGTGGACAAGACAGGAGAGGTATGCTGTGCCATGTGGGTCACCTCCCTGGCTGGGGGATCAAACTTATGACTCAGTAGCTGGCAAAAGCTTCGTAGTGCTGAGACTTAACCCTTGCACTACCAGGGAGGCCCAAATGCTTTTTTAAATACTTTTCTATGTCATGTAATGCTGGTTTGAGCATATCAGCCATTCTGTGTGTGGGCCAGACCGATGTATGTTGGCAAAGATAGGCATTGCTGTTAGATTGAGAGACATGCTGCATGACAAGGTCTGTGTGCTGCATATCTTGTCCTACCATTTTATCTGAAGTTGATACATATATTTGAGCATCTAGCATATGTCCAGCATTTTGCTAACCACTTAGGAGATTATGTGGGTGAAATGGGGATAGCAGCATCATATGAGAGGGTAGTCAACAGAAGCCTGAAATGGGGGGACCTGTTCAGGACAACAGCCGTATGCAAAAAAATTAAAAACCCTATAAAAACAAATATACAGACAATGATGCTTTGATGGTGCTCATTAAACTCTTCATGTTGCAGGATGTGTACTCGGGCAATGGCAAATCCCAAAACCTGGTAGAAGTTTGGTTGGCATATATTATGGTAACTACGTCCCATTCATCAGTTACAGGAATGTAGCTCGTTTTATATAACATTTTACTATCTTTCAAATCAGTAATCGTTTTTCAACACAGTACTTTGATAGAATGGATCAATTAAAACTCAGCTCTGAAATACCTTGAGTGATAATGACCCCACCACGTTACATTTTGTTCCACTGCACTTAATTTTTCATCCGCCACATTTTCTTTTCATTGCTCCATCGTCTAGATTCAGCACTAAAATGATTTGAAGGCATCCTGAAATCCTTTTAAAATCTACAAATTGGGACTTGACATTTGGAAGAATTCACATCTGCAGTTATCTCTGTACACTTACCTGGTCTTTTAGAGGATGTGAGTTTCTTCACAGATTAGACACCCAGGAAAGGAAAGGATTTAGAGGTTCACGGGGATGTGCTGCATTGTGCAAGACCCTTTTATCTTCTATGAACACATCAAGAACTTGTTATGATTTTGACTTGAGGTCTAATATTGTTTCTAGATATGTTTGCTCACATTCTCTAAGTCTAAGGACTTGGACCCTGACCCTACTTGTTCTCACATGTAGTAACAGATACTCCTGTACCAATTATATAACTCAGCTTCTCACCATTTTGATGTGCAGAGGTTAAGTTATTTTCAGAACTCACACGGTTAATACATGATATATTTACTCCTCACAAAGGAAAATTCTGCCCTATGAAAGAGTAGTTCTTTTATAAAATCACATGTCAGAAATAGAGGAAAGTATATTTATAAAACAACTAATTTTATACTGTTTGATAATGAGAAAGGTATGCTATTAAAACATTTTTCATTACATCCTTTTTCCAATAGATGTTTTTCTTGGTTTTCTTATTTCAAAAGTATTAAAAAATGTCATTCTTCATACCAGCATTACAGTTTGTGTGTCTATTCTCATTGACTTTTTTCTGATATAAAAGGGGTTATGTGATGTATAGTGTTTTGAAACTCTCCTTTGTCCCTTCTCTCATGCATAGATAGCTCTCATTGTTATTAAATACAAACTACATGATGACTAGAATGGTTGCATGGTAGTCTATTGTGTTGATATGTCTTCATTAACCAACCTTTCTGTTTTTGAAAAAATCAAATGCCCTTCATACTTTCTCTTTAGTACTCAATATTATAGATGTATGTAATACCTTTGAGAAAGAGAGAGAGAGAGAGAGAGAGAGAGAGAGAGTGTGTGTGTGTGTGTGTGTGTGATGCAGTCTTTCAAAGATCGCCATCTGTTTACTTCTTCAGGAGAAATTTTTAGAAGTTGCATAGCAAAGTCATATTTTTTCTCCTCCTCCTTCCTCCTCCTCTGCCTCTTCCTGCTTATTTATATTTATACACTGGTATTTTAAAGTTCCTATAGCCTGTAGAAGGGGAACGGATACAGAGAAAGGAAGTTTCAGTTCTAATAAAAGTTTCTTTTTTCTGCTGTGCAACCATTAAATAATCTTCATGTTAACACTGTAAGTTGAGTGGAGATTTTAAGTGACTTGGCAAAGGCTACATTATAAGTGGCAGTGCTGAAAGGGAATTTAGTGCTTCTTAACTGTAGAACTTTGCTTGAAATTTATAGTGAAATGCACATAGCAGACAATTAACTTTTTTAAAAATATATGATTTAGTGTTATTTAGAACATTTACAGTGGTATGCAACGATCATCTCTATCTACTTCCAAAACATTTTCATCACCCTAAAAATAACATTTTTATGTATTAAGTCATTGCTCATTCCCCTTCCCTCAGTCCCTGGCAGCCATGTTTTTGAGGTTCATGCAGTTGTAGCATGCATTGATACTTCATAATGTTTGTATGACTGAATAATATTCCATTGTATGGATATACCACATCTTGGTTATCCATTTATTTGTTGATGGACTTTTTTTAGGTGTTCAGATTGCATTTATTTTTCCAATTTTTTATTTTTTTTTAAATTTTATATATTTTACATCATTTTGTATTTTTGCACAATGTATGCAAACTCATGCAATTTGCAGCAACGTGGATGGAGCTGGAAGGGATCATGCTCAGCGAAATAAGCCAGAAAGAAAAAGAAAATTACCGGATGGTTTCACTCATAGCAGGAATTTAGAAAAGCTAAATAAGGGACCAGGAAAAGACTAATTATAATAAACTAAAAGTCAAAATCAACAAGCAACTATAAACCAGAGACATATTATGGGGGAGTGGAAGGAGGGAGTAAGATCAAAACAAGGGGGGGTGGGAATTGTATGGGGACTATAACCTAGATGAAAATGCACACATTGTTGGACATTTAACTTGTTTCTACTTTGGGTCTATTGTGAAAATTGATGCTATGAACATTCACGTACAGGTATTCAAATAGCTCTTTTCTGTTTGTTTGAATGTAAATCTGGAAGTGGAATTGGGTGGGTCATCTTAACCAAAGAACTTTAATTATTTTTTTATTAATTAAACATTTTTCTTACATCTTTGTAGTCCCGTAGTTCTCTCACCACCTTGCACCCATGAACCACCACCATATTCCCTTGTGTTCACCCCTCCCCTGTTTTGTCCCCCTCCCACCCCTTCCTTTGCGTTATGCCTCAGTTCTTGAACCATAGAACTTTTACAATGTTCTTTCACAAGGGTGCAAGTCCTTGCATGGTAGTAAGATTTTTCTTTACAATTTAAAAATAAAAGGTTCAAGTTATTTTAATATCGTATCATCAGTCAGTTTATTATTTTGACAGTGTTTGATGTTTAAAGAATTAAAGTCTAAACAATCCCAGTCACTTAATTCCTATAATGTGCAACTGCTGTTAAAACTTACATTTAGGGTTAAAGAAGGACACACAGATCCTCTTTAGCCAGTGGCTATTGTTATCTGTGCTTTGCTGACCATTTTGCTTCAAGGTCGAATGTATTGTTAGTGGACTTATCCAGAGCAATCAGATTCTTATAAATTCCCTTCTTTATAATTGGGGATGACAAATCATGAATTTTTAAAATCGTAGACTGAAGACACTCTTTAAAGGAATCATCTTGATGAGGACATTTTTAAATAGAATTGCCCAGGAAGCTAACTACTCCCTAGGGACCTTGAGTTCCTATTGGATTTCTGTGTAACTTTTGCCTGTGTATTTTGAGACCTGGAAAACAGACTCAGGGAAAATTGAAGTGGGCAAGGGAAGTTCTCTCCTTATTGTCAATGACAGAGAGCAGCTGACATGGCTTGTCTGGGTAAGTGGACCTCATTATCCTCCAGCAGTTTCTACCAGACTGGCTTGCACAAGGAATTTACCTTCTTCCTGAAGCACAAAATACAAGAGATGAAAAAAGCTCTTTAATTCAAGGAGGAGATGGAAGATGGGGAAGGAGAAAGAAAGCAGAAATTAGTGGTTTTAATTATAGGATTTTTGAGATGAAGGAGGCTGGAGTGATCACCTCATTCCACTTCCCTACTTGAAATGAAGAGGGACTGACAATGTCACACAGCCTGTGGGGCTGTAGCTCAGGGGACTGGAATCTTCCCCTGCACTCTCCCGCTGGTGTAAAAGCTTCCTAAGGCTACTGGGGCAGATTATCACATGCTTAGTGACTTAACACACTTGATTATTTTCCTATTCTGGAGGTCAGAAGTTTGATGCAGGTCTCACTGGGGTCATGTAGGGTGGTCTATTTAGGAGGCTCTAGGAAAGAATCATCTTTCTCCAGCTTCTAGAGGCAGCCCACCCTGTGTGGTTTGTGGCCTGCCTTCCATCTTCAAAGCCAGCAGTCACAGAATTTTGACCTCTGCTTCCATCCCAACCTTTACTTCTCTGACTCCAACTTGCCCGCCTACCTTGTTTATTTATAAGGATCCTTGTGGGCTCCGTCAGATAACCCAAGATAATCTCCCATCTCAAGATCCTCAGCTTCATCATATGGACACAGCGCTTCTCGCCATGAAGGGAGCACATTCTTAAGTTCTGGGCCTTTGGACTTGGAAACCTTTGTGGGACATTGTTCTGTCCTTTAAGGGAAACAAATGTCCAAAGAAACAAAATATATACCCCTTTTCTGAGGTCTTTGTAAGTTTCTTTATTGTCAAGTATTTCCACTCATGGAAAAATGGTACCTCATATTTGTTATACTTGCAAAATATGTTTGCTAAAAGTTGCCCCTTTTCATAGGGGCAACTAAGTCTGAAAAAAATTAAGTGAATTTTCAGAATAAATGGCAGCTCTGGAATATAAGGCCCGCATATTTAAGTTAAAATTCAGTTTTTACCACATTTTACCCACTATCTGATGGAAATCCTTCAGACTGTGAAGAAATAGAAGGATATGTTTTCATGTGTAAGTTGATTTTGTGGACATTCTTCATCATGTTAGACATAGCTAATGCTCTCAAAAGGTACACCGAACTGTTTCTCCGAGATTTATGTTGTAAGATATTATAAAACTTCTGATGCTTTTCACTGTGTACCACTGTACCTGTGCTATTATGTTACAAACTAAATTGAATTCTAACTTTTTAGTCTACCCAGAAAAGAGCAAGGGAACTCATTTCTTTTTCTGCATGATTGTGAGTTCTTAGAAACCACATCCTCGATGCATGTGGTATGTAATGCTATATGTGTGGTTGTGACCAGTCTATAAAATTAGGATCATTCTTGAGGATAGGAATTATGTTTTATTTATTTTATGGTTCTCAGCTGTGAGCTAAGTACCTAACCCTCCATAGGATTTTAGTAGAGTTTTAATAAATTTCTTATGATTTTAATTATTGAATACTGACTAAATCTTAAGCTTTGGAAAGAACCGAGCATTTTAAATTTGTGGTTTTAATTTAATTTCTAAATTAATCTCACATTGATAAGCATGACTATTAACTGTTATCGTTTTAAAATGAAACATTTCGTGGGTCCCCAAAGCCTCTTTCCTTGTCTCTAAAATGAGGAACAAAACAAAAACTAAACTAAAAAAAGTTACAGATAATGGCACAATTTTTTTTTTTTTAAACTTTGGGAGACTGGAGAATTGGTCTGGAGAATAAAGAAAGTTTTGATTTGAAATATCAAACTAGTTAACTTTTAGCAACTAGATGATATATTATTGGAATATTTGGCTTTTATAAGATTGTTAACTATTGATGAAAAACCAGCTTCTGTAACTGCATCAACAGTTTCTCTCCTTTTAATTGTAACATTAATTGTTACACTTCATTGGTAGAACCCCAGCTACCTTGCACCCCCAGTATCCAGTCTGGAAAGGCCTATCATCTTAAGTCATTTTTTTATTTTTTAACCCCATCAATCCCCATGTTTAGTTATTTAGGTTGATATTTACTTAGAACTTACACATCATAACACAGTTGTGGTTATACTTACCCATTGTCTGTTCTTGGGGATTTTACAGGTGAAATAATATTCTCCTGATAATTTTCTAATGTATGGAATTAGGCTGAATTTATTTTTTGAATTAGCTTACTTGTGAACTTCCGCTGGGTTGGCTTTTAGTCTATATGAAAAGGGTGACCAAACAAAACCCCACTGTGTTTCATGGATTCTAAGCATACATTTAACTTCTGTGAAATCAGGATCTAATCTGATTAATTCTATGCTGATGTTTCTTAACTAGCTGCATTTTGTTTTTCCTTTTTGACTGATACATAGGAGATGGTGGTTCAACTTCCAATCTGTGGCAAGTTAGTTTTTATGAAATCTGGTCATTAAGATGACTCTAAACAGTTGCATTTTCCTTTTGGATTTGCATAATTCTTCTTAGGAATGTTTACAAAGTAGGGTTTACAACTTCTTCCTACTTAAGATTTTCTTCACTGATGTAATTTTATTTTGAAATCATGAGTGGTTATTTGCAAATAAAACTAAGTTGTAAAGGAACCTACTTATGTGACATAGCTTAAGGAATGCATTTCACAGAGTTGAATAGATTCAGTTGGCTCTTGATGCTAGCAATATTGGAAATTTCTCTTATAAATTTTGCGTTTTCCTTTGTGACCTATAGTTATCCTGCACTCATTGATTATTTGGACTGAATTGACCAAATTAACTGATGCTGTATTGCTTGAAAGTTCTGGGAGATCAGAGGCTGGTATGTTGTGTTCACAGTTATTTCTCTCTATCAAATCTGCCTCTGTCATATATCATCAATAAATCTAGAATATTGAGTTGAAGTAAACAAAACACATTCTCATGAGTTAAGGTTGAAGAGTGTTGAAGATATTTCAAACATAAATCATTTCTGTTTTAATTAAAGATAAACTATTAAGGAAAACCATTAGAATTGACCTTCAACCAATTATTACAGCCAAAGAGGCAGCTCTTTTATCCTACCACTTTCCAGTATTCTCTAGGGAGATCTCTTAGCAAAGTTGAGATGGAAATATTGCTGGTCATTCATGATGGCCACAGTAAAAGTGCCATGTGAACATTTCAAAAGGAAAGTGCATCTGCACATCTTGTTAGCTGCAGAACCTTCCCCCGTGTCTAGACAGCACCCACATACACTTTCACTTTCCAGACAACAACATCAAAATGAATAGTAGAAAGTGTTCGTGATTATTCCCAGCTTTTAATAAACACCTTAGTAGACTTAGGGACATTGGCCATATGACTTCATTTGTGCTTTGAAAAATAAGGTTACATTACCTTAATTATCTAATAAAAATGGAGTTAATCATCAAATATTAATGAGTACGTTTGACTGTGAGGATGCTTACACCTCCCCCTTTGAATTCTGTATCATCTGAATGGCTTTGCAAGAGACAGGGAAAGATATAGACAAAGTTGAACTAATTAATGAATACTAGATTGCTTAGTCTTATGTACATTGTGCATTTATATTTGCAGAATTTAGGAAAATCTGAGAAATGTTAACCAACCTCCCATGGGAATCCCATATTCTCAAGTAGTAAAGTGATTTTCATTGAAAGAATTCTTTGAGTTTTACTTGTGGATTTTTAAAGTAATTTTTCAAAGTTTTATTTATTTATGCATACAAGAACTGGGGTACAGGCCAAAGGTGTGGAGGAGAGATGATTCATCAGAGACAGAGTGGGGAACAGAACAGGCAGACTGACTGAAATACACTGCTGAGGGGAGCAGCAGGCAAGTCAGGAGAAGTCTGCTGTGCCATGTGGGTAGCTCCCTGGCCAGCAAGGGATCGAACTTGTGCTGCAGCGGCTGTGGATAGCTTCATGGTGCTGTGCTTAACCCCTTGTGCCACCAGGGAGGCCTGGATTTTTTTAGTGATTGTTAATACATATTTTTAGGTTTTATGGTCGAATATTTCAAAGTGTCTTTCTCTTGCCGTGCTGAAGTATAAAATATACCCTTCGTTGAAATCAACAGAAATGCCTCTGCTACCCAGTGCAGTTGTTCTCTAGTACCTTGACATACCCTACACCTTTTCATTTTTCTTCCCAGGATCATTTTCCAAATCCTCCAAGGCTATCTCATTTAATGTATATTTACAGAAATGATAGCAGTAACAGTACTAAAGCTTCATTAGGCGAGCAGATCTGTTGAATTACAAATTTAGGATGTGTGAAAAGTAAATTTAGACTCTGGGCTTGTGATTTGAATTCCTTTTATATATTTGAGCAATTTAGATTTTATTATACTTCATATTTGGTAGAATAACATCAGCGCTATAGCATGGATGAAAAGTTAATGTATTCTCTGACCAATGAATAACAACTTTAACAAAATATAGTAATAACTATCCACTGCAGGAGGTCCCCTTTGTTTGCACCATAGTGACCATGTTATAATACATCACATATTTATCAAATTTGACATAACAGCTTGCAAGGTGCTTTTTTCATTTTATTCTCATCATGATGCTGTGAATTAGGTATCATTTAATTTTCAAAAACAGGGAAACAGATCTTATAGGGTCTCCAAGATTTGCCAAAATGATTATATTTTACAGTTTTCGTACTTTAACCTACATTTTGTGATTTAAAAATTCCTTCCATTTCCTCTCTATCAAGTCCCTTATTTGGTTGGTGCTTGGAATTGTGACTGTCAGCTAAATATAATCTCTACAGAATGAGTGATAATGGACATTATCCATGTATATAAGAGTGACATTGTATGGTCATTCTGAGGGTACGTCACAGTTTGGAATTTCATTTGTTCGCGTTAGAAAAAAACTATAAATTTTCGAATGTACTGCCTGTGCTGAGAAAGAGAGTTATTGACAAAAACTGGGATGGGGACCACATCCTAGGCATGATCTGATCGATTTTTAAGTTAAATTACCATTTTATGACTATAGAACTGATGCATCCAGAGGGTAGGGGTGGGGTGAGGAAAAAGAACAAAGAGAGAAGGGAGCATGTTGGACTTTGGTGTTGGATGATGGGTGACTTGGTGACAATAACTGAGGAGGGTGGGGGGTATCCTATGCTTCCAGAATACCAACGATGATGTAAGTCAGTTGTTTCCTCAATTAAAAAAAAATAAGTTACCATTTTATGTTAGTTGTGATGGGAAATAAAATAGAAGTCTTTTATTATGCATTTGTCCTACATGCAAACATGAGACCATTTTTTAAGTTCACACAACAAAAGTGATTATTTGGTTTAAGAAAATTTGAAAGCACCTAATAGAAGGGCAAGAGTAAGTATTAATTGGAGAATGCCAAAGGATTTTCTAACCTCCATTGATGTATCTTACTGTAAACGTTATTTAAAATTATGTTTACTATTATTACTTTACCCCCTGTATGAGAACACAAAAGCTCCTTTTAAGTAATTAGGTAAGCTCTTTCAGGAAATAAGGCTTTTCATGCTTAGGTTTTTATTTCCCAATGCTACATAACCAAGCTCTACTCAAGGGCCTGAATAACAATTTTGACAAATCAGACTCTAAAAGGAATTTCTACCTTCAAGCATAAGTGGAATACTCTTTCTTAAATATGCCACAATTTTCACAAAGCTGAATGAAACCATGTGCCTATTTCCTTGAGAATACGGAGATTGGATATTTGTGTTTGTAATGCAAAATATCCAGGATTTTATGTACAAAACTTTAGTGACATAGAAAACTTGGTTACTGCCCTGGCTTGGTCACTTGCTACCCATATGGCTTAAACTGCTACATTCTATTTATGTGTAAGATAGGAATTAAAGCACCTACCACTTCAGGAAGGATTTGAGCTGAAATATATAATCCACCCAATACTGATTTGGTATTTTTGAGGCATTTGATGAAAAGTTGTTATTAACTGAAAAGATCCTTCCCTTGCTGCCTTTAAATAGCAAATGTGTACATGTAAAGACACTGGGAATTAAAAGCTGTACCTGCAGTCTTGTGGTTAGTGGCTTCTATTTTGTAGGGCTGCGAGCAAATATTTGAATGTGAAATTATCTAAAATTGTAGGGATTATACATTTCATCAGCAACTGACAGGCTCATTGACAATGGTACATTTTGGCTGAAGATGTTCTCAGAAAATGGTGAAAGGGTATGCGATGCATTTTCTGAGCAGTGTATTAGACACAGGGAATATAAAAGTGATAAGACTCAGAAAAGCTTTTACTCAGTAACTTTTTCATTTATTTTGTGCAACCAGGGGATCTGCACAGTCTTCTCCATATATGAACCACGTGTTCTGTCTGCACAATCTCCTTATTTCTTTAATAAGCTTGATCATGATGGCAGCACATGGACATCTAAATAACAGTGTTAAAGTACACAAGTGTCCCTTGCAGTTTAGCTGTGAACTTGCAGGTGCATCTATTTTTCTTTATTAAAATTACACTGATTAAGTTTTTTAGAGAATTACAAATATAAAGGGCCTTAGATTTTTGCATTCAATGGGATTGTTACCTCAGCAACTAGAATTTTATATAACTGTATTTCTCATGATAACGGTATCCTATTAGAATGAAATGTGTTGGGCAGGAGTCTGGGTAAACCTGTTTTCGAGATACCTTTTTTTGTGTGTGTGTGTGTGTGTGTGTACTCCGTTTTTCCTACCCACAGGTCTTCCAAAGGAGACAATTATATTCTCTCATTTTATTCCCTCAAACTCCCACTCAGTCCTCAAACCATCCTGTTCTGGGCCTTTGTATCCTTCATTCCCTAAAAGACTTCTTGCTGGGATCATCATGACCACCTTGTTGCTAACTCCAGTGGAAATTTTTGCTCCTCTTTCAAACTTGATCTCTTAGTTGTAATGGACACTTGACCACTCTGTCCTTGAAGCCCTCTTATCAGGATTGCTTCTAGGCAGAACATTTCCCTGGGATTTTTCCTCTCTTCAGTTTTCATTCTCTGCTTCTGTGGGAGGTGTAGACTTCTAGAGCACAGTGCGTTCTTCTTCTGGGCAACGTCATTCACTTTACATGCCTGGCCTTAATTAACTTGAATAAATGAGGAACAGCCCCAGAGCTCCATGTTGCATGTCCATAATGGGCCACCTGGGTGCTTGACATCTTAGTCCTATGGCATCTAGTCAGATGGATCAACTTGTATGGAAAATGCTGCTGGCCTCTGTGTCACAGGGAAAGAAAGTTCTAGAGTTTTCATTACAGCTATTCCATGATCCCATGTGGAAGACATGCATGACACTTCTACTTAGAAGTTGTTGGAAAAAAGTAACATGATTATACCAAAACAGAGTTTTCTTATGGAGTTGGCATGAGGAAATTGAAATTATTTGGTAACCACCACGGTTAACCTTTCTGATTTTCAACTCTTTAGTCTGACAGAAAAAAAAAATAAACTTACTCCCCAATGGATATAATTTGTTTATGCCATCCCAAAGTCCAAAAGCTCTAGATAATGTATGGTAGTCACTGCTTGAGGACCAGACATGGGTACTGAGGACTGGGAGGTTTGTGATAACCACAGTTAGTTGACAGAAAGAGAAGAGTGAGATGCGGAATCAAGGACATATGAAAATTTTCAGAATTATATCTAGGAAGCAGTTACATATTTCTAAGGCATATTATCTGCAATCTAAACTGTTGTTGACAACTGATTTACCTAACATGTTCACATTGCATGACTTAGGTTATAACCCTTCTAGCTTTCGATATCACTTTCATCATTGTGCACCAACTCACATTTTGAGGTTGATGGGGACATGACCCCACTTACCAGTTCTAATTTTTGTATCCCTTTAGATAGAAGAGGTTACGCTGCAGGTAACAAAGAATTCCCAACTCCCCAAACATCAGTGCTTTAAGAAAAGAAAAAGATGCGTTTCTCACTCAGGTTATTTGCTGCATTTCTTGTGGGGCAGCTGGGGCCTCTGCTTCTCCTGCCCTCATTCTCAGACTCTGGTTGATGGATCAGTCCTTATCTGGAATGTTACCGGTTACTGTGACAGAAGAGCACATTAGCGAGTCTCCCGGTGGTAAGTATTCTGTCCCAAAATGTCATGGAGTAGCACAACTCATTGATCAGAACTGGCAAATGACCACACGGTGCAAATGTCCTGCAAATGAGTGGAGGGAGAGAGGAGTGGGAAACGAGATAATTTTACCCTGGCCCTCTTTCAGTGCTGGGGGAGGCAGCTCCAACAGCAGTGATGTCAGCTCCCAAGAAACAGGCATGATTTGCTCCCACCTTCTAGAAGTGACTTCTGGGGTCTGGTAATTCTACTTCCTCTTTGATTCTCCTCTTCTAAGGGTGTAACATACTCTTACTTGGTGGTTCTCCATGTTCTGTTCGGCTGACAGCGCTCTTTCAATGCCTGTGTAAATTGTTCCCTATCCTTAATTCCCTGTGTTGAAATATGAAAGTGGTGTCTGTTTTGGATGAGCCCCTTACTGATAAATCCAAGTTGGAATGTTCAGCCCTACCACCTACCCAGAGGATGGACAGCGGGGAATTTGGTAAGGAGCTCTTGTGACTGCCATCTGCTTATTTACACCGGATTTGTCATGTGCCTCTCTGGCCAGGCCTCGCCACTGAGCTACACGTTCACAAAGCCAAACAGCAACTAACCTGTATCTCCTTTTGAATGTTTCAAGGGCACAGTAAATTCAACATGTCCGGTCACAATACATGATCATCTCTCAGCAATCGTTATCTTCTTCCTTCAGTGAGTAACAATCCCCTGTGTTTTGTGTTTCAACCAGGAAACTTGAATCATTCTTGAAACCTTACTCCCCACGCTCTCATAACCATATTGTAAACATAACTCTAACTCTATCTCAAAGCCAATCCACAGCCAAAGCCAGAGTGTTGTAAGATTGGATGATTGCAGTAGTAGTATCAAGACCTTGCCTTTCATATCATATTTTCACAATTAAAGTCATTTGCTTTAGAAGAATTTCATCAATTCAGTGACTTTCAATGGCTTCCAGTTGCTCTTAGGAAAAGCATACTACTTCTTAACATAATCCTGAAAGACGTATCAGATCCCTCTCTACCCTTATCTCCCTCCATATTCCATCTCACACTCTGCTTCAGCTTCACCAGCTTCTATCCCCACCTCCGGTTTGTTTATTGAGGTAAAAAATAGGTTTGCATCTTTGTGTCTTCACTAGCTTCTTTGTATCCTTTATACATCCTTCTCAACCCCAGTACATCCTCAGACTTTTGAACATTCAGTTACCATTGTCTACACTTTTCTCTCACATCAGTGTTAGTAATTGTTTACTAAGATATTTTTTCTGTGGTGTCATAGCCTCAGGAAAGCCTTACTTGACTACCCTGATTACATCAAATACCCTGTTGCACACTTCTAGCAGTATATGTACCTCTGTGAGGCAGCATTTAAAATCATGAAACACATGATTTTGTGTTTAATTGTGTGATTATTGCATGAAGGACAGTCTTTCATACTTGTCTATAAACTCTGTGAGGTGAGAGAGAGTGAATCATTTTTGCTAACCCTTGCAAATCTAGCTCCTACTGGAGTCTGGGCACTCAGATTTAGGACTCAATAAATACTTGATAGGGGCCTCCGCTGGTGGCGCAGGCGGTTGAGCACAGCGCTGTGAAGCTGTCCGAAGCCTCTGCAGCACCGGTTCGATCCCCACCAGCTTGGAGCAACCCACATGGCGAGTAGACCCCTCCTGTCTCACCTGCTGCTCCCCTCAGCAGTGTATTTCGTCAGTCTGCCTGTTCTGTACCCTGCTCTGTCTCTGGTGAATCCTCTCACCCTCCCGCATATCTGGACTATACCCCGGTTCTTGTATAATTAAATAAATCTTTAAAAAAATAAATACTTGATAAATTAGTGAATGAAAGCATTTCTCTCCTCTTTCCTCCCTTCCTGCCTCCTGCCCTTCCATCCTTTTCCATGTGTTTCTCCATTCTGGGAATTGCACGTCAGAGACTCAGCAGTTAATTCCTAGACTATAATTATTAATACCTCATCTGTATTTTTTGTTGATGTTGAGATTATTCAGATAGGATATTAGTGATAATGGGCAAAGAGAGTAGGTAGATAGAGAGTAGGTTTTGAAATCAGAAAGAATAGGTTTTGAGTCCCAACCTTGCTCCTTACTTCCTATGTAACTCTGGTTCCTTCCAGTGATCTCTGAATTCAGTTTCCTCCTCAGGAACTGGGAGGATAATCATAACTAGCTTGTAAGCATTACCTCATACTTAGATATGTAATGAAAAAATCTGGCATAAAGTCACTACTCAAAAAATTATAGCCATGTTGGCCTTTGTTCAAAAATAATTTATTAAGTAATTGTATATTTTATTAATGTCTACTCAGCAGCATAGAGGACAGGAAAACCTTTACCGAGTGTGTCCATAGTTCATATATAACATTTAAATCAGACTGTAAAATGTAAAAAGGAGGATAATAATGGAAATGTACCATTTCAGAGGCTTAAAATGTAGTCCTCACGTTTGTGAGAATGTGTGTGTGTGTATATCTCTTTCTGTCTGTATATTCTTTTTTAAGTTTTAATTTATTATGCATAGAAAAACTGGGGTGTAAGCCAGAGGTGTTGAGAAGGGGTGAGAAGATTCACCAGAGACAGAGTGGGGAGCAGAACAGGCAGATCCACTGAAATACACTGCTGAGGTGAACAGTTGGCGAGACAGTAGAGGTCTGCAGTGCCATGTGGGTAAGCTCCCTGGCCGCAGATTGAACTCAGACCTTCACAGTAATAGCCCTGAGACTTAACCTCTAGGCCACCAGGGAGGGCCCTATGTCTGTCTATTTTTATTGGAAAATCTTGTAGTTATACTCATTACTGTCAGTTTTTTGCCATTAACTTTTGTGTCTTTTAAATCCTTTGAGGTTCAAAATTTTGGCAGTGTTTTTTACTTTGTGGACCTACAATTCTACTGGAACGTCTTGATCTCTTACTCTGTAGAGGAAAGGTGGAGGAAGAAAAAGTGTGCCTTATGAATGGTACCCCTAACAAATGTGTCTTTGTGGGGATGAGAATTGATGTCATTTTTGGCAGCTCCGCAGCTGACACTGTCCTGTGACATTGCAACATATTCAGGACATGCCTCACACGAAACCCTTTTCCAAGCTGTAAACAACCCTTCCCGAGGCAGCGCTGCCAGAGCTGGGTTTTGCCATCCAACAGGAAATCGACAGGACTGTCCTTTCCTTTTTACTTAAAAAAAAAAAATAATAAAAGTATGTCCTTTCATGACGTGCTGCTCTTTGAGCCATCTGCAGATGTGCTGTCCATCCAAATGGCCAGGGTTAAATTGTTGATTTTTAGAAATTGTTGTAACTATCTCGTCATGCTTTGGTTCTAAAATGACTCTATTTTGTGTGGCAATTAACTCCAGGGAATATCTTCTCAAGCCCAAACTGAACCTAGCATTTTGACGAAAGTCTGCGTTAGAATGACAGTAAAACACATTTTTTCCATTTGCAGGTATTTCAAGTATCAAATTGGATGAATCTTTTTAATTTTCTTCTACAGAATTGAGTTCAAGTGAATTTGATAGGATTATTAGGGAGTCTAGTGTCTGGAATAACAATGATGATTTACAGAAGGAACCAGCAGGGCCGGTGTTATTGACGAAGAGACGCTTCAGATCCTTCATTTGTCAGCTGGAAGCCCAGCTCTGTCATCCGACTATTGAGTCCTTCCCTGCATACGGCACCTGCCTGTTTTACTTCGAAGGCACTAAATGCACCTTTTCAATCAATATTCAATTATGCAAGACAAGGGATGCTGGTTAAGTAACTGTGTCTACCTGCCGAGGAAATGTATTTCCAAAAAGAATTTGTCAGAGCTTCTGGGTTACTTCATCTTTCCTACCTCTGCTTGAATCCCTGCCCGGTTACACTTGTTGAACATGTGCTGTTACCTTCCTGCAGAGTCCCGCGTGGTGGCATGTTTCTTGCTTTTCCTCTGCAGCACCTTTCTCAGCTCCCTCGCTTGCAGTTTTTGACTCCTGTTACCCAGGAAACCAGAGAACATTCTCCCTAGCTGCACTTCACTTTCCTGCCTTCTCATACAGGCCACTGCCAAATAGCTGCTTTGTTTCCGTCCTGCAGTATATGCTTAGATGGGTCTTTGGCCTTTCTCCTAAACCCTGTGAGTTTTGATTGCATTCTTTTTTCTGTGAGGCTACCTAGGCATTTAAATTTCATAGATCAACCATTACTCTTGTTTTGGTCCACTGAAAATTGACTTAACATATTACTCTGGCCCAATCAACTGGGGAGACACAAGGTTATTGCTTCCTAAGTCACCTAATTTAAAAAAAAAAATACGAAGATTTCACAGGTCAACACATAGGCATTGTGAACAGGGCAGTTCTAAGCATATTAATTGAGCTCTGAAGATTTCACTACAGTTCATGAGAATTGTGCTTGTTATTGAAGATAAACGGAGGGTGTGTCTGTACCTTTCTTAGGGCAATTTAAAAAACAAAAACTTTTTTCAAAAATAATAAAATGTCTATTGACTAATAAATTGGGAAAAAAGCTAATAATAGAATACTTAGGAATAAATGTAACCAAGGAGGCAAACAACCTATATACTGAAAACTTAAAAACACTGATGAAAGAAATTGAAAAAAGAAAGATAACTCAAATGTATGGATTGGAAGTATATTGTTAAAATGTCCATACTGTTTAAAACCATCTACAGATACAATACAATCTCTGTCAAAATTCCAATGGCATTTTGCACAGAGATAGAATGAACTATCCTAAAACCTATATGGTTCCACAAAAGACCCCAAATAGTGAAAGAAATCTTAAGCAGAACAAAACTGAAAGAATAATGTTTTCTGATTTAAACTACATTAGAAAGTGATAGTCATGAAACAGGAGGGCCTCCACATTTGTTCCTAGAGGTTACTGCTCTCAGAGAGTGCTTAGAGATTACTGTTGTCTATACATTGAGGGATGCAAGACATGAGAGTAGTTAGGAGAAAGGAGAAAGACAAATATGGGATGATTTCACTCTCATGGAATTAAACAAAGCAAAGGAATGCAGAAAACTAAAGCAAAACAAACTATAGAAATATGACTGCAAAAATGAGAGGGATAGAAGGCCCAACAGATTTTGCTGGAAGATTATTGGTGCTTTTGTGTGGTGGGCGAGGTATGGTGACATACATTGGAGAAGGTGTGAATCTATTCCCTTAAATCATACAGTGTTGGAAACCAATGTTGCCTCAATTAAAAAAAAAGATTTAAAAAAAGAGACCTGATTTCTAATGACATATAAAAATAATTACTTATAATTATTCATTTTGCAAATTCAGTAATTGCTGTCTACTATAGGTCAGCAGTGATGGAAGGCACTAGGAATTCAAATAGTGAACAAAATGGAATCTCCTTTAATGGAAATGTGCACACACATATGTATAATATTGGATCAGCCATAAAGAAAAGTATAATTTATGGGAATTTTTTAAAGATTTATTTATTTATGCATATAAGCCCTGGGGTACAGCCCAGAGGTGTGGGGCAGTGAGAAGATTCACCAGAGACAGAGCGGGGAACAGAACAGGCAGATTGACTGAAGTACACTGCTGAGGGGAGCAGCGGGCGAGACATGGGAGGTCTACCTCACCATGTGGTTATCTCCCTGGCTGGCTGGGGATTGAACTTGTGCTGCAGAGGCTGTGGATTGCTTCATAGTGCTGAGCTTAACTCCTTTTGCCACCAGGGAGGCCAAAAGTTGTTTTCATTTTTCAGGAAAATTGAATCCCACAATACTGCCTTTTCTGCATCTTGGTTTTCTCAGTCAACAATAGCATCTGAGACTAAGTTAACAACAGATAGAGGCCTAGTTTTTTGTCTTGCTGACAGGTGTATAACAGTCCATGGTGGAGTGACACATTTATTTTATCTTTACCTTATTTGTTATAGCTACATTGCTTTCAGACTTTGATTCAACAGATGTCGCTGCAGTAAACATCATTAAATATGTGTCTTTAAGTAATTCTATATTATTGAAATAGAGTCCAAAGTATGAGAGTGATTATTCAAAGGATATGTCTTTTAAAATTTTAAATAAATGTCAACAGATTACTTTAAAAGATAAAGACTTATAATTCTGTTTCTAACAGTAAGCATGTATACATAGCCCCTTACATTTTCACAAGCAAGAGGTGTGAGAGACTTTAAATTTATGGTAGTGAGATAGTTGTAGATTGATTAATTATTGTTAGTTTCAGTTTGTCCGATGACGTGTACATTTGAACTTCTTTTTATAAGTTTGTTGGCCTTTTAAATTTTCTGTAAATTAGCAAATTCAAATACTTTGCCCATTTTTTTTCCAGCTGGGTTGTCATTTGTAAGGGCACTTTATATATTTAGATATTAACCTTTATGTCTTCTGCACTCAAAATGATTTTTCAAATCTGTCAATTTGCTTTGAATTTATTATCTTTTTTTCCCATAAGATATCATTTAAAAATTTTGTATACTAAATGTCTCTTTTCTATATCTACAGTCTTATTTATGAAACCCTTTATTATCTCAAGTTTTAAACCTTGTAGACTTTTTATAAGGTATATAATCATTTAATGTATTTTTAGAAATTTGTGAGTCTCTGATAGGGCTTTTAAAAACATGATTTAAAATAGAGGTGCCAAGAGTTACCTCCAGATGGAGTGGCATTTGTTACAGATCAATTTAAAATGCATTTCATCTTTTTCCCACAGAATTAAACTGAGGGTATTTATTAAAAGTCATCCCTCCTTTATAGATACAAAATATCTCCATTTAAATATTTGGTCAAATTGTCATAAAACCAACAAATATTAAGTAGCTCCAATTTCCTGTAGTTCTGAAAGGAATGTTTTTTTTTTTTTTGTGGGGGACTACAATTTTGGCATGCTCACTGCCTTTCGGAGATGAGGCATTCTGTTTTAACGATGACAGTGGGACCAGAAATCACAAAAGCTTAAAGTTTGCTGATGGCTTTGCAACTAATAGTGTGATGGGGTGCTGACACTTAACATTGCTGAGGTTCAGATTCCTCTGGCATAAAATAAGGCAGTTGAACCTAATGATTTCTAAAGCCCTTTCTAGCCCTCAAACATGGCAGCAGGTTGCCTAGTCTGTTAAATTACCCAGATATTTCAACTTACCTTCTGCCAAAAGAAACAAAAGTCCTAACTTACAGACAGAGAAAGGGAGGAAGGGAGAGAATTAAGGGGGAAGGAACAAGGGAGGATATGGATGAAAATGAATGAACAAATGTTAATGAAATTGGGTAGACTGAACCCAACCAACCTGGAATAAAGGTAATTTAGCAAATCAGCCTTTACAAGAATGTATGTCTGACATAGACATGTATTTGAAACAGTTGCCATTGAGACAGAGGAAGAACTTTGTCATGCAAAACTATTAAAACACTGTATAAACATAAGTTCAAATTTGTATAAGTGACAGTGTATAGGAACCTCTTATATGGAATTAAGAAAACAAACTGAAGTAGACCAGTGGATAAAAAGGGCATTTTTGTTATAGACTACCATATAGAAATAAGTTCCAGCACTGAAATTATAGTTCCTGGGAATCTAAGAATATAAATTATTTTTTAAATATTTATTTATTTATGCATACAAGAGCTGGGGTACAGACCAGAGGTGCAGGGGTGGTGGGGTGAGAGGATTCACCAGAGACAGAGTGAGGAGAAGAACAGGCAGACTGACTGAAATATACTGATGAGGGGAGCAGTGGGCAAGACAGGAAAGGTCTGCTGCGCCATGTGTGTCACCTCCCTGGCTGGCCAGGGATCGAACTCACACTGCAGAGGCTGTAAGAATATAAATTCTATCCCTCTTTAATTAAGTGAGTTTACCAGTTTGAAACATTGATCACATTCTCATTGCCACTTTTATTGTCTGAGGTCTCTTTAGTATAACCCACTGAGTCATTCCCCCATCTTGTTTATAATTACACAGGCAACAGCAGATCGTCCATGTTAGATCATGTAACCCCTTGAGACAGATAATGGTTTCCTACTTGGGATCCATTAGAAATTACCTACTTCAGAGCTAACTGAAAGCTAGCTTAGTAGTGTTCCCTGTGTTCTATTTAATCTTTGGAAAGAATATGCCTTATGTTTCTCTGGTTTTATAAAATACACCTTCTGCACATTCAGCAGAATGCTATGTACAATGTAGGTCTTCAGTCAGTGTGTCTGCTGCCACTTTAAATTTGAGTGGAAGATTTTGTAAGCTTCACCAAAATAAGAAGTTGTTTCTAAGTCGTTACCACAATAACAGCATATCTACAGAGTGGCCAAAAACACACTTTGAAATGAATAAACGGATGCATATGGATGTGGGTGATATTTCTTAAAAGGATAACTGTATTGGCTCAGGCAGACATTTTAGCCAAACGTTTTCTTTGAAGTATATCCGCTCCTGCAGTAGAGGAGTGCTCTGGCCAAGCAAGTTAATTAGTGCCAGATTAAGATGCCTCAGGTGGTGGTTGCTTCAGACTCTTTGTCCCCTGTTTGTCGAAGGCTCATGGCTGGAGTAGGGCTTGAGTATTCTTGTCTTACTGACAGCTGTCAACTGTTAATGGACCATATGCAATGATGGGTAAAGCTGCCATCAACTGTCAGTGAACCATATGTAAGTGAAGAGAGTGACAGATGAATACTTAGAAGGCAACAAAAGGCCTTCATTGCTGGACTGGGAGTCAGAACCTTAAAATGATTTTAAGAAAGGATAGTTAAAAATAGATTGTTCGAACTATGCCACCGTCATCATACCTTTACTCCTGTCACCCTTTGTCACTCAGTTTATGAGTCTCAAACAGATGTGCCTATAGAAACTCTGTTTTCTTAGACATTAAGAAATCTGGCATGGAAGACTATGTATATCTCATAGAGCCCTGGTCTTTCAGTTTCATTAATCAAGACAGAATAATCACAAATGAATAGCTAAGTCCAAATACTTTGAAAAATTAACAGTATTATTTAAGAGAAAGACAGGTTTCTAAATGCAACTGCATAGGTAGAAAAAAATGAGATCTGAAATGAAGAATGTGGGAAGACTTTAAGAAAAAGACCCTACTTGACTCTATGGGATACCTTTTACTACCTAATAAGAGGACGATGTTATACAATGTTCTACAAGTTGAGACAGGAAAGGAGTTGCTGCTTAATTTACAGAGAGATGATTAAATCTTTTATTCAAACTACCTACTCTTAAAGTAATAGAATAATGATAAATGTCAATATAGGTGCCAGCCACTCTGTATATGTTATCTGTTTCGTGGTCATGTCATTCTTATCAAGTGGGTACTATAATTATCCTTAGTTTATAGTCAAGGAAAATGAAGCCCAAAGAAATTAAGTAACTTGCCCAAGATTAAAATGCTGGAGGATTTAACTCTGCTCTGGCCCCTAAGTTATGGGCATGATTAATTTAAGAGTGAATTGATTTTTCCTAATTTAGAACCTATTTCCAATGATTGGACTAGGTATTCGGTTGGCATGTATGGGGCATGATATAGGCTTGCTAAGTTTTCATTTCATTTGAGAATGACTGAAATGAATGTGTGATATCTATGTGTAAGAGAGGCATAGGATGTCACAGGAAGCAGCTCTTTTTCTGCCACGGTACTGATGAGAGATAAATTTCAACATTTGTAAAATGCGACCAATTATAAGAATGTTATATGGCTGCTTTGGAAAACCCACAGTGTAACACATGTTAAATGTCTTGACCTCAGAAGAAAATTGCTTTATAAGTGAATTTTATTTTCTCTGATACCCGTTTTGGAAATAAAACATGTGTAAACTTAAAGAGACGAATCCACTTGGGTTGCCAGAGTTAGAAATTATGCCTATTGGTTACCCAGCTTATAGTTCACGTGGGAAGAGTCTTCAGCACCCAATTACTTCCATTATTTTCTCCCTGTGATTTTATCTGTGTTTTTAGGTCCAGAACCATTTGTCAAATTCTCTTCATTTCATTGGGTTACTTTCCTACAGAAAAACTGTACAGGAGAAGATGTGGTAGGAGAAATTATACAGGATTGGAAAGGGAACATAATTAAATGAAATAATCTAATGTTTTCATAAAAAATGAAAGTACCATTCAGAACATGTATGTATTAGGTATAAGATAACTTTGAAAAAACAGCATATTTGTTTTTAACAAACCACCCTATACTATTACTTTCTGTATTAGGTGAGCTTAATGAGACCCTGATATCTGACAATGAAATGCTTGTGGAATTAAGTGTTGGTTTTGCATTGGGAGACTGTGGTGCTAGATTTACTTTTAATATAGCAAACTGCTTTGTGATACTTGCTAAGTCATGTAAAATGCTGGGCTTTATAATTTCCTTCTGTGTAACAGTGGTTTGGATTCCACCATCTATTTTTTTGTTTGTTTATTTACGTGTTTGTTGTACTTTATTTTAACACACTCAAATCCTTTTATTCACTTAAAAAGCCGAGTTATTAAAGTCCTTCCATTAAAGATTGTATTCATATTTTGTAGATAATGGAAAGTAAAATATAATTGCAAAACAGCGATCAACTGTAAAATATTTATTCCATAGGTAATTTTCACAATTATTATAACATTTGCACTGACTGGAAATACGCTAATTGTTGCTTTAAACTTTAAGGAAGCTTTCAGTTGAATTGACAGGTTTTCTAAAGGAAGAAAACTCCAGTATATCAAGAAATCATTGGCCTTTTCAAGTAGTCATTTTCATGAAACTGTTTTAGATGCGGTGATCACATCCTGTAGGTTTTAGAGCATTTTTGCTTTACTGAGTCACTTGTAATAAAAAATTAAAAAGTAGAATGCTTTAACTTGATGTTGAAATGTGTAACATTTCAGCAAGGCTTTACATAAGTGTTTTTCCCATTTATATTATTGATGGAAAAAATGATCATAGACGCCTACTATTCACCAATTTAACAACATTCTACACAGTTCTTTCACCTTAAACTTATTTTTTCTACTGCATTTTTTTTTTGTATTGTGGTTTTCTTACCTGCAATGAAGGCTGTAACTTCAAACATATAAATGGAATTGAGACCTAAACCGTAGTCTACCTAATTATGGAGACTTAAAGCTAAAATTTATTTGATCTAAATTATTTTGATAATCTCAGGTTTTGTCATCCTAGAACTGCAATCTGCCCAATATTTCAGATTGCAATTGATTAGCCTAAAGTCTCCTCTTTATGCCCAATTATTTTGCCCCCATGCCAGACAAGTGAAGCTTTTGGATACTTGTACATAGCTAGGTTCAGTTTAGTTGGTCATTTTTCAAGGATGTAGGAAGACAGTGCTGTTGAAAGCCAAGTAGGTAGGCACGCTTCCTGCTTGTATGCCTTTGAACAATTTACCAGATTTTCAGACCAGTGGTATTTACCCATGGTATATAGTAAGTATTCAATAAATGTAGTGATGATGATGATGGTAGTAGCAGTGGTGAAGATAAAAATTCAAGGAAATCATACCTCTACAATCCTTGTAGGATTGGTGTTAACTTCTCTTGCAAAAGCACAGGTTCTATTGTACAAATACAGATTCTGGAACAGAAGATTGATAGAGATGCCTATGCAGGGTTTATGCAGTTCTTTTCTCAAACTTCCCCCTGCCCAGCCGCCAGTATAGTACTTTTCAGAGATCAGTGGATTGCAGCCCCAAAGTGGATTACAACCATGACAGATATAAAAAAATTAAATGCCTTGTCAACATTTTGTCTTCTGTTATTAGCAAACTACAGCTCCCTTGTTAATTAGAACAAACATCAAAATTACCTTTTCTTTCTGTTTCCAAAATAAGTCAGTTTGCTCATCTTTTTGTAAGGAAGGTTTGGGGTCTTCTGGATGACTGTCTTTGTCTGCCACTATCAATAAATGTCACTGCCACTAGGTTTTCTCCAAATATTATTTTCTTTGTGACATCTGTCCCTCTTTCATGCCCGCCCTCCCTAGCTTGTTTGTCGGCCCTTTACATCACTACCCGCTTCAGGGACTCTGAGCAGTGTATGGTGGAGACTGTGAAGCCTCACCTAATACTAGAAGTGGGGAAATGGAGCCTATAATAGGGTATCCAAAAATGATGATTGCAACCAACTCTCTTTTCATAAAATAATGGGCAGCATTCAATTGAAGAGTATGTTAGTGTCAAATATTACACATAGGTAGATTTCTGCATATTGCTTAACTCTTACTTACTCATACCTTGAGATGGCTTTCAGCCATCTCCAATCTATTAAGCAATGGAAAGTAATAATTCTTGTGCATTTCTTTTCCTTCAGGGATTATATGTCTAATTATATGACTCCTTTTTGCCATTCATTTTCTCCTATCCCAGTTAATGAAGGGAACCTTAAGCACAGTCCCTTTTCTTTTCCCTGTTTTGGATCTCAAAATAGCATCACTTCTACTTCTGTTTGTATCTTCATTTGTTCATTTACACACGCGCGTGCGCGCACACACACATACACACACACACGCTCACTCTTAATCTACAAGAAAGTGCTGGGCATCCAGCATCAAATTCAATGAAAAGCTCACTTCTCCACTTCTCTGATGGAACTTGCCTTCAAGTAGGGAGGTGGTTCATACAAAGGTAAAAGCTAGTAAGAGCAGCTAACAATACACAGTATTAAGAGATTAACTCAAAATTAGATAGTGGTTAGATAGGCAAAGTTTTTCTGGGATGGTCACATGTAAGTTGAGACTTGAATGTGAAAGAAACAGACAAGGGAAGATCTAGGGAAGAAATGCAAAGCCCTGTGGTAGGGGCTAGTTGGTAGGTTTCAGTAACAGAAGGAAGAATTTGTGAGTGGAGCTTGGCAGGCAACAGTAAGAATGGAACAGTACTGTGATCGAGAAGGTAGTCTTGGGCCAGATTGTATTGGGCATTGGCAATGAGCTTGATTTTGTTCTAAATATAATAGGAATCCATCAGAAGATTGGAAGCAGGATGTGCAGCATGATTTGATTTATCGTTTAAAATGTCACCTTGGTATCTTTTTGGAAATGGTTTGTCGCAAGTCAGAGTGTGTGTGGTGAGATGTATTTGGGAGGTTATTACAGTTCTTTTGGATAAGCCTAAGATTAGGACATTGTAATTATAGAGAAATTGACAAATTCAGGATATATCTTGGTAACAAAACTAGTAGGATAAGTTAATAGTTTGTTCTATTCCATAATCGCATACAATTAGCTTAATTATATTTAATAAATCTAACCACAGCCCCAGTAACAAGTTTGAGTCAGGGATCAGGAATTTAACTATTGAATGAAAATTATTACCATACAAAAATGAAACAACCAAAAACTGCAGTCAACCTTAAAAATACTTAAAATTGTTGTGAATCCCTATCCAAAGGTTTACACAAGTTTCCATCAAACTTACCGGCATTCATTAAATATATAGCCTTTTCTGTAATGACAAAATATTAAAAAAAATCCTTACATTTTTCTTAGTTTTAAAAGGCCTTACAGAATGTGTAAAGAAAGCATCCTAATAGACATATGAATTAGACACTGTGAGACTCTGTGGTATGATTACGGATAATATACTCTTGAATAATGTAATGTACTCAAGGGTCTCTTATTACATAGGTGGCCACCATAGGAAATATTCCAGCATAATTCAGATGTCAGAGATGTTGCTGTGGGGACCTAGTCAAGGATGCCTTTCTAGAAACAGGAATTTATCACTTTTACTGGTAGGCACAGGAATTCTAGAGAAAAAGACTACCAGGTAATACTCCACAGAGGCAAGGGGAAGATTATGATGATTCAGGAGTATTTCCAGTAGAATTTTGATAAATGAATGAAATGATGGAAGGGTTGAGACATGGCTTGCTATGCACCCAGCAAAAAATACCGAAAAGGGCCTTCCCTGGTGGTGCAGCGGTTGAGTGCTGGGCTGTGAAGGTGCCCGCAGCCTCTGCAGCACCTGTTCAATCCCCAGCCACTGGCGAGGGTCCCACATGGCGCACAGACCTCTCCTGCCGCCCGCTGCTCCCCTCAGCAGTGTACTTCGTCAGTCTGCCTGTTCTGTTCCCCGCTCTGGTGAATCCTCTCACCCTCCCATGCTTCTGACTGTACCCAGTGCTTGTATAAATAAATAAATAAATAAATCTCTAAAAAAAATCCCGAAAAGCCCAGATTCCATGGAAAACATGTTTGATGTACTTGAACCTATAAATTGCCATACTATGGCTATTGTGGCTGCATAATTTTTCATTACCACCACTTTCTCCACATCATCACCAACACGTATTATCTGTTGTTATGATAATAGCCATCATTATGGTATCTGTCAAATGTTTTAAACCATGCACCAGATTTACGAATGTGACATAAGATTTTGGGAGCCAGAGACCCAACTCTGAACCAGGATTGACGATACAGGTAAAAGTGGAAGGCAGTGATTATTTTTGTAAAGTTGTTTGTTCATCTGACAAATATGAATGAAGTGCTATCTTCGTTCAAGGCATTGTGTTAGCTTCAATGTATATATTGATGAGCAAAGCAGGTATATCCTGTCAAGTTCACTGAGGAAGCTGGGCATTCATTAAACAATTATGCAAATATTCCACAGAACAGATACTCTTGTTGCCCATCCGCATGCCCTTGGCTCTCAGTGAAACAAAGACGGTTTGCTTTGAACACCTGTGTATCTCTGCCTGAGGGTTTTGTTTTCTGGAAATGAGAGCATACTTGGCCCCCACCCAGGGTGTACACCACATAGTGAGGCATTCATACCCTTGGGAGCAACCCCCAAGCAGTGCAGAATGGGGAGTGGTGGATAAATACCCTACATTCCAGGCCTCTCATTTGGTATAGTTTTGAGGTTTTGAGATGTGTTTTCACTGTCTCTCAGAGTTCCCCAGAGGGATGAAGCAGCAGTTGACCATGGTGGTAACTTACTTGATAGAACATAAGACACTCTTTATTTACTTTTCTGGCTCAACTCCAATCCCAAGAAATGTTCCTTGGGATCATTTCCCAAATTACCTACTTGCCCTCAAATTTTTGCAGCATTTGTTATAGGCAAACCCAAACCAAGACACATATTAGCATGCTCTGGTAGATTCTGTGGAGGAAAAGTGAAGGTTGCTATGAAAATTTGGAAGTCATTGGGGATTCAGTGAAAGTTACTCTAAGGAAGTATCAGTTGAAGGAGGAGTAAATTAGGTGAAGGAGTTAATTAGGTGAACACATACAAGGCTGAAGGGAATAGCAGTGCCAGTATCCCTGTGGGTAGGAGAGAGTGTGGCATATTTTTAAATTGGAGGTGGCACTAAAGAGAGTAAGAAAAATGATGGCAACACATGGGGCTTGACATACAGGGAGAGTCCAGTTCATACACAGCCTGTAGATCATGTTGAAAATGTGGGTCTTTATTCAAAGAACAGTGAGAAACCAATAACGACTTTCAGGTAAAGAAGACACATAGCCATATCTGCTTTGTAAAAGATCATTCTGGGTGTTTTCCGGAGAGCAGATTAGGTTGGGACAAGGAGAGAAATTTCATGAGGCAACAATCGCAGTGATGCAGGAAGAGATGATGTGGATTGGATTCCTACAGGATTTTTTTTTTTTAAGATTTATTTATTCATGCATCCAAGAACCGGGGTACAGGCCTGATGCACAGGAGGGTGAGAGGATTCCCCAGAGACAGAGCGGGGAACAGAACAGGCAGACTGACTGAAATACACTGCTGAGGGGAGCAGCAGGCTTGGCAAGAGAGGTCTGCCACACAATGTGGGTATCTCGCCAGCCGGCCAGGATCAAACCCGTGCTGTAGAGGCTGCTGATAGCTTCACAGTGCTTCGCTCAACTGCCTACACCACCAGGGGAGGCCCCCTACAGGATTTCTTAACCTTGGCTCTGTGGACATGTTGGGCCAGGTAATTCTGTGTTGGGGGTGGTGGTGGGGGGATTGTCTTGGTCATTGTAGGATGTTATACAGCATCCCTGGCCTGTATACACCAGATGTTAGTGACATGTCTTCCTCCAGTTGTGACAACCTTAGATGTCACCAGGCATTGCTGAATTTCTCTTTAGAGATAAAATTGCCCCAGATAAGAATTCCCAGAAGAAGGGAGGGCTAGATGGAGGGAGGTAGAAGGGTCGGGCAGAGGGAGGTGGGGAGAGAGAACCAAAATTTATTCTTAATCACACTAGGTTGACTCCCTTGAAAATTAAAAGTTCACCCTCTTTTGTGGTTCTGCATGGTTCACATCAAACTTCTCTGATTTTCCAAAGTACTTCCCCTTCTTTATCTGGGTCAACTGGGCAATCAGTTTTCTACTTAACCACTTCTAAAATCTTTGACTTTGTCTCCACATCCAATCAAAAATCAAATGCCATTGTTCTCTTTTTATACTGACTTACTTAAGACACTCTGGTTGTGACCTTTGTCTTTTTAATACCCACCCGCACCCCATCCGCGAAGCCCCGAAAAATGATCATCTTCCTTTCTGATATTTTGCCCAAACAACTCAGGCCAAATCAGCCTCTTTTTCCTGTTTCTCGTTGACATCTTTGGTAAATAATTTGTTAAGAAAGTGTCTACAGGATTATCCTTTCTTTCCACTTAAATTATCAGCATCATGGTCTCAAGGTCTATGTGATGTTTTTGTGTGTTTTGGATAGTACCTGTCCAAATAGTATGCATATGTGATCTAGTCACTAAATAAGGCTTTAATTGTTCCTAATTTAATACTCCAGAAGCATCCTTCACCATTTTTTTAAACATACATTTATCTATCTATCTATCTATCTATCTATCTATCTATCTATCTATCTATCTATCTATCTATCTATCTATCTATTTATACAAGCACTGGGTACAGTCAGAAACTCGGGAGGGTGAGAGAATTCACCAGAGCCAGAGCGGGGAGCAGAGCAGGCAGAAGGACTGAAGTACACTGCTGAGGGGAGCAGCGGGTGGCAGGAGAGATCTGTGCGCCATGCGGGACCCTCCTCCGGTGACCAGGGAGCAGCCGGGGATCGAACTGGAGCTGCAGAGGCTGCGGGCAGCTTCGCAACCCAGCACTTAACCACTGCGCCACCGGAGAGGCCCATCCTTCACCATTTTTAAAGGGCCTCTTCAAACACACATAGGGTTGTCAGAGTATATAGAACAGATCATACCATTGACTAGTCTTTTTTCAACTGTATTCATTTCAGAGGGCAGACGCCTGAAAATCTACTTTGGTGGCAGTGCTGCCAAGGAGAAACGGTGACATTACTGTGTATGAGCTCAACCCAAAGGATGTGAACTACAGTATATTGCTTCGTATTTAGTCCAAAATCATAGAGAGGGCTTTTTATAAAACTACTAATTTGAGTTGATGACTAAAAGAGAAATATTTAAAGGTTTTCCCTCCTCTCCATTGACTCAGTATAAATAGGAATGACATGCATATAGTGAGGGGAGAACGTGGCGCCATGAATAGAGATTTCTGTAGCACATTTTTCCTTGACTATAATGAGATGTGTGCAGCTAACTGTGTTAGTGCAGTTGGCAGCATGTTTTTTTTTTTTTTCCCAGCATCAAGATTTAGTATAAAATCTCTGAATATTTGAGATGGAACTGGAATAAGAAAAAAAAGGTAGTGTTGTTCAGAAAGTGTGTGGTCCCAGGGCGCACATAATGTCCCTGCCAGTTTCAATGGGAATAGATCATTCTGAAACACTGAGAAACTGGGGCCTCCCCGGTGGCGCAACGGTTGAGTGCTGGGCTGCGAGGCTGCCCGCAGCCTCTGCAGCGCCCGTTTGAACCCCGGCCACTGGGCAAGGGTCCCACATGGCGTGCAGACCTCTCCTGTCTTGCCCGCTGCTCCCCTCAGCAGTGTACTTAGTCGGTCTGCCTGTTCTGTTTCCCGCTCTGGCTCTGGTGAATTGTCTCACCCTCCTGTGCTTCTGACTGCAGCTAGTGCTTGTATAAATAAATAAATAAATAAATCTTTAAAGAAAAAATAATCTTAAAAAAAAAGTTTAGAAAATAAGGCAAGACTCAAAATAAAGACAGTGTAAATCAGTCAGTCAGCCTATAGATAGGCATTAATTGCCGTCAATGTATAATGAACCGTGTTAGGTGTTGTCAGGCATTTAATTATAAAATATGATCCCTGACCTTGAGGACCTTGCAGTTATCTGAGTAATTTTTAAGAAATCTAAGAATGACAACAAACAATAAGCAGAATAATCAGTAATGTCATGTGTTAAGATGTGACAAGTGCATGGAAAAAAAGGAAAGATGAGCCAGTAAATGAGATTGGGCATGTTGATCGGGGAGGTAGAGAGAGTCTTAACAGGGAGAGTAAGGTTAAGGTGAAGTCTCACCCAGAGTGTGAGATCTGAGTAAAGACCTGAAAAGCTGAAAACCCCAAAAGGAAAATGTGTTGTGACTAGAGAGAACAGCAACAGCTTAAAACATAGACCTTCAGGTGGGGCCATGTATGATATTTAAAAAAACAGTAGCAAAGGTGGGATGGAGAGTGAAAGGAAATTTAATGATAGGAGGTCGAGCAGTTAAGTTGGTGGTCTGGATTATATAAAGCAGGACTGGACTGTCCAAAACAAATATAAAGCATACTGAGTAATCCCACTCATGTATATAATTAAATTCCTATCATTAAAAAGGATTATTTCCGTAAGTGTCTATTTCCCTTTTGTTGGTTATTATCCGAGATTAAAAAGTGTTTATTATACTTATTCTATGACACCTTTAAAAGTAGTTGTCTTTTGAATATATATATATATATATATCTTACTAGCTTTTAAATAAAGAACTTGAGATTTCATCTTATATAAAAAAAGCACTTTGGCTTCAATATAATTTTGATGTATGTTCCAGAATTCTTTGAAAAGGCAATTTAATATTTTATCTAATATATATATTTTTCCCCGTAGGAGAAAATGAGTCTAAAGCTTTGGAATGTTATATATGTCAGGTAGTGAATCATGGCAACCTAGAGCAAGAAAGATTGAGCCTAGAATTTTCTTATCTTGCCTCAGATTTTTCATTTTCTATCAAATGCCCTTTTTCATGAGTTAAGAGTCAAAAGCATTCTGTTCTGAAATTCATACATAACATTTTGGTTAATAAACACATCAGAATCAGGAAGACAATCTACATAAAAAAGAAGTGGAAGAAAGGCAACCCTTTGCATCAGTTAATAGATTTAAAGGTCTCCCCTACCCCAAGATGTGAGATTTTCAACTCTGACCATTCCTTAGAAATTTCTACTGATTTGATGCATCTTGATTGAGATATAAAGCTTCAGCTTCTAAGAGGCTGAGTAACATACACAGCAGGATATGCCAATATCATTTTAATAGACACATCTTGTAAAGGTGAATTTCAATGAGCTTTCACAGCTTCCTGAACAGTATTATCACACATTTTAAGTAACTAGGCCAATGTTATCATTTATACATAATTTTATTGCTTTAGTGCTATACTTCTATGATTATCTTACAAATGCTTCACTAAGGATATGCTGAAGTTTCTCAGTGATTTTTTATTCTTTATTTTTCTTATTTTACTTGAGAAGTCTTCACTTTCTATCCCTGCTTAAATACTTTAAAATCTGTCTTTTTTTTTTTTTTTCCTACTTACACTCTGCATCATTATCTCCCTTTCTTTAGCGGCCACACACCTTCCTGGGCCATTCACTTTTCCTAACATTTTGGTTACTATTATCTTTCTTCTATATTTGATTATTTAATTGTGACATTGAAGGCCAGAATTAGTTGCACATGTCTGTATCTCTAGCACTTGTAGAGGTCTGGGAAATTTATGGATGTATGAATGCTTTTTAAAAGGGAGGAAGGAAATTATGCCTCTAAATTTGAATGAAACTTAATGCCTCATGTCTTTATAGTAATAATGTATAATAATTTTTAAAAAATCAGATATTTAATCCAAGACAGAAAGCCAACTAAACTGTGCACATATGTATGCAGTAACTTTGAGTGTGAATTTCATTTTATTCAGAAAAATACCTTACATTAGGAATGATCCTTACTCATGAGCAATTTTGCAAATGCCAAAACTAGGATTCATATACTGACAGTGAAAGTGACTGAAAGTCAGCAATATCTTTCTGCACTGATACAGTAAGGAAAGAGAAATGATTAGTGCTATGGCTGTCTCACATGTTTGCAAAGAAGGGGATGTTTTGCAAATGTGCCTCCTATTATCTGTGGTCCTCTCTGTGGTTACCCCCATGTATCTGCCAGCTGCAAGGAGTAGATTTCATTAAAATAATTCCTGGAGCTTTTCAAAATCTTGATACCTGCACCTCAGGGTTGGAAATTGAAGGTGGATGGCAGGGTTAGTGGAGGACGTTTTTTTCAGAATCGATAAGGGAGCAGCTAGAACTTGGAAAGAAAGTACCTATTTCCTCCTTCTCCTCATTGGTGATATTTGAGGGGTCACTGATCTGCAAAATACTTTCTCTCAAGAAATTTCAACTTGTTTTTCATTATAAAACAAAATAATCTAATGTAGCATTTTTGCAAATGAACTCCCAGAAATGGTGGTAGTTCTCTAACCGTGTTAATAATCTCATATAAATAAGTCAAGGATAAGGTAATTGTTTCTTTCAAAATATATCAAAAACTGTATGTAAGAAAATCACTAAATATATTTAAATAGTACTTATTGTTATGTAATACTTTTTTCTTTAGAAATAGAATGCCAAACCAAGAAAGCCAAGGAGAATGAGACTCATGCATTGCTTTAATTTATTCAATAAATAGTTTTTTGAGTAAACTTTTGTATGCTTGGCACATTATGGGTGCTTGGGTTAGCTCAGTGAAATGCGTTAATGCATGACTTTAAATCTGTAGCATTTATAAATAACTTTTTGTTTGATGGTTGCTGATTTTGGTTATAATTCCTTATGCATGTATTGATAAAAATTTATAAATGAAGTAAAATAAATCAATCTAAATATATTTCATATGAGGTTAAGGGTAGGTATTGATCTTTCCCTATAGGATTTATTTTATTATCTTTCATTTTGTATCAAATACAAGAGTGATTTTACATGAACATTGCAGATTTTTCAATGCATTTGAATAAAGAATATTACAAACAGAAGACGGCCAAGCCACACATGGATTTTCTTTGTGAGTGAAAGCATTTTTTATATAGACCTTTGGAGAAACATATTGGTAAAGATATAGTAAGTTCTGAAACAAATTTAAGAGATAATTTTCATATGTGTGTTTATGAATCTTGATTTTGGGGGAGTCATAAATACTATGAATCTAACATCTCCAATTTTGTCAGGCTAAACATGGAATAGAACCTTCTATGACTGTTTTTTTTTTTTTTTTTTGATGTGGAACAGTTTTTAAGTGAAAGAGCAGGTTTTTTTGCAAACAAAGAGAAAAAATATACATACAGAGATAGATAGATATAAAATTAATTTATTTAACTCTTATCCAGTGAATTGGACTTGGAGAGATATTTTCTGTGCTATGTCAGGAAGTGTTTTGAACCATGGATGAGAAGCCTTTCCTACTCTTCCAAAAACAGTCAGCACAGATACTTATGAAATAAATGCATGTGTATGCATTTCATGAAGATCAGCCATAATTTCCTTTCTTTTAAATTTTTTTGCATGGAGGTAGTATCAGACATAATTTCATGTTTTTTTTTTTTCTCAAAAGGGATTTAGGCTCACACGAATTTAATATAATGACTTTGATCATAGACTTTGAACCAGACTGAACATAATATAACAAAGGACACCACCCACTTGCTGTGCATTCTCATGACTGGTGATTCTTTTTGCCTGTTTTTTCTCACTGTTGCCTGAAGACACAGTATTTAGTAGATGGCATTCTTAAAAATCAATAAGACAATGGAAATGGAAAGTCTCAGGAGTGGATCTCCCTTGTGGCAAGGGTTCAATGGAAAATAATATTTATTAATTATGATTAAGCATGGTTTCAAGTATCACCTCTAGTTGGGGTGCTAAGGACTATACACTTGTAGTAATAACTGAAAGTAAAAATAGTGTTACGGAGGATGAGAAGAGACAGATTATTTTTTTATTTCATGTTAACTTTGGATTTCCTTTGCATAAATATTCCAAGTAGTTCTGAAAAAAATCCAAATTCCTTCATGCATGCTGCCCACTTATACTGCTTATTTAGTAGAAACAAACTCATGGATGATTTTCAATAAAATTTGTATCGATTATTAGCTTCTTGAGAATTCAGTTTTGTCGGCTTATTTCTCTTTGAACAGTAGGAAGGTGTTACAGCTTGTTGCTGCCAAGTGGAGCAGATTAAAGGTCAGGACAGCGTGAGAGATCTGCTCCTCTAATAGGAACATTCCAGCACACCTGAGAGATGGAGGGAGTAATGTCTAATCTACTTTGCCCATGAAAATCAAGAGAGAGCATAATATTAGAATTTTTTTGGACGGTGGAGGGTGCTCAGTTTTATTCAGTAGTTTCGATCATAGATTTTTTTTTTTCCTATTGAGTGAATACGTACTGCTTGAACAATATGATGAAAAATCAATTCTTGAAGAAAAATGCAAATAACTGCATATTCCTAAGTAATTTATGATATTTTCTTCCTCCTAAACTCTTTAAGTATATTCATTTCTAATGAGAAACCCCTGCACCTGCAATCATTATTTTTTATTTTCCTTTCTTCTCTTTTTCTTAAACCACCCTGCCATGTAATTGTGAGATGTGTATTTATGAAGAATTGGGAGGCCAGAATTGAATTTTCATGTCCAACCTACCTGGGTGCTGATGGCTGTCTCCAAGACAGCCAACTTCCTACATATGTACCTAATGATTTCTATTTTACAGTCGACAGCGGGTATCAGTCTGTCAGCACAGAGTGCTATTTCTGAAACTAACTGCACAGGTAAACAGTGCTGCTGTGATGATAGTTGATGATTGTAGAGAAATGGTGGGTTTTAGTTGTATCTTTTCAATCAAATGATATTTACACCCCTCTGGTCTTTCTCCAGTGTTTGACATTTTAAATCATAAACTAGGTGCCTACTTTTGTATAACCTACTGCTTGTTAGTGGAAATACTGTGTTTTAATTTCTGTTTCGAGATATTGCTTGACCCATATTAAAATATAGAATGACTAATTTTTAGAGATTTGCACATGCTTCTCTGAAAAAATCAAAATAAGATGTGTATGATTATTCTATACAAAGCCGTTCAATACATATTTCTAACCTTCTATAAATGGAATGTAATTTGGTGCATCGCTCCATCTCTGTGTGTTTTTAGGAAAGAAAAATTTGCTCAGATGATCCAAAATGAGGTTTGGTTTTAATCCTACAGATACATAAATGTGTTCAACGAAGTACTCCAGAAAACCAAGAAGTCATTGGACTAGATGGGGCCTTTAAGAAATATTGGAAGCTTCCATGTGAAAAGAGGGTCACTCTTGCACATATTTCTTGTTCAGAATAATTTTCACACACTTTTGAAAATGTTGAAAAATCTTAAAAGATCATAAATTTTATTACCTTGTCACTCATAAGATCAGAAAATCCCCAGTCCTTTGTGAGAATGCTAACATGAGGATAATTAGCAAGATAGAGTAGTGAGGTGGATTATTCAAAGAATAACTTGTGTCAGAAGTAAACTGATGGTGTTTTGAAATAGTCTGCAGGGTGATATAGGCCTCTTGAGGGATTATTTTGGCAGTCTCCTTTATGATAATTTAATAAGCACATGAAAAAATAATGAGACCATTTTTGCATTGTTTGTTGCATTCAGAAAAGCATCGTGTAGTGAAGTGGAAGAAAAAAAGATACTTTTCCCAAGTTTGATGGTGATTTTTCTTTAAAGTCAATGCTTGACTTTAAATTTATATCAATGAAATAATACTTGATGTTCATGATTTACAATTCACTCATTTCTTCTGTGTTAGTAGTAGTTTCAGATAGGTATTTTTGATTCCCTAGAAATACTGGAATGAAAGAGGTATGAATATTTGAAGAGTTGGAGATGTGAATGAATTTTAAAAAACATTTTAGTGATAATTCTGCTGATGATAGGACCATTTTCTGTATTCAAGTGTCTCACTTTTCTCGTTTATAAAATGGGGTCTGAGATGACTCCAAATTTTTAGCCTTATGCACATACTGATAGTTGTGACATGTGTTTCTTTTTAAAATTATGTTATTTTGTATGCTGTTACCCAATAGATGATGTTGCATATTGGGACCTGGAAAATCATGGATAATAATTTGATTCTATTTAATAACATGTTACTTGATAATAACTGTCACTGCACACAAGTTTTAGTGCAACTCTTTTGCCTCAGAATCTGTGATGCCTGGAATTCAAATATATATACCTTTTTTGGCAATGACATTCATTCAGCCAGTATTTTTGTACTGCCCACTATGTGAGAGCACTGTGATGGATTTAAATAGAATAGAACCAGAAATTAAAACAGTATTTTATGTGCTACTTAGCAGATAATAAATAATATTTATCTAGGACTACCATGCCCAGGCATTATTCCATGTGATCTACAAATACTAATTAATTCATATAATATAGTGTTGTAGTGTTGCTATAAAGTAAATACTATTTTTTTCCTCAACTGCAAACACCTAAAATTGGTAAATGACAGAAGTGTGATTTGATCCCAGAGCTCTTGGCCCACATGCTAAATGTTGTTTTATACTACTTGTTCACCTAGATTTATTGTAGAAATGGAGGAATCTGATGGCAAATACTTCTTGCTCAACTCCTTGTGAAAATAGTAATGAAGTTGGATGACTTACATTCTGGCTTTATTATTTTATGGATTATCTATTAGTATCAATAATAAGCTTTCTGCTTTTTATTTCTCCCAATCCCTTAATAAAGAAACAATGTTCATTACTGTGTTTATGAGATTATTATGGTAAATTTCCTGTTGCATCAGAATTAGAATATTTTTGTGAATTCAGATAACATACAGTTGCTGAATATTATTTTATGATGTGTAGAAATGCATACAAATAAATTCTATTTAACTGTTTGAAGAGTCTTCCCCTTCAAAGTAAGCAGAGAGATTATACATTCGTAATTTATTAAACCATTTTAAAATCTATAGTATGGCTCTCTGAAGTCCTGTACATTTATTCTGACTATGCTTTCATTCAGAGAAAGACGGTGAAAAATTTATTTTCTGTAGATACCGTCTACTCACTGACCCATGTCCAGTATGCTTCCCAGACTCAGGCTCAGCCTGTGTTCACAGGGAAGGCATTTTATTAAAGATTTATTTATTCATGCATACATGAACTGGGGTACAGGCCAGAGGTTTGGGAGTGAGAAGATTCACCAGAGACAGACTGGGGAGCAGAATAGGGGGATCCACTGAAATACAGTGCTGAGGGGAGCAGCAGGCGAGCCAGGAGAGGTCGGCTGCACCACGTGGGTAACTCCCTGGCCGGGGATCGAACTCGTGCTGCAGAGGCTGCAGACAGCTTCATAGTGCTGTGCTCAACCCTTTGCACTACCAGGGAGGTCCAGTGAAGGCATTTTTGAAGGAACTTGTTTTATTGGAAGAAAGAACATTCCATCTTTCATGAAAGGAAACTTTTATTTATTCTAAGAAATTGAGAAAGAGATACATGCGAGCACACCACAACCACCACCGAAGCAGCCATAGTGTTTTACTCTAGATCATTGGGCCTCTCCCCACTTTGTCCCCACAGCCTCCCTCCCTTCCTCCCCCTCTTGCAGTTTCCATTCTGCAGTCACATTTCTAAGGTTTGTTTTGGTTTACTTTTGTCACTTTGTTTTTGCTGCATATATTCCATATGTGAGTAAACCACCAGATGTTTGCCTTTCTCCTTCTCGATTTAAAATGACTGATTTTTATTTTGCAGTTAGCAAATCGTCTCTAAGACTGATCAAAATGCTTTGGGTTGGGTGCATTTATTATATATCAGAAATATACTAGTTTTGTACATTCTTTTTTGGGGGAAAGATTTATTTATTTATGCATACAAGAACTGGGGTACAGGGCAGAGATGTGGGGGTGGTGAGAGGATTCACCAGAGACAGAGTGGGGAACAGAAAAGGCAGATTGACTGAAATACACTGCTGAGGGGAGCAGTGGGCGAGACAGGAGAGGTCTGCTGCGCCATGTGGGTATCTCCACGGCAGGGGGTCAAACTTGTGGTACAGTGGCTGCAGTTTGCTTCATAGGCTCTGCCTTAACCCCTTGCGCCACCAGGGAGTCCTTAGTTTTGTACAATTCTTAGTATACAAGTGCATAATGTGTATTTTATACAATAGTATAGTATATATTGTATTTCGTATTTACAAAATAGTGGATAGATATGTATATATAGTATTTCCATTGGGAAAGGTAATGATTATGTAATAGCCTAGGGATTGTCTTTTGAGTACAGATTTAATAGCTTTTCTAGGTAGGATTCCAGAATTAGTGCATAAAGGGAACATAGTAGATTGAAGTTCATTAAATTAGGTTATATATGTGCTTATGAAATATGGAGGAGTATAAAAGCATCCAGAAGAAAGCAACCCAAATTATTTAGGAACCAAAGGGATTCATTTTCATTGAATTGTTAAAGATAAATGGATCTTAATCATAATAAATGCCAAACAAGTAGGGAATGTGTCTAATGCCAAGATGCTAAGGAAATGGCCAAGTTCAAAGATGTTTTTCCCAATCATCCGTGAGTATAGGAATCACTTTAGTATTCTACATGTTGTTGCCCAGTTAAATACATATAGATAATTACCGGAACTTGAGAAGGTATCTAAATTCATCTGAATTTTAGGATATTATTATTTTTTTATGTTAGAATCTGGGGATGAAAATTGTCTCTACAAAGAGTTATTAGGGTTTTGAAATAATCACTAGAAGTGAAACTTCCATGCCCATTTGGTCCACTGCAGAGAATGGTAGCTTCTTTCTCTAAATCTTTCTCATTCGGGACTCTCTGGTGGCACAAGGGGTTAAAACGCAACCTATGAAGCAATCCTCAGCTACTGCAACATGAGTTTGATCCCCAGCTAGGGAGGTGACCCACATGGTGCAGCAGACCTCTCCTGTCTCGCCCACTGCTCCCCCCCGTAGTGTATTTCAATAGATCTGCCTGTTCTGTTCCCCATGCTATCTCTGGTGAATCTTCTCACCCTCTTGCACATCTGGCCTGTACTCCAGTTCTTGTATGCATAAATAAATAAATCTGAAAAAAAAATACCATTTTAAATCTTTCTCAGTTAAGGATGTGTGATGAACCATAATCAGTGCTCAATCATCTGACCCCTTCATATGCAGGACCCCTTTCCTCCATACCTCTGTCTCTTCCTTGCTTCCATCCTCCCATACCCACTTTTTTCTTTATTTCTTCTTTCCCTTTTTAGGCAGTGGATCATTTTCTCAAGGAGAGTCTTTACCGGAATAATAGTAGGTTTCACAAATAAAGTGAGATATAATCTGGTTATAATATGGTTTGGGAACCTCTAACCCAGTTCTCATTCCAAGATGAAATTCCAATGTCTAATAGGTCACAGTTGATAAATCACTGAGAAAAAAAAAATTCAAGTAGTTGGAAATCACCACTTTCCAAGTTTAGATGGTGACACTAAGCAGTGGAACTCTGTGTGGGTAGGTGGGGCCTGTCAGCCATAGCCCAAAATTCTTATCATTCAGCTGATAGTTGAAAGCCTCAATGTGGCACATGAATGGGCATTTTAGGTTGAGGTTTGAGAATGTGCAAGAGGAAGGGGTTGTTTGAATGTTGAACATATGTCATGATTTTTATTCTTTTAATCCACGAATTAACTTTTGAGTAAGATCCTAAAATTTATTCATAGGTGTCCATTCAGAAAGTTCATTTCTGTGAAATCCCAGACCTGATGTTTTAACATGTATATAGAATTTGAAACCATCTTTATTCAATGGCTATGACCGATGACTTTAATGAATACCTAACAACTTACTTAAACAAACAAATAATTAGTCTCAATTACAGAAGTGTAAATTTGACTCTAATTAATGAATATGCCAAGCTTTAACATTGGTTTAAGTGTAATTGATCTTAAGGCCACGGAGATCAATTTAAGGTTTGGCAAAATGACAAGTAGGAAGTGACTCAGATGTAAGAATGCTCACCACTAGAAAGATTAATTGGTGTATTAGTGATAAACTAGTAGTGACTGATGTAATAATGATATCCCCATATTAAGAGGTCTCAAAATAGGATCACCACCTTCAAAGCTTTTAATTGTATACAATTACTGTCAAATATACTCCTTTAAAAGAGTATTTGTCCTCCATTTAATTCCCCCCCCTTTTCATAGTTAAAGAAGAACATGCTAGAGAAAGCCTATGACTATTTTACTTTATGCTTTTAAATATTCTCACTTACCTGTGTTGGTGGGCCTGGGTTTGGAGATTCAAGTGACTGTATTAAAAAGTCAATGACTGATTGCTAGCTAGTATTTTTCCATTTCTTCCACTGTCAGTGAAGCCTGCTCTGTTGCCATGTTAACTTCTTCCCACTTTGACGGTGAAATCAGGAGGGGAAAATAAGGAGGGTGGTTCAATTATGCCATTACATTTCTTCTTTGAAGAGCTTCTAATACTCTGAATGATGGGTAAAAAAGCCGAGATGATGTGATAGAACTGAATGGTGAGAAAAGCCAGATTGATGACACATTCATTTCATAACAGTTTCTGAGGGGTCACTGGCAGAGGGAGAGACAGGCAAAGTCTGGGATCAAGAGAGTAAGAGGTGGTTGCTAAGAGAGGAGTTGCGGAGATGAGGATACTACCGTCTTTGTCCCCTTTTCCAAATATTCCCTGCCTGTGTTCTTTTCTCCCTCTTCCCCTCTGAACTCCAGACAACTCTCCTAATAAAAGCATTTTTCAAGAAAGATGTCAAAGAAAATAGACATCTTTCAAGAAAGATGTCAAAGGAAATTGTTGAATGAGGCACAGGGGCAGCATGGGACCAGAGTAGAGGAAGGTGATAAAGGCACTATTTAGAAGTTAAGCCTGGGAAACTGGGGCAAGAATCAAAGCAAGGCTACAGGCAGGGATGAGGTAACCAGGACCCTGAAGATAATCGTAAGGAGCTGGAGTCAGAGGCAGGAAAACAGGCAAGGCTGGTTAAGAGGTTTAAGGCAGAGGATGACCTACTTAGAAAAAGATCTTTTCAACAGCCAGACTTTAGACTGGAGGGGAAATAGCTCAGGAGGCCCAGGAGTAGGTTACATTTGTCTCGGTGGAAGTTGTTCCAAGTAAACAAGAAGTTGTAATTACTGGACTGAATTGTGAGAAGATCGTTAAATTAAGTAGTCATGTGCAAGAACATTTCCTCTTTAAATGTTTTCTTAAAGGGCTTATTTTTATCAAATTTTAATTTGCATTATGTGGTGTAGTATAAACTCATATAGACTTCTTTGGTGGAAGAACATTCTAAATCTACGAATATTCTGAAAGAGGCAGAATTTCACTTCTTGCAAATATGTAAAGAGGCTTAGCTTAACCTTTTATACTGTGTGAACTCATTTGCAGCATTCCTTAGAGGACCTCTTAATAGGTAAGTATAATGTATATCAAAGGGATTTTAAAAACACCTGTTTTAATCAGGAAATTAGAATAGCTCGATATCCTTGGTATTCTTTCTGATACCTCATTTGTATTAACTTTTACTGTTTCATTATCTGGCAGGATGGTATAGTTTTAAACAAATTTTGGAGCCAAATGAGTTGCATTGAATCCTGGCCCTGCTATTTACTGCCCTGTGAGGTCACTGGGTCTCTGCTTACTTCTTTCATCTATAAAATGGGTTAATAGTATTACCTATGTGATAGTGTTGTAACAAAGTATTTTGTGTGTGTGTGTGTGTGTGTATATATATATATACACACACACACATACACACATGTACATGCATACATATATTTTTGTACTTAGGACAATAGAAACAGAAAAACCACTTATTAAATATTTATTATTATTATAATCCCTAACAATATTTTTGTATGCTAACAATAATTACTCCTAGTAGTACTAATAATAATCCAATCCTAATAAAGAATAATCTTAATAGTATTTTTGTGTACCATCCCTCAGCTCCTCCTGCTGCTTCTTTTCTCCCTTTTGCAGTAAAACAAAATCGCGAGTACTTGCTCTCTTCTTGTTTCTCTAAAACCTAATCCAGGGCCTCCCCGGTGACGCAGTGGTTGAGCACTGGGCTGCAAAGCTGCCGGCAGCCTCTGCAGCACCGGTTCGATCCTCGGCCCCCAGGCAAGGGTCCCACATGGCGCGCAGACCTCTCCTGCTGCCCGCTGCTCCCCTCAGCAGTGGACTTCAGTCCTTCTGCCTGTTCTGTTCCCCGCTCTGGCTCTGGTGAATTCTCTCACCCTCCCGCGCTTCTAACTGTACCCAGTGCTTGTATAAATAAATAAATAAATCTTTAAAAAAAAACCCTCAAGATTATGTTTGCATATGTAGCTGTGTAATATAGGGTAAAAAGATATAGAAAAAAATTAAACCTAATCCATCCAGGGCCTCCCCTGGTGGTGCAGCGGTTGAGCTCTGGGCTGCGAGGCTACCTGCAGCCTCTGCAGTGCCAGTTCCATCTCCGGCCACTGGCGAGGGTCCCACAAAAAAAACAAAAAACAAAAAACAAAAACCTAATCTGTCCAATCTGGTTTATGGGACCCCTACTGCAGTAAGAACTACAGTGATCTCCACATTGCTAAATCTAAGCTGGTTCTCAGTTTTTCTTTCATCCTTAGCTATCTGTCACAGTTGATTTCCCACCTCGTTAATATACTGTCCTCACTTGTTTTACAGAAACCAATGTCCCTTATTTTCCCCCCAAATTATTTGGTAGTTCCTTCTCAGTCTTCTTTGCTGATTTTGTATCTTATTGTTGATCTCTTAATGATGGAACCAGACTCAGTCCTTGGTCCTCTTTTCAACTCTCTTAAATCATAGCACTAAGTACTGGTTTTAAATAGTTTTAGTGCTGACGCCTGGCTAATTGATAGCTCTATTTTCAACTCTTCTCCCAAATTCCAGTCTGTACATCTAATCCGTTATTCAGTATTCTTACTTGGAGGAATAAAAGACACTTGGAATTTCAAGTGTCCCCTAAATGGGCAGGTGATATTCCCCTCAAAGCTGGTTCCACTCACACCCTGGCCGCGGATTGAACTCATGCTGCAGTGGCTGTGGATAGCTTCATAGTGCTGAGACTTTAACCCCTGTACCCTTAGGGAGGCAGTTCGTCATCACTTTTATATCTATATATTAAGCCTATGGCTTCATCAGATATGTTCTGTCTCAACTAGCTTGCTAAGTCTTGAAATCATATATTATGTTTTCTGACAAAGCATTGCAAATTATTTATGCTCCAATCTATTTATGAGTATTTTTAATGAGAAATATTTTTTCCAGGAAGATACCTCAGGAAAATTGGGAATAAATTGCTTCAGAAGACAAAATTAAACTAAAACAGTCTCAAACAAAATATGCATAACAGGAAGTTAGCTCAAAAATAAATTTTGTTGAATTACTGATTTAAAGGATTTTCTGTTTTCTTTCTTATTTCTTATGGGTAAGCTGTGTGGAGTAAGTGTTTTTTTCTTGGATTTAATAAATAGTGTCTAATGGTAAGTCATAGAATAATAAACCCTTCTATATATTTTTAAAAATTTAAGGTATTATATGGCAAGAAAGTGCTCATATATTTGCTGAATCTATGATTACAACTTTAAAGAAGGGATGGCCAATTAGAATGTGTATAGTTCTTGTTCATTAAAATGGTGGTTCATAGAAGAGATTCATAAATCCAGTTACTTCCCTTCCAACAATCTTTTATTTTTCTTTTAATTTACACAGTCCATTTCCTGCAATTGCGTAGAACATATGCATATTAAACATTAAAATGACTTCGTTTATGTCGCAAACTTACAAAACCAAATAAAGTCTGTATGAATGTTGGACCTTTAACTTTCCCCATTGTGCATAATGGCTTTCACTATTAAGCCAGCCTGTGCAATTATTTAGTACTGCAGGAGCGCAACCCATCCTCTAGAAAAAAACAGGCAAAACAAGCTTGACAGATCAACACAGGCTGAGATCAGGATCCATTTTCTTTCATAGATTAGAGAGAAAAATTTTATATATTTTTCAACATTGTTTTCATTCAACAGTGAGTTTTGCATGGATATTGCTTTGTGATATATATTCACCAGAGGATTTTCTTAATTCTGCTTTTACAAAATGTCACGGATTCTTCCATCCCATTAACTTCTTTGAATATTATGAAAATGAGTTTTATAAAGTGCTTAACCAAAAGAGACCTGGGTGTTTAGAGAAACTAAGGAGATATGGAGAGTTTGATGAACTCTCAGTGCTTCTGATGTCCTTTTGTTTCTCTATTAATAAATCAAAAAAAAGTATTATTGCAAAAATTTAACTTTATTTAAAGGAAGGGGTATAGCCCCATTTAAAAAAAAAGCTTTGACATGTGGTTTTAATATAGGTATTCTCAGGTGAAATGTGTGATTTTTTCAGTATTTTTTAGTTTTTATAGACACCATATATATATATGTATACATGGACATATGTATGTGTGTGTGTGTGTGTGTATATATATATATATATAGAGAGAGAGAGAGAGAGAGAGAGCGCAATACTTTTTAAAAGTCCATCAAGAATAAGGAAAAATGACCTATAAACAGAATACTCCATTAAAGATTACATTCTTCTCACAAATGATACTATACAGGTTGCAGTGTTCATGAATACATATACATAAACACATGCATATACACACATATACATATATATGAACTTGGATATATGTCTCCTTCATTATAAAACAATTACTAAAAGATATATTGAGTGATTCCTGTGTGCCAGGCATTCTGCTAGTCATTGGTTATACAAGTTGAATGAAGCTGATCATGTCCCAATCTACATATAGTTCACATTCAATTGGAAGCATAACAACTTTATTAAATAACCAAAATTGAAGGAAACAGGTAGAGAGGAAAAGAAGAAAAAGGAAAAGAAAAAGAAAACTATTTAGATAATTGCTAAATTACTAATTTAAAAGCAGAAGTGAAGTGTGGTAAATAGCATTTTACAGCCAGGAGATCGTTTTCATGTACATCATTTATCTTACATTATGTTTCCATATATATAACTCTTTCAAATATTTAAACTTAAAAAGGAAGCCTAGAAATTCATCAGAATCTAATTTATGGGATCCAGAATATCCTATAAGAAAATTTTGTCCTCAAAGTTCAGTTCCAGAAATCTAGTTCATGTTAATATTTTACTTATTTGACAAATAGTTCTATTAAATAGCTATGCACCATACACGCTTTGGTGGCAATGTAACAGAAAAGAAAACAATGTACCTAGCCTCATGGATCTTATCTAAACAAGAAGTAAGTGTGAAGTATATTGTAGATTAGTGGGTGATAAGAGCTATGAACAAAAAAATAATGAGAGAAATCAGGGATATCTAGAATTGTTGGAAGGAGTTCGCTACAGTAACAAAAGTACATCTTGTTGGGAAGCCTTCATATTTTATTCCTTCAAGTAATTATCTAAGCATGCTTTACAAACCTTGACATCTATGCAAATGTTTTAGATAAGGCAAATTTTAGTAAAACAATTTGTGAAGACATTCCTTTTCTCATTCCTTTTTAATGTCAGAAAGCAAAATGGAGATCTGTAACTTGTGATATAAAATAGTCAACTTCAATCTTAACACCTTCACCTCAACTTAGTGGCAGATAGCCTCTTCTTTTTTAACACACACAAACACACACACACACACACACACACTTATTTTGCAACACAGTTCTTGAGGAAACAAATAATTTTGGTCCAACTACCTGTTTCATAAATTTCCTTTAGTTAGAGCTGATTCTGTTCTTCATGAGAGACTCATAGTTTTGAATTCCTGTTTTCCCTTCTTCAATAGGGATTTGTGCTGTTTGTTTTCAAGATGGGAATATTCTTTAGACTCTCTTATTAGACTATTCAGATGAAGACTAAATCGGTGTATGTTACCAACTAGATTGGGCACTGGTAGCGGCAAATTTCAGTTGTCTGCGCAAAGACTGGCAGAACATCTCATTGGCATGTGATCTTAAAGTAATATTTTGCTAAATGGAAAACTGCTTTTGAGAAGAAAGTAGCCAACAACTAGCCAAAGATGATTAGGTGAAGATTTATGGAACCACACAAAATATTAGCAAAGGGCACTCAATCTACAAATTCTTAAATCTAATCCTGTGCAAGATGGTGACCATGGTGAGGACTAAAACTACTGCTTTTTAATGCCAGGTCTGAGTAGATAAAGAGACAATAAAGCTCCAGTTCAACAAAGCCAGTGGATTTGTTGTGCTTGAGTATGTTGGCACTGCATTTGATACAAGCAATAGAAAAATATAAAAATATATTTTCCTAATTTAATTTTCAATAGTCTTCATTAGTAGACAATTAGATTTCTGCTCTCAAATTTTATTTTGGAGTAGTTAAATCTGATGGACTCCATTATGTAGTGCAGAACACAATGGATATTCTAGATTTAATTGGTGGAGGCAATATAAGTTTTCTTTGGAGAAGAAGAACAAGAGAAATATTCCACATTCTTTGCCAAGAACTGTAGAGCATATAAGTGGCTATTACCACAGAAAGAGTAGGTTAATCATATAAGTATTCAACGGACACTTAAGGAGATTAGATGTGTCTAGAAAAATATTCACTTTTATAGATGCCAAATCATTGGATTCCGTAACACCACTTGATAAACATAAGCACACTTTGTTAAGTGCCAGAGGCAACTTACAGAGTGGAAAGATTGTATGTCTCAGAGACCTGGATTCTTTTATTTCTTCAGTCTTCACTTTATCTCTAGGAACCTCGGTTTCTTTCCTATGAAGTGGATACGGCAATCTCTTTTATCATAGGGTTAGGGAATAAGTAAAATGTAATTATATATATTTGTCAACATTATAATCTGTAAAGCATCATGCCTGAGAAGAATGCAATATTATTGGAGAATTCTGTTTATGGGTCATTTCTTCCTTATTCGTGATGGAGCTTTAAAAGTATTGCTCAATTTAGCTTTCCCTTTTCAGCCTAAGGAATAAAAAGGTGAATCTCAAATAAGCTCTGAAGGTCATCCATTTTCACAACTAGAATTTATGATTTTGTACACTCAAACTAGATATCTTCCTCTATAGCTCTATGCGCAAGAACACTGCACTAGTTTAAGAAGGGATCAGTTCATATTTAAAACTGTATAATAATATACTCATCACCTCCATTTGTATAGATTCTCCCTTTTAAAAATCACTCAGCACCTAGTCTTTGAAATTTTTTTTAAGTGTCAATTTTGCAATATTGTGGAAAATGTTTGTTTTCATGATGGTCATAAGGATATCAATATAAAGTAAAGCCCTATTTCTTCATGGTTGTAAGACCTACAACAAATGATTTAGTTGCTGAATTTTATTTTACTTACCTGTGAATAATGGAATCTGTTTCATATGGTTGAGTTGAGAACAAACAAATCTATGATTTGCTCAGTGCCTGAGTGAGAGAAATGTTCCAATTGTACTTCTACTGCCTACTGTTGCCACATTGACAACTTTCAGTGGTTTGTCACTGATGGGATAATATACAATAGGCACAGACTCCTATGTGAGTACAGATACACTAAAATGTTTCTAGTCTTTTCTATCATTCTTTTCCTGCTCGAACCAAACCTTTTTATTTCATCTTTTTTGTTTCCTTTTCTGAAATCTCAACCCCTATGTACTTGCTTTGTGATCTCCTATATCTTGTCCTTTAACAATATGAATTCTATCAGTTCTTTGAATCTTAATATTGTCTAACATTTTTCAGTAACCCTAACTTGACTATTTTCAACTCAAACTCCTTTTAAGTATCAACATTTACTAGATCCCTATCATTTTTCTCCACTCTTCCCTCTCATATTTACCCCCCCCCTTTTATTACAGGTTTGCTTTCAAAATGTGTCTATCTTATTTCCATATTGTACGTTTGTGAAGGGTGAAATGAGTTCAAACCTTTATAGGGAAACCTTTCCCAATAGGGAAAATCAACAGTAGTTAAATATGTCTGTGTTACTGGGTTAAAAAAAAAAAAGAAAAAGCTAACATGTGTTACATGTTCCAGGCTCTAGGAAATTTACCTGCATTAACTCATTGAATGTGCACAACAATCCTATAAGATGTAGGAAGGGAGGCTTGTAGCTTGCAGATGCTAGGTTATTTACCCAAGGTCACTCAGATGGTAAATTCCATAAGCAGGGTAGGAACCCAGACACATTTACATCAGAACCTACATTAAGCTACACCGATGTTTATGCATCTTAGTAAAGAATCCTGGTAACAGTAGGAACTGTGCGAAAAAGATAGTTCTATGCATTTATGTGCTCAAAATGGTGATAATGATCACTATACATTCATTTAACAAGGACTCATAGGGCACTCTTCTGTGCACTGGTGATGAAATGATGAGCATAATAGAAAAGATTCATGATTTTGTGAAGCTATTTGGGAAGAGACAATGAACACATAAATAAAATAGAAAACATGAGATATTGTTAAGTCCTACGGAGAAAATAAATTATGGTATTGGATTGGATCGACTTGATTTTATACTTTGGTTTGAATGGTAAGGAAATGTTTCTTTGGGTAGATGGATTTTCAGTTGTATACTGGAAAATAATTCACGTTAGTTCAAGCAAAAGGAGACTTACTAAAGTCAGTTAATTAGATGCTTCATGACATTGCCAGGAGTGCCAGAAAATTTAGCCCGGGTGCTTCACAAAAAGGGCCATTGCTTTCAAACCACATTCTTAGGAAAAACACCAAAGCACCTCATGAAACCAGTTAACACTGATGCTTGGAGTTCCCAACTAACCTCATCTTCCAGACTTATTTGAACTGAAGGGGTTAGTAGAGTGGTTGAATGAAGATGGGCAAATGGGGCTAAGTTCAGGAGCTGTTTTGTATATAAAGCCTACATCAGAGTTTCCCAGCTGGTGGCAGCAAATGGGTGACTGGAGCACCATGATAATGATGGTCTGTTTTAAGGGTGACAGGTGGGGCCTGGGGCAATCCAAACTGCCAGGCTCCAGCGTTGAGCAGCCTCCTTAGTTTATCATGTCTGACATGAACAAGTATTGGGGGCAGGTTGACCATTGGTCAGTAGCATTGGCTGAAATGATGTGGGGTAGAAAATAATCAGGGAGGAGCCCCAGAAAATATGTTTATCTATTCTCCTACTTAAATTGGTGTTCTTTTCTGCTCAAAACCTTATAATAGTTGATGTAATAGTTAAACCTAGGAATTTTACATCTTATCAGTCTTCTGAGTTTTAAAAAAATATTGTAACTTTTATTCATATGTCTACAGGTTTATGCTTTATAATGAAATGTTTCCTTTAAAGGTTCAATGTGAAAGAATATTTGGATTTTCCTTCCTTTGTCCTTGATATTTAATTTCCAGTTTCTTATAAATTATATACACATTTATTTCCACATGGTAAATCCCATAAGCAGGGTATGATTCCAGACACATTCACATCAGAACCAACATTAAGCTACACCGATGTTTATGCAGCTTAGTAAAGAATCCTGGTAACAGTGGGTACTGTGTGCAAAAGATAGTTCTATGCATTATCAATGTTGTTACCCCTATGGATAGAATATGATCTCTGTGAGGTCAGGGACCATGTCAGCCTTTCTTGCCTGTTACAAAGTCAATTTTGAATATCTATAATTGATGGCTAAACGAGTGGAAGAGAAAGATCAATTGTAAAATACATTTGGAAAGAGCTCACTGAAATCCTTCTGTGTTCTTGTCTGTAGCCCTATTTGAGTCCTGCTGCAAGTGTTCAAGTGACCTTTGGGTATGGTAGAGCAGAAAGGGTGCCAGCTTCGAACTAGGTACTTCTTGTTTCAAATCCTGACCTTACCACTTATTAGCTCTGTGAGTGAGGCAAGTCCTTTAATAACTCTGAGTCAGTCTCTTAATTGGCAAGGAGGGAATAACATCCTCCTCCCTGCAGAATGGTTTTAGCAGTTGTGAAAGATACTACAGTGCTCAAAGAACTGCTCAGGATATAGTATTTTCTGTATTTTACATTGTGAGCTAGATGATGTGATCTGCATAAACCAGCATGCACGTTATAAAAATAATTAATTTATAATAAAATTGGCCTCAGAAATTGTTCACCATTACCTCATATTCTGATGACACTTTTGACATTGTCTCTACATTTTCTATTGTTGCTGCTATTTTATTTTTCATTCCTATTTTATTTGTACGGCTTCCTCACTTGAGCATCATAAGCAAATACTCTCCTCTCACTCATTCTCTTATTTTATGTCTTTAGTTCTACAATAATACATGGTATTAGACAGGGATTGGTCACAAAAAGGTGTGTTGCTCTATAGATTTCAAGCAGTGAAGGGATTTGATACAAAGAATTAAGAGCTTTACTGAACCACTTGGAAAAGCCGAGGGAATGAAATTCAGGGGAAGATGCCATGAGCTCATCACTTAACCATGATCTTACAGAGAGTCAGAAAATTGCATGAACTGCAGGAAACCACCAGCAATTTTCACCACTGTTTGTATTGTCAAAGCAGGTGTTTCGTAGGGAAATGCCTAGTGGCTGTTGTAAAACTTCCTGTCTGCAGAAGTCCGTACCTTTGCTCATCATCACCAGGGAAGCCTTAATAAATCTTCAGCCTCTCCCCAGCTTGCAGATCTGATTTAAGATTCTGGAACATGTGATAGATACCAAGCTTTGGGCCCCTGTGATGCAGAGAGGGAACATGGCGGTAGGAATGATTTTGAGTTGCCAAGAAACAGGCAGCCATAACTCCCCTCCCTCTACATGACTGTTCATTCATGTTCTAGTTACTCAGGCGTGTTCTGTTTTGAATTCCAATCTCTGCTCTTTTTGTCATTGCAATAATGATTGTTGATTAACTAAATAGCTCCAAGAAAGGGCCTCCCTGGTGGCGCAGGCATTGGAGCACAGCGCTGTAGAGCTGTCTGCAGCCTCTGAAGCATGGGTTCGATTCCCGGCCGGCAGATTCCCACATGGTGCGGCAGACCTCTCCTGTTGCACCCGCTGCTTCCCTCAGCAGCGTATTTCAGTAGATCTGCCTGTTCTGTTCCCCGCTCTGTCTCTGGTGATTCCCCTCACCCCCCCACAGTTCTGGCCTGTACCCCAGGTCTAGTATGCATAAATAAATAAATCTTTAAAAAGGTCGGGGCGGGGGGCTTTAGTTAAGAGGCAGGCAAAAACTATGGCACACAGGTCAAACCTGTGGGGTACCTGTTTTGCCAAAATGTTTTATTGGCAAACAGCCACACCATTTGTTTCCACACTCTGCATGACTCTTTCCATACCCTAGCAGCCTAGTTGAATATTTGCAACATAGGTCACAAAGCCTTAAATAATTATCATCTGGTCCTTTATAGAAAAGAGTCTAGAAATGTGTTCTAGATGACATATAAGAAAGAGAACAGCATAGAAGGGGCCTTTCCTCATTTATTTGCCTATTGAAATTATTTTATAATCAATCCAATGAATTTCAGTTTTCTGATCTCATGGGTTAAAAATGTCATGAGACTGCCGTTCCTTGTGCAAGTCTGCCCATGACCTTAAAACTAGAAATATCATGTATCCAACAGAGAAGTGTTCTTGAACCAAAACAATGAATGAATAGCTTCCAATCTTCCTCCTATCTGGAAATATCTGTTTTCTTGACCCTTGATTGTTATCTTGATTCTTACATGCTCTATTACTCACAGGGAGCCCTATTCTTTCTCAACCTAATACTCACGATTGAGTGGTACCAGAGATATTTGCTTTCTAATAGGGTCCTGATTTTGATAAATAAAAAAAAACATGCTGATAAAGTCTTTTTCTTGTAGTAATTAACCCTCCAATCTTATTAACAATTTGATCTTGCTGGTTGCTTTTGAGTCATGAAGACAACTTACATTGCTGCCACCTGAGGATTCATCCACATTTTTCCTCCTTTTTATCACTTCAAAGTCATTGTTTACCAGAGAGAGAGAGAGAGAGAGAGAGAGAGAGAGAGAGAGAGAGAGAGAGAGAGAGAGAGAGAACCCCCTAAGGATGTTTTTAAATCAGCTATTATCAGTTGTTATTTCTCATCAGCTATCATCAGCTATGTCTCCTTCAGCATTTTCAGTTGTCTTTTCTTAATCTTAAAGTGCAGAATGCTTTCTTCTTGAGCATTGTAACTTGTCCCTGGGCAATTCTCTATTCTTGTATGACCTCTACCTGGCTGCTCACCTTAGCTCTCATTCTACATACTTCATTCCCTTGCTCTTTGATTTCTGCTCTTTTTGCTCCAATCCTTACAATTTCTTAACCTCTTTTTAATTTTTCCCCTTATCGTTAAATGCTTCTACAGATGGAAATGTTCATTTTCTTCTTGAAAGCATTTCAATATTTTCCTTCCCTGGAGTATATTTCTTATGTCATTTTAACTTGTTCCTTCATGATCTGAAATCTCAAAAGGAGAACATTTCATTCTTCCTCTTGAAAAAAAAATATGTATGTCCCCTTTTCAACAAGAATTTTTCCCTGATTATGCCCTTTAAAGAATTATTAATTTTTGAGATAACAATTGTTAAAAATGGACTTTCACTTTGCCTTGTACTCTGTCTATTTAACTTACAAATTTATCTAGTAATTCTGAAGTTCCAGCAGTGTCTGTTTTTGTCATAAATCTGAGAGCAGATGTCGAAATCTAAACTCTCGATTCTATATCCTTACACAGTAATTCTAGGTAATTTCTGCTCAATAACTTCCAGTTATCTCCAGCCTTAGTATGTTTTTTGGGGAAAGGATTGGTAGATCTTCTTGAGACATATAATCAGTGAAGCCCAGATATTAAATGTTCCCTCTTTTATATTTCTTTGGATTTAGGGCACCAAAAATGTATGAATGTGATAGTCCCAAACCCCAAATGAATTTCTCTGATTATACATCTTCTAATGCAGATCTTATATTAACTATCTTCATAAATATACATCCACGTTGACAGTTGACATTATTTGTATCCCATTGACCCGTATGAAATTAGCTTTAAATTTACATTATTCAGGGCCTCCCCTGGTGGCACAGCAGTTGAGCGCTGGGCTGCGAAGCTGCCCATAGCCTCTGCAGCACCGGTTCGATCCCTGGCCTCCTGCGAGGGGTCCCACATTGCGTGGCAGACCTCTCCTGCTGTGCCCGCTGCTCCCCTTAGCAGTGTATTTCATCAGTCTGCCTGTTCTGTTCCCCGCTCTGGCTCTGGTGGATTCTCTCACCCTCCCGCGCTTCTGACTGGACCCAATGCTTGTATAAATAAATAAATAAATCTTTAAAAAATAAATTTACATCGTCCAGTGTGGTAGCCACAGGCCACATGTGGCTACTTAAAGTTCAGTTCTTGAGTTGAACCAGTTATTTCAAGTGCTCAGTAGAGAGTGTGGCTGGTGGCTACCACATTGAACATTGTAGATCTAAGCAATCCCATCATTGGTGGAAGCTTTATTGGTTACTCTCAATAGTTGAGAGTGTAGTTCCTTTATTTGTGATACATACCCCCCAATCACACCACACCTTGTTTTTATACCAAGATAGTGTAAATTTGCTTTCTCTTTTAGCAGATTCCAGGGACTACACCTCTAAATCTTCATCTTCACTTCTTCTTTGCATTATGTGCTTCTGTGTCTGTTCCCCATCCCCCCACATTTGTCATTTAGTTCATTTGAATTCCCTTTTATTTTTGCGTTCTCCTTTCTATTTATTCTTAGACCAGTGGTTCTTAACCTTTAATGTGCATCAAAATCACTTTGCTAAGAGTTTGCTAAAACACAGATTGAAGGTCTTCACCCCCAGAGTTTGTTTCAGTAAGTCTAGCAGGGGCTCAAGAATTGCATTTCTGTCAAGGTATTATTAGTGCCACTGGTCTGGAGGATCCCAGTTAGAGAACCATTGCTTAGGGAAAACTTCTGCTTCCCCTTGCCTACTTCCTTATACACAGATGTTCTTTGTAACCCCCTCACATATATTTAGATTTTTTTCTATGTACCTTTTGCCTTCCTACATTTATTTTTTAAATCATCATGTGTGTTTCCCCTTAACCTGAAATCCATCTCCCTTAACTGTTTCTAGCTCTCCTCAAGCCCTCTGTGCTTTTTGTTTGTTTTTTCTTCTCCAGGACTTTCAAAATTGCATTAGTACAACAGATGTTCCTTGATTTCTTTCCTCTTTCTCTTGCATGCTGGATCTTGAAGGTGCCAACTGTGCCTTCCTCCCTTTCATTGTGATGCGTCCTTGGGCATATACTTCTTATTTTTACTAGTGGTTCTCTTACAAGGAAGCACTGTGGTATCCCTTCACAGCAGACTGAAGCTGCATTTTCTAGCTGTGTTCTATACTTAAGTGGCCTAGCAAGTGACAGCTATACCATGTCTTTAGCTGTCTTTCATATAGTAGCAATAACATCACTCTGTAACTTAATGACAATCTCTTGGCACTTGGCCAGTGCTCTCCCCACTTCCCGTTCTTTTCCTTAACAATCAAGTTCTGTAGTTCAGATCTCCATGTTTTACTAAATTAGATACTATTTAATCACTTTATAAAAACAATGTCACACAGCTTCTTCATCAAGATCCTAAAGCTTGATCCTTTTTCTCACTAAACAGTCAGGAAAAGTTGTACAGTCTCTCAAAAAGTTCTTGTTTTACTGTGGCACTGGAATGTCCATTAAGCCTTTTACTTCCTGGGAAAGTGGATGCTGTGTATATATACCCTGCATTCATTTCAGTTGAATTAATAAGCATGTTTCAGTTTTATTTTTTTTTGCTAAATTTGAACTGTCATCCCTCTATGAAGCAACTCTTTAGGATATGGCCTAGCATTGTTAGAGGGTCCTCTGGAGTTAGGAAATTCATTTTTGCATCCTGCTTCTGCTTCTCATTTTTCTACCTACACAATGAGCTAGTATTAGCATGTATCTATTAGAATCACTGAGAAAAATAATTGAAAGAAGATACTTAACACAGTATCTGGTCAATGGTCAAGTTGTATCCTGGCTAATGTCATTATTGTTATATAATCATACCGTCCCCTGAGGAAAGTTATTGCATTCTCTCTTCTTCCTTTACCCTGCAGAAGATACAGTAGACAAATCAGCTGATGAATTTACAATGAAGATTTTCCTAAAATGTATTTTCCTAATCTTTATTTGACTTTTTCATTTATTTTTTTGCCTTTTCTTCATGTGTCAACTTTTATAGTCTTTACCTCTTGTTCTTATAATGTGTTTACCACTGACACAAAGCAGCATTAAAATAAAAACAAAAAATATACTAACAGACATGTCAGCACTTCTTATTCACACAGGTCCAAATGTCCTTAAAGTTTTGTTTTCTATCACAACTTGATTTCTCTCCTGCCTGTATGTCATACTGATTCAGGTCATTGACTGCTCTTAATAATTCATCCCAGCTTCATATTCTTAGACACATTTTTTTCCTGGTTTACAGGGAACATGAGTGCTAATGATGCCAGTATAGCATCTTCATATATTCACATTCAGGGGAAAATAAACCTTCCCTTCTAATTCTAACAAGAGGAATTCCAAGGAAGACCTCTGTTTGGTATTTGGATCACTTGCTTATTCCAGGGATGTATGATAAGTAGCCTAGATTGCTTAAATCCAGGGATGAGCTAAGAGGGTCTGTTATGAGAAAAAGAGAGTGGCTATGTATTGTAAAAGCTATGATTGTTACACTATGACTATTCTGTAATTCATGTAGCCTTTTCATGTATATGGACATTTGGTTTATCTAAGCTTTGACCTTATAATTAATGTTAGGTTGTCCATGAGCCCTTGGTTGACATTTTTATTGGTTTCATTTTTTCAGGATAATTGACTAGGGTTGAAATTACTTTGTTCAATTACATGTATGTATTTAAGGCTTTTAATATGTAGATTGGAACCACATGTTTCTTGAATATAATTTATACACATTCAGCTATGTCTAATCAGAAATAATCTGAAACTGGAGAACTCAAGAAAGCAGTCGTGGAGAAAGAGCATGAACAAGAGGTAACAAGAGTGAGAAGAGTCAAGTCTAGTTCAGTGCCTGGGCTGCATTTGCCTCCTAGGCATTGACCTACTCTTGCAAGGGAGCAGCTTAGGCTAGGATTATCTAGTTCTGTGTTATCTCAGTTCTCATTCTTGGCATGTTTCTTGTAGTGTGAGATTGTGTCCAGCTGAGTTTCATTCTAGTGATGAAAGTTAGACTTTTCTTTTTCTGTACAATATGGATCTTAAACACATGCCAACTTCTTCATCTTGTACTCCACCAAAAGAAATACCAATCTGTTCAACACTAGTGGAAAACCTGGCTAACTTCTACTTCTCAAGGCTGTACCCTGTATTTTTTTTATTTAATGTTTCTCAAGGGATCATTTTGAGTATGCTTGATGTCCACCTTCTGTATTGACTTTAAAGACAATGGCCCAAAGTAAGATGCAGCTCTGCTATATTGCTAAGTTGCTATTATCACATAATTTATATCATTTTATATTCCTTCTAGCAGGTGAAAAGGCACTTTTCACCCCATCTTTTTCCATTCTTGATAAAAACACTCTAAAGTTAGTTTTAAAATTATACTTAAGAGGGAGTAAAAGAGCTACTTAATATAATTAATAAAGGTGGCCAGTCATATTTCCTTTTTATGAGATAATAGTGAGAATACCAGTAAATCACAACTTTTCTAAATGAATGGCAAATAAAATTGCTAATGTCTTCTCACCTAGAAGCCTAGATCCAAGATATTGCCAAAGCTCATTTTTTTTTAATAGCATTTAGATCCTAAGAAACATACCAGCTTCTTATGTGTTTTGCTGGAATGATTTAAAAATCTAGAGAAGAGCTGCTCCCTAATAGACTTAGAGTACCTAAAATTAGCTAATGTTCATCAAGATACTTCTAGTGTGCTGGAAATTTTAGCATAATTTAATTTCCAAAGTCAAATTTGATTCCATTTTTTCCCTAAAAATTTAATAAACTTTAGAAAGGAAATTATTTGACAGTACAAATCACGGATGCTTCACTTGCATATCAATTACATTATGAAAATCTTTGCATAAATTGGCTCACTCTAAAGCATCATTCAATAGCCACTCTCCATAGTTGGTAAGGTTAGTTTGCCCTTCTGTAAAATTCTGTGTGGTGCCCATAGTATGATCTTAACTTTTATAGCACAACACTGGGGTATACTTTTCATTTGTAGATGATTCTAATGGGGTAATTATTTTTGGAGATAAAGTGGGTTTGCTTCAGTAGAATATTTAATGAACTAAAGTAGCATAATGAATAATTCATTTTATTTGAAACTTTAAAATACTAAAGTAGTAAAGGCAAGGACTGATTTACTTTTAAAGTAAGACATGCTAATTTTCAGTTTACCGTTAACGATCATGTTTTGACAAAGCAAGAAGTTCAAGAAAGCTGAAATAAATAAAGTGAAACAAATGGTAAATATTCCTTTTAGAAAAGAAGAAAACATTTCCTCTTTTACCCCATCCACCTCTTCATCTCTCAGCCTGAGCTTCAACTATAATCAAACACTGGGTGCACATTCTCTTTATGGAAAAAGAGTTAAGTTAAGAAGAGTTAAGACTCCCTGCCAAGTTGAGGTACAGCCTTGTTAGATTGATCTAACGTTAAGAAGGTGACAGACACCTGGGTACAAGGCAGCTTCACTGTAAGAAATGGATTAACTGCTTGTGGAAAAGCAAGGTCTATGGAATTTTCTTGCTTAGCAAGAAAACTGTATGAGTGGCTCAAGTTCAATTGTATGGGGAAATTGTATGAGTGGCTCAAGTTCAGCAGGACACTTTTTAAGACTTCATAGAATATAATAAATATTAGTATCAGCTAACATATATCAGCTGTTTACCAAGTGCGAGAAATTATCCCATGAACTTGCGTTAACTCACTTAATCTTCACAATCCTAGTAGGTAGGTTCTGTTTCCTGTTTTTGAGAGTAGGTTATTTCTAGGTGAAACTAATTGTGAATGGGTGAAACTGAAAACACAATACAGTCCAAATCTGGGTGTGTGTTGGGGGGAGGGTTATGGATTAAAGTTAAGTGTTGCTCCTTGTCAGATGTGTCATGTGCACATATCTTGTTCCTTTCTGTAGGTTGCCTTTTGTTTGTAATGTTTTCTTTTGTGGTACAAAAGATTTTCAGTTTGATGTAGTCCCACTTGTTTATTGTCTATATTAACTTTTCAAAATTTTTAAATGAAGTACTTTTTTCTTACATTGCTAACTTTTGGACAGTATATGCTTTTTCTGCTCAGGTAGGTTCTATTTTTATCTCTGTTTTATAGATAAGGACATTGAGACTTAGTGACTTAATGGACTTAAGCAGATAGCACTGATTTTTATTTTTTTTTTTAAGATTTATTCATTTATGCATACAAGAGCTGGGGCACAGGCCAGAGATGTGGGGACTGGGGTGAGAGGCTTCACCAGAGACAGAGGGGAACAGAACAGGCAGAATGACTGAAATACACTGCTGATGGGAGCAGCGGGCGAGACAGGGAGGTCTGCTGCTCCATGTGGGTTGCTCTCTGGCTTTCTGGGGATTGAACTCGTGCTGCAGAGGCTGAGGATTGCTTCATAGTGTGGTGCTTAACCCCTTGTACCACCAGGGAGGCCCAGATAGCACTGATTGTTAATGGATTCAAAACTAGACAAATTGAACACGTAGTCCAATAACCACGGTACTATATTATATCAAGAAAGGAAAAGGCAACTCCCAAGCTTTGAAAGTAAACCTTTGTTTTCATTATAAAGAGAGGGCAGGGTTTTTGAGGAAGGAATATGTATTGCCAACTGGAGAGACTTTTGAAATCTGAAGTTTGTTAATGAGGGGAATAAAATACCTCATGTTGTAGAAAAGAGGAGGACATGGTGAAGCTCGGGTAAGCTGCTTTGTGTCACTTCTGTGTCCTCTGAGCTGTTCTCTGGACTGTAGACGAAGGATTGTGATCTATAACAATTTTGTTTTCTGATAGATTTGTGGCTCAGCATGAAAAGAGAAATGTACCTAACTTGTTGAGGCACAAAACTGTCAACTTCTCAGTCATAATATCTATTCAAAGAACGACTTTTCAGTACCCTCTCCTAAATTTTACCTGAAATCAAGGTGAAAATCGGAAATGTCATCTTCTTACTCCTTATATTACTACTGTAGAGGTGGTCGAGTTAAAAAACAATTTATCTAGGAGCTTTCAAGTTTGCCCTTGCTCCTTAGTTATCAAATTCAGCTACTTCAGAAGCTGCTCAATACACTCAGTAATTTACTTATTTAATAATGCATAAATAAACCTTTCTATCAAACGTTGTGCCATTTCTAAAAGTCTCTTCAACTTTCAGATACCAAACACAGGAAAAATCCCACTATATGTCTCAATCATGTAGCTGTTGAACATGGTGTTTTTGGGATTTATATTTTATCTGAACATTTTTCATCTTGAAGACAAATATAGATATTATGAAAGGACCAAAATACTTTTACGAATGCAGAGCTACACATGGCATAGCTGTGTTCTGCTACTACTTTATTAATCACAATGAAATTTGAATTTCATATAATGTTCATGTGTAGCAAAATATTTTTTCTCTAATATTTAAAAGTGTAAAAAGCATTCTTAGTTTGGGGGCCTTCTACATATGGCAGTGGGCTGGATTTAGCCCATGGGCTATCATTTGCTTACTCCTAAGTCATAGCTTCCCAATGTTTTTAAAATTATACCTATTGTAAGTATATAAATTGTATAAGATTGAAATTTTGATGATTTAAACATCTTCATGAATAAAAATTGAAGTAACTTGGTATAATGATTCAAGAATTTCAGTGAGATTAGAAAATAAACGGAAAAACAGCTAATGGTATTAGTATTTAATTGATATCACTTTTGGGTATTTTTCCTGTGCTTTTTGGATAGTATGCATATTCCTAAGGTAGAGATGAGAATGCTGAATTTTTGAAACTTAATATTCTTACACTGACTTAAATGACAATGTATGTCAGTTTTATATATGTTCTGTCTTCCTATTGAGAAACCTCATGGAATGGTATCTAGGCTTCTGGAAATTTAGAATTCCATAGAATATAAATTGAAACACATGTGGCCAGTTTATTAATTTCTCTTTTATCATGTTCTTCCTTGGCATGCTGCGGGAAGGTCCTGCCATCACATTTGTACCATGTTTGTACCCAATAGAAAAACACATCCTGTAAAATTCATCTTCTCAATGAAAAATTTTAATGGTCTATTATCCTTTGTGATTCTGTCCCAAATTGACTCTCTTAATGGGGCAAGGGAAAAATTTATTCTACTTTTTTTACAAATAGAAACTGTAGAAAGACTAAATCCTCTAAACAGGGACTTAGAGAATGGGTTTAAGGAGAGGCTGAGTCCAAGAATCTGTTCCTGTGTGTCTGTGCATCCCAAGTACTAATAATTTCCAGAAATCAAGAAAGTGAATTAATTAGGAATTAGTCCCAGAATCACTAAGATTTCCTTTACAATCAATTTATCTTAGGTTAATAAGCTATTAACCTAAGATTAATATTATTATTAATATTAACCTAATCATTAATATTATTATTAACTGAAGGTTAATAACAGTTAAAACCTAATAGTAGGTTTTAAGTGGTCCATTCTTTAACATCATTATTGATATTGTCTGTTTAATCAGTGAAATGGCCTTTTCTCTATCATAAAACCCCACCAACATCAGTGGTCCATTCTGATACTTTCTTTAAAATGATATCTCACTTGGCTGATTTGGAAAGTACAAAATGATTGAATAATTGCATGCACTTTTCAGCATCTTCTCAGTTGAATTTCCTGAGGAGTGTGCAATGGGAGAAACTTAGGGCTGCTATAATAATATAATTTACTATAACTTAATATAGAAACAGTAGGGCATGTAACTATATATCTCCACAGATATAAATACCTTCGGTCTTGCTTGAATATGTGTGTGTGCATGCGTGTGCGTGTATGTGTGTGTATGTGTGTGTGTGTGTGTGTGTGTATATATTTTTTTTTTCAGGGTCAGCGCATGGAATTTATGCAGGAACTGATGAAATATATTGAAACTCAAGTTATCTTAAATGCAAATGCAAAAAGGCTAAAAGATGATCACTGATCATAAGCAGACCCTTGCTCTTCTCTAAGTTTGAGGATGTAGATTCCATGTAACCTTGAATTAGCTGAAGAGTTTTCAGCATTTGTAACATGCATATTTGTATCAAATATGCATACCTAGAGTGTATTCGTTACATAGAAGATCATGATGTTGTTGAATAAATTCCCTTGTTGCATTTTTATTTGCCATATTTAAAATGACATAATAAGCTCTGATTTCTCAAATGTCCTAAGTGGTCCATGAATATTAAACATGTGATGTAAATTTTTATTAACTTTGAGTTTATGTTCATGAAAATATAACTCAGTTTAGTTGGAGTTCTAACTACATGTCTAGTTTTACAAAATTCTGATTTCCATCATCTTGACTACATTGATTTTGTGCACTTTGATCTTTATTTTGTATTATACAAAAGTCAATATGCTGATCCACAAACACATCTGCTGCTTGGATAGTAGTTATTTTAGGATTGGCTCTCTTTCCAAGCACAGTTATGACTCTGAAAATTGGTGCTGTATCCTCCTGTTGGCACTTCCCAGTCATAAACCTTATGAAGAATTCCAAGAGCTGTGTGAAGGAAACTCCCTTTGTTCTAATTTCACAGTAGTGTATAGATTAATATTATGTTTGTGAGAAAATATATGAAAAACGTGTAATATTTGTTTTGTTCGTCTATTTCCTTCATTTCCCATGTGTCAATATCAATTGTATGTTGTGATTAGGAATTACATGACTGCACCCTGTATGTATAATCATCAGTTCATAAAAATTCTCATCAGTGTAACTTTGCTTTTAAAATCAAGTTTTTAAAACCTATTGAGCTGGATCTCTGTTATACATGGCAGTTGAGCTATCACAACTATTTCTTTGAGTGTAAAGATTGTATATTCATTTGTTGTTGGATACCTGAGGCTGAGAAGTTAGCCCTAAAAAAGTATTAAGAAGCAAACAAAGTAGGACAGAAATTATCAAGAATGTTGAATGTGAAATGAGGTCATTGAGTGTGAAATAAAATACACACCTGATGTCATAGAAATGATAGCATAAAGATTTGAGTTGAGTTGTAGCCTGTATCTATAATTTTATAGCTACATTTGGGGGGGGGAAAAGTAAAAAGGAGTCTTGGTTTAGATTTAGTTGTAAGCAATGTTCTGGTATTTATGGCTGCATAACATGAAACATAGATTGTCATTTCTCTTGTGTTCCTGTGAGCCAAAAGGGCAGCCCAGGTTTGAGTGGAGTGGAGGAATAGATTCTAGCTCATACGGGAGGAAAGTCATGTACATCTGGAAAAGATGAATTGATGAACCATATTACAAGTTGTTTTATAAAGAGTAAATGTTACCTAAGGATCTTGGGTGAATTGACTGTTGCTATCATGAGAACAGGTAAGGAAACAGTGAAAACAATTTCCATATGAAATTTTGTTCTCTCATCCCCATAGTTAATTTATTCATGTAGACTGTGTTTGATCATTTGATGAAGCCTGGTGTGACAGTGATTGTAGCTTCTTATGTTTCAGGTTGATGAAATAGGTAGACCAAGTTGTCATTCTGGGCGACCCTTCCCAGTTTGAGAGCCATGAAGATAGGTAGGCATTAGGAAAAGAACATTCTCCAATGCCACTGCATCTGTCTGTTGCATTGTGAGATTAAGTCTAACTAAAGTTATATGACATTGAAAAATGTTACCAGATTATATAATTTTATATGTTCCAAGAAGAGATTGTAGTGATTATCTTGTCCACTTATTTCATCACAAAGACAAGGATCCTAGAGAGCCTAGAGAGGTTGATCTTCATGTTAGCAGGAGGTCTGGCACACTCAGGACTTGAAACTAGGTCTCTTAACTGCCAAGTAACTCTTTGTATTATGCCATACATCAACACTCCCTTCCAAAAGCCTGTGCTAGTAAATTATCATCTGGTAATCCATGTGGAAAGACGGTCTTCATCAAGTGGTGACTGAGAGCTTATTATTTCATTATATTGTCAATGTTCCAGGGTCTCTAGAAAGGTTAAGATGTTTAGTCAACTTGAGAAAGAGTTCATTAGTGAGTAATTGCAAGTACATATGGTAAGCAGGGGAGAACCTAATTTTGATGGGACCTAAAGTTTATACAATTTTGGTCCCAGTCTATAAGAAAAAAAGGATTTAAAATCATAACAACAAAATTAAGTACAGGGCTTTCAAAGAAATCTCTGTAATTTAAGGGTCCTTAAGCTCAAGCTTCATCAGCCTCTGGTGGTGAGTCAATTAATTTAATTGAAATAATAGAGTTTTGATTGGACTTTTAGAAGAACATTTTTTTCTCTCCAGACAAAGTATTGATACTGCACACAACTGAAGGATGAACTTTTCTCTGGACTTAGAGTGATATACTTCAATATTTACAATGGATTTCAGCCTATTTTGTTTCATTGTTTGTTTCATTGACATAACACTGGTTTACACCATTGTATGTTTTAGGTAGACATGTTTAAAAATGTATGTTTACAGTTGATTTAAAATGAAATCTTTTTTTAAAGATTTATTTATTTTATTTATACAAGCACTGGGTACAGTTAGAAGTGCGGCAGGAGAGTTCTGCGCACCATGTGGGACCCTCGCCCAGCGGCTGGGATCGAACCGGCGCTGCAGAGGCTGCGGGCAGCTTCGCAGCCCAGCGCTCAACCGCTGTGCCACCAGGGGAGGCCCTAAAATGCAATCTTGTTTACATCTGTGAACACATACAAGGAATTTCAGGCAATGCTTTCCAGTTCTAAATACCATCCTGCTGCTTTGCATAGTGATTTTGACATGTAGCCCTACTTTTCTTCTGGTACAAAAGTTTTGCTCCATGCAATCTTACTTATAAAAAGCCCCCAGGTACCAACATTTAAATAGGAACAGTGCTGTTGACTTTTGGAGGCTGAAGGTTAGAGAATGAGGCATTAAATTGGTGTGTTAAAGTAATCCCATGCATCTCCTTATTTTTGGAAATAATCTTATTATAAATTATTTGATCTCAATTTCTCCACTTACAATTTGAACATAAATGGGAATACCACTTCACTTTGTTGAAAAATGGTTTGATATAAGTGGGATCAATTGAAGTATTCAGACATAGAGACGTAGGCATATAGAAAACAGCACTTTCCAGTCAGTGTCCAGTGTTAGGAGGCCTCACAGGAAATGCGTGATAGGCCCAGAGGAAATAAGTCTAATATTTTACATCCCAGAATGTTTTGAGATAAGCAAGGCCATGACTGTGCTTCCTATTACTGAAAAGAAGATCAGTTTTGGGATATGAACTTATTTCTTGCAGTAGCATAGTGGGGAGTCAAGTGCAGAACTGTGGTACAAATGGCCTTTTCATTATGCCACTGTCTTCCTAGGGATCCAGGGAAGTTGATCCGACCCCACTGTCCTTCCACACCTGGAAACAAATGCATTCCCAGGGCCTTATTATAATTTAGCTTTTTGTTATGACTGCTTTTCTCTGAGTTATTTAATTAGAATCTGAAGCTTTTGGCAGGAAAATAGTCCACCCAGCATATTTCTAACAAGCAGTGTCTTTAGGGAGTAAGTTGAAGTGAGCAAATAGATGAGAAGGAATGCATGATAGTAGCTGCTAGACTATATTAGTTGCAGGCAAATTTCAGTGGGAGTGTCAGTCACCATGAATTGCATTTTTAAGTGAAGTGGCCTGAAAAACAAGAATGGGCTGGAACAAAGCACATATATCATAGTACAGAAGATCTGGAATTCTCCCAAGCCCATCATCTTGTAGGCACAAAGGAGGCATAAAGGAGGGGAACTGTGTTGATAGAGTGATCTTGGGAGATGCCTTCCAAGGGCAACTTTAAATATTTCAACACAGAGTTGATGTTTCGAAAGGCTTTTCTATTAGATAAATAAGATTTTAAAAGCATTGGTTAATATGCATCCCATTTTAAAATAATCAAATTAACGTAGATCAGTGGGTACTATTAAACATTCTAAAGTGTTAAATATTGCCAAATGAAACATACTTTAGCTTTTAGGAAGAACTGTAACAGAAGATAAATGTTAAATACTAGGTGAAAAAACAGCGGTTTTAGTGGTGCTGACAAAATATGGATTAAGAAGTCTTTGTACCTCTTTGGTTCAAAGCATTTCATTATTAGTTGATGGAAAACAGGAAAATGAGAAATGCCCTCACTAGGAAAGAGGTGATATTCTGCTATTGGAGATGATAATACCAGTGTGGTCTTCATCATGTCACCTCATTCATTTTAGGTCTATATTTTGTCTAGAAAATACTCGATGATGTGGTTCTCTGCATGATCTTGATGAGAAATTATTTTTTGATCTCTTTTTCTCGAAGCCCATAGGTTTCTCAGAATTAGGTTTTCTGCTGGCATGATTGCAATAATATCTACTGTAGTTTAAAAATTGTACCTATTTTTTTAAGAACAAGTTGTAAATTCTATTAAATTGCAATGTCAAGCCCACAGCTTGCATTGAAGTTAACGTAGAGAGAATACTAGACTAGCTTCCAGGCCGGCAGTGTGAGAGTATTTAGAGACCATCTTGCCTGAAAGCATTTTTCTTAAGTGCAATCATTGGATATGTTACCCAGGGAGTTAAAACACAGCCAGCTAAAGGGAACTGGATCTTTTCAATCTGTCAAATTATGTGTGTCTGTTTCTTAATCATTATTATGAAACCGTTCTATGGGACTACTTGAACCAAGTTAGCTTTCAATTAGCATGGCATTATATTGGCAGCTCTAAACTATTGGAAAAAAATATGGTTCTGGCATGGACATCATATACGTGCCAATTTGTTGGTGCAGCTTCGTGGCTCAATAATACTACAACCTGTTAAGCTCTTCAAACTCTTGCTTGCTTATTTTTGTTATGCGCACTTGGAAACAAATCCAAATGGAGTAAAATCCAGCTACCCATCTGCTCCCTGCCTTCCCCCAAGTTGTTGGGCATGGCTGAAGTAAATTGTACCATCTCTCTGACATAGGATCACACATCCGCAATAGATATGCAAGAGTTCCACATTTCTTCTTTTCCTCTAAGGTGTGCACGTTTTCTCATTCTGAGCAATTATTTTGTCCTTTCTCCTCTGTCTTGAAACTTTCTGCTCTCTTTGCATAACTCTCACACTTAGCTGTGTAACGATCTGCTTACCTTTTCTAAACACGAGGGCATGTCAATACAAACTCACTTTTCTATCACTAAATTTCCAGCCTATTTTCCCCTTTATTTTGAGTGGACAAAATCTGCCTGCTACTACTTGGAGCCAACCCCAACATTGTGTTTTTAAATGCTCTCTCAAAGACTGTTCCTTTAATAGACAACTCTCCTACGTCACCAGTTTCTCTCTTGATTATTCCTATGAGCCTACAAATAAAGCTTCTACTCACACATCTTCAGGAAAACATTTTCTTGAGCCACCATCCTATTGACTTCATAGAAAAACTGCTCTGAGTATTCTGTATTCAGTATTCTTTATTCAGATATTTGCTATCTCACCTTCTGTTCTTTCCTTAGCCAAATCTAATGAGATTTTCATTCCTCACAAGATGTCCTGTAAGGTTACTAAGTGAACACTATTACCAAATCCAATGACCAATTTTTATTTATTTATTTATTTATTTATTTATTTATTTATAATAAATTTTACTTTTATATTCCCCATACAATTGCAAACCCCCATTCTGACCTCAATCCCTCCCCTCCCGCCCCCACCCCTCAAATAGTGTCTCTGGTTCATAGTTTTTTTTGTTGATTTTAATTTTCACTTTCTTATAGTTACTCATTTTCCTGGTCCCTTATTTAAGTTTTCTAGATTCCTGCTATGAGTGAGACCATCCGGTATTTTTCTTTTTCTTTTTGGCTTATTTCGCTGAGCATGATCCCTTCCAGCGCCATCCATGTTGCTGCAAATTGCATGTGTTTATCTTTTTTGAATGCTGAGTAATATTCCATGGTGTATATGTACCACATCTTCTTGATCCAGTCATCTATTTTTGGGCATATGGGCTGTTTCCAAAGCTTAGCTATTGTAAACAGTGCTGCTATAAACATAGGTGTGCAGGTGCTCTTTGGAATGGATGTTTCAGTGTCCTTTGGGTAAATACCTAGGAGTGGAATTGCTGGATCCTATGGAAGCTCTATGTTTAGTAGGTCCAGAAATCTCCACACAGCTCTCCATAGTGGTTGGACCAGTTTGCACTCCCACCAACAGTGCAGGAGAGTTCCTTTTTCTCCACAACCTCGCCAACATTTGTTGTTGCTAGTTCTTTTTTATATGTGCCATTCTCACTGGTGTAAGATGGTATCTCATGGTAGTTTTGATTTGCATTTCCCTGATTACAAGTGATGTTGAACATTTTTTCATATGCCTGTTGGCCGTTTGCATTTCCTCTTCAGAGAAGTTTCTTTTTAGCTCTTCTGCCCATTTTTTGACTGGGTTATTTTCTTTGTTGTTGTTGAGTCTCATCAGCTCTTTGCAGATTTTTGTGATCAGTCCTTTATCATTAGTGTTGGGTGCAAAAATGTTCTCCCAGTTGGTGGGGTTTCTCTTTGTTTTTGTTATTGTCTCTTTTGCTGTGCAGAAGCTCTTTAATTTGATGTAGTCCCAGCTGTTTATCTTTGCATTCACTATCACTGCTTTGGGTGATGTGTCTGTAAAGATGTCTTTGATGTGCAAATCACGTAGTGTTTCGCCTATATTTCCTTCTATATATTTTATGGTTTCAGGTCTTATGTCTAGTTCTTTAATCCATTTTGAGTTGACTTTTGTGTATGGTGTGAGGTAGTGGTCAAGCTTCATTCTTTTGCATGTAGCAACCCAGTTTTCCCAGCACCATTATTGAACAAACTTTCTTTGCTCCAATGCATAGTCTTTGCTCCTTTGTCAAAGATTACTTGACCATAAATCTGTGGGTTTATTTCTGGATTTTCTATTCGATTCCATTGGCAATGACCAATTTTTAGTTCTCATCTTATCTGAGCACTTTGCATAAATTGACCCAGTGGCCACAATTTCCATCTGAAAAAAAAGTTCCTCCTGGTTTTCTTCCTTGAATTCCAAGCTTACTTTGCTGTTTCCTTTTTTTTTCCCCCCAGTTTGGCCTCATTATGTTGTGGTTCAAAGCTTCTATCTGAACCCACTCCTTTTTTGTCATTTTATTTTATTTAATAAATTTCCCCTCCTTTTTTAAAACTAATTTTTATTTTTTATTTTTTATTTTATTTATTTAATTTTTTTTGCATAGAACTTGGGTACAGGCTAGAGGTGCAGAGGGTGAAAGGACTCACCAGAGACAGAGTGGGGAGCAGTACCGCAGACCTACTGAAATACACTGCTGAGGGGAACAGTGGGTGAGACAGGAGAGGTCTGCTTCGCCATAGGTGGGTTAGCTCCCTGGCTGGGGCTCCAACTCAGGCCAAGAATCAAACTCAGGCCCCAGCAGTGATAGTGCTAAGGCTTAACCCCTAGACCATCAAGGAGGCCCTGAATCCCTTTCTTTATCTCTCCTCTGGAGTTTCTTTCCAATAAAATCTATGTGTTGATGATCCCTAAGTGTATGTCTGCTGTTCACATTTCTCCCATATCCTTTTCATCTGTGTTATCTATTGCTATGTAAAAAAATATCCTGAATTGAGTGCTGTCAGTGAAACATTTATTATCTCATGGTACCCAGGCCTTCTGGCTCAGTGTCTTGTAAGGCTGCACTCAAGATGTTGACAGGGAGAGCTGTCACTGCAAGGCTCCACTGGGGCAGGATCTTCTTCGTAGCTTACTTAGTGGATGTTGGCATGATTCAGTTCCTTAAAAGTTGTTGGAGTGAGTTTCTCCCCAACTGTTGGTCCAAGGCTACCCTCAATTTCTTACCACATGACATTTCATCAAGGCAGCTCACACTCTGGTGACTGGATGCATCAAAGTGAGTAGCCAGAAAATTTGAAATGTTTTGTATAATGATTCTCAGCAGTGACGGCCCATCTCTTCTGCCTCATTAATAAGTCACTAGGTCCAGCTCACATTCAAGAGACGGGGATCACACAGGTCATGAATAACCACAGCTGGGCATCACTAGAAACCTGCCACACTCATGTGGAATTAACTTGGTATTGATATAGGCATCTTAAATTCAAATTATCCAATATGGGTCATGTCTTCCTAACCTCCCAAACTGGCTATTCCCCTAACCTTCCTGTCTCAGTTAATGGCAGCACAATATACCTCTATTCCTTTTTAAACCTGGGAGTGATCCCTGAGTTCATTTTTACTCTCTGACCACACCCAATATATTAGTCACGCCTATTGCTATTCTCTCTCAATTGTACACCTAGTCTGATGATTTTTCATCATTATCTTTGTTGAAATTCTGGTCTAAGTCAGTATCAGTTGTTTAAACTCCACTCCTGTATCAGCCCTCAAGCTAATTGGTATCCTTTTTTTTTTCTTCCTATTTTTATTTCACTGCAGTCCATTCTTCATACAGTAGTCAAGGCAAACTTTTAAAGAAGTGTATTATCTTCTTTGTACCTGTATTAGTTCTCTCAGACTTCAGCAACAAACTGTCATGAGCCAGGTGACTGAACACAACGGAAATTTATTCTCTCATGGTTCTGGAGGCTAAAAGTCCAAAACCAAGGTATCTGCAGAGACTGAGGACTCCAGGGAATACTCCTTCCTTGACTCTTCCTAGAGTCCTGTGGTTATTGGCAATCCCTGGTTGGCTTGTAGATATAGCACTCCAATCTTTGCCTCCATTGTTATGTGGCCTTACCCATATGTGTGCATGTTTCTCCTTATGAAGAAACCAGTCATTGGATCTAGGATCCATCCTAGTCCAGTGTAAAAACCTCCTAACTTGATTCCATCTTGCAAGGACCCTACTCCTCAGCAAGGTCTCATACAAAGTCCCCAGGGTTAGGGATTCCAACAGCTTTTTGGATGATACAATTCAACCCACCACAGGGTTCTTTACATTCCAAATGTGTTTTCACTACAAGTGAAATAAAAAACAAATCCCTACATGAATTGGTTCCAGTCTGTTGTTCACGCCTCACCTAGAGCCACTTTCCTCCTTGTCTAATCTGCTGCAAACATGCCGACATTTTGTTGCACAACTTTGTCAAGCTTGTTTGTTTTCATCTCATGCCCTGCATATGCCCTTCCTCTTCCTAGGACATTTTTCCCCATAGCTATACATGACTGTCTCCTCATTATTTAAGTCCCAGGTTATTGGGAAGATTTTGGAGAAATGAAAACAATATAAATTCTATGCCACATTCCTCTCTGTCTTGTAATCCTACTTAATTGTTCTCACAATATTTATAATTAATGAAATATATTACTTGGCTGCTTGTGTTTTGATTGGCAAGAATGTAAACATGGTGAAAGAAAGCTCTTGTTCTGTCTTGTCTCCTATTATGTCTCCTGTACTCCATTATCTGCGATACTGCATGGCATATGCTGGTCAGTGAGTGTATATACCCTTTGCAATGTCAGAGAGCTAAACAATACCATGAAAATCATCATTTTCAACTACTGATTTACCTCTGAACTTTTGAATTTGTTGAGGTAGCAAGAATTTATGTGTAATGTTTCTAGATGTGGTGGAAGAACAGTCAATCTTAGAATTCAATTCTTAGAAGAACTCAAAGCAAGTAAAGTTACATGCTAAGTTCTAGAAGGTTAAGAAGCAACCATATCAGACAGATATAATGCAATTTATATTCTCTTTCAAAATATAGTTCTGCTCCCATGATAAAGAAGCAGGAGTCTCAGATATTGAAAACCTTTGAGTTGAGCAGCTGTAGCAAATATCTAGTTGAGAATCTCATTAATAGAATTTCAGTCCATGCACAGGTTTCGTAAACACACACTATCCAAAGAACAGTAGCAGTACAGCTGGGTCATTGGATCTGGATTGCATGTACTTTTTGTTTGTGGATATAATTGCATCAGAAGTTTCACAACTAACTCTCTTTTATGTATTGACTAATTAAAATATTGTCAGGAGATGATATGGAAACTAATTTTCTAGCTGTGTGACCTTGGGAAAGATACTTTATGTAGACCACCATAGTGTCTACGTGATTGAAAATTTGAAAGGTTTAAGAAAATCACTTACGTACCTAGAAACGTGCCTGGTACTTACTAAGTGCTCAATGAAGGTTAACAATTGTTATTAATAAACATTGTTAGCCAAATATGAAAACCAGATATGAATGTATAAATATCATGATTATCTACAAATGCTAGTGATAAACTAGAATATTCCTTTTAAGTGTCTGGCTTCTTCAATATTGTACTAACTTCCAATTAATGCTGGAAGAGTTTATCTCACAGTTCAAACTTTGTGGTTGTCAGCAGCACAATTTCTTTTCTTCCAATTCTGAAAGGTAAACATCTGAAATAAGTTTTGCAGGACACCGATCAGATGTAGTAGGGCTGGTTCTTGAGGGGGTTTCAGGGAAGAATCCATTCTTCTAATCTTCCTGCTCCAGTGGTTGCTGAAATTCCTTGGGGCATGGCTTAATCGCTCCAGTCTCCTATGTGTTGTCACATGGCCTCCTCCCTAACTCACCTATAAGTGCTTTTGTGATTACAGTGGGCCCACCTTGTAACCTAGAATAATCTCCCCATGTCATGATCTGCAAATGAATCACATTTGCAAAGCCCCTTGTTCCTATTTAAGGTAACAGTTCCAGGTATTGGGGCATGGACGTTTTGGGGCACCATTTTGCCTTGCACAAATGCATTCACTCTCTTTTAATTTTAGCAATTATTAAAACACAAACAAATACAAGGCTTTATCATTTTTGTTTCCTTCATAACAGATTTCTATTGAGCTATTGGCCCAAATGGACAAATGCTTATATTTCTTTCCATGGCAGCTTCTGTGGTCATGTTCTCACTGAGTACAGTACACCCAGGTTAAGATTATTAAGCATCTTTGTAGAAGATGACCAGTTTTTCTGTGTCCCGTGTCCTTAAAATTGATAGTGTGATAAAGCTAATTACTCTGACTAGTGATTAAACTTGTGATACGGTGGCACCAGCCATGCCACAGATCATTTGACAATGTCTGGAGACATTTTTTCTTATGACAACTGGAGGAAGGTACTTCTGACATCTGGTGGGTAGAGGCCATGAATATTGCTAACCATTCCCTGCAGCAAAGAATTACCCCAAGTGTTGATTTTGTTGACAGCAGTTGGGATGAGGAATCCTGCCACAGGGATCTGTAAATAATGCTGTTGCTTAGTCTTTACTTTTCAAAGTTTGGTCCATGGCCCTGAAATTTTGCATCAGCCAGGTAGGTCTTTAGTCTCCTTAAAAGCTCCCCGAGAATCCCAAGATGCGGCCATGCTGAGTAGCTCTGCTGCAGCGACACTCCCCCTAGCCTGCTGTCTTGTTACAACGGTGGACATCTTGAGTTTAACTGGAAAAATCAAACTTTTCACCACATACAACAAACATCAACTCTAATTAACCTAATGCCCACTATTTCTTGAGAGTTGCAATAAGTTTCTTTAATATGTTGAATTTCAAACCCACAGAAATGCGATAAGAGTCAGGTTTATCCAACTATTCCTTAACTATACTGGCAAGAAGAACTCACAAGGAAGGGCGAATCCACTCGCCTAGGATCATGTTTACAGCTCACAAGAGCGATGATGGAATATATTTGCTTTTCCTCCCTGGCTTTTTCACTTGCCTCATCCAATATGCTGACTTTGGAACCCAAAAAACGTCTTTGGTATGAGCTTTTGCAGCTGAATTACAGTGGAGGGCATGATGAATATGAAAGGTGTAAGAAAGGTGAATTAGAAAAGTGGCAGATGGAAACTGTGTAGTGTTTTTATTTATGCTCTCTATTCTTGTGCACAGTGCACTTTCCATTTTAGCTAGTCGGGTTCATCCATTTACTGGATTTTCTCCTGTCACCAAATAAATATGAGTTGTATAGAATTTCATAGAATTTGCTGGCAGCCTATGGAATATTTCAATTTCTTCAATAATTCCTAGTAATTTAAGTTTGGAATTATTACATATAGTTAATTCAGTTAAGGCTATAGTCACCTGCATAGCCCTGTAAATGTTCAGAGACTTGTAACAATAAAGAATAATGCACACCTAACTTATGGTACTTACATTTAATACTAATAATACATAATGTATTTGATTTTCTCACTCATCCTCTGAGCTAGAAGCTATTCCCCTGCCCATTTTACAGGTGAGGAGACTGAGGTATAAAGATATTAGGTATTATTAATGTGTCCAAGTTTGCACAGCAGGTAGGAAGTTGAAATGGACTCGAAACACAGTTTTACTCCAAGTGTGGGCACTTAACCACTTCCATTGCACAAATTTCACATGACCTTGATATTGAGACCTTTTGTAAGATGGTATGTCCCTTTCCTCTGAGGTGGGAAGTCCCTCTGCCTTTCCAAAGCTGAAATGCACGCCTACTATTTCCAAATACATTTAGGTATTCTTTTTTCTTTTAAAAATTTATTTATTTACAAGAACTGGGGTACAGGCCAGAGATGCGGGGGTTGGGAGGATTCACCAGAGACAGAATTGGGGACATTACAGGCAGATTGATTAAAATACACTGCTGAGAAGCGCAGCGGGCGAGACGGGGGAGGTCTGCTGCACCATGTAGGTCACCTCCCTGGCCGGCTGGGGATCGAACTTGTGCTGCAGAGGCTGCGGGTAGCTTTACAGTGCTATGTTTAACCCCTTGTGCCAGCAGGGATGCCATTTTTTAGGTATCCTTGTTGATGATGATGTCATATAAATAAACTTTTCTATTCATCTTTTCAATTCTACAAAACTCTTTTTTAGCTGCCTGTAATGTGTTTTTATATTGCTGTTCACATGGTTTCTGATTATAATATCGTGTTACTAAGTAGTGACTAGAACACCAAACCTTTATTGTAATTTCTAATTTGTTTTTTTCTTTACTTACCTCAAAGGATTCATTGACTAACTGGATTATAATGTATGGATATTTATTAAGTTTACTTTTCAAAAAAAAAAGTCATGACTCATAAAGATATAAACCCATGTCAAGGATTTCCTTAATTCACAAATTAATAATGGAACTGGAAGAGATGTTATAGTTGGTTCAGTGGAGGTGTCAATGAACCATAAATTTACATGCATAAAGGAATTTTAGAATGGATTCATCACTATCTGTATATAGAAATAATCATTTGCATCCCACCGTATACAAAAAAAATTTCCATTTCTATGGATAAGAATCACTTGCCTGGGTATCTGCTTTCTGGGAGTTTATTGTGTCTTTGCAGAGATGTAAAATAGCATGGTCAAAGACAAAGTTGCACATATAGGATCAGATAATCCCCAGAGGCTCCAACTTTTCATCAAAATGATATCCAATAATCTCTGTGATTCATTCTGGAGTCTCAAATATTTTCTTTAATTATTATCGTGTTGGTGCTTTTATGGGATTAACTCTTCTACAATGTTAATTCCATTCTTTCAGTTATAATCAACACTTAGAGTAGGAAATGTGTTGTCTGTTTAAGGGTGTGTGTCTATCCAGAATCTAGTTTATTAGATTATGATTTCTCTCCTACTAGTTTGTTAGTGACCCATTGCATTAGATCTTATGACTGAGGACATTGGAAATTGTTGTGGCAAAATATTTAGCACTGTGGTTTATCCAAATGACTCCTGGACTGAAAAAGTGTTTGTCTTTGACTTGTAGAATTATAGTAAATCATCTGGATTTTTGAAAAATTTGAAATAATTTGCTTCCTAAAATTTTTTTCTTTTATTTCTCCCATTTAATTGTAGTATAATTGACAAGTAAAAATTACATATTTAAGACATACAGCTTGATGTTTTGATATATACATTCATTGTGAAATGATTGCCACAATCAAGCTCATTAATATACCACCTGCACTTTGCATAGCTATCATTACCTTTCATGTGGTGATAATACTAAGACCTACTCTGTTAACAAACTTCAAGTATGTAACACAGAATTACTACCTAGAGTCACCATGCTGTACCTTAGACCCACAGAACTCAGTCTTGTCTAACTAAACCTTTGCACCCTTTGACCAGTATCTCCCCACAATTTCTTATTTTTTGTAGTCAGGTAGTAGACCATTCTGTATATATACCGCATCTTCATAGTCCACTGTTGTGTCATTCCGCCCAGGATATTTAAGACCCTTTCATGCCTGTTTCAAAGTCAGCCCAATGTCACCCTTATGTAAGGATGTTTTCATGACCTCTCCAGGCAGCATGAATAATTTCCATCGACTTGAGAATTTTTTTCTGTTTTAACACCTACTGGTTTGCGGTAATTGTTGCTTTTCATGTCTCTCTCCATGTGATCCTTGAATATGGTGACTGATTTCCTAATGATTTTGTGTCTCTAGGACTTAGAACAGCCCTGAAACATGGTAGGCACTAAAAAATTGAAATAAATGTATTAGTAACATTATACACTGTGAGTAGTTGATTTTTTTCAAGTTAGTTGTCAAAGGTTCATGACATAGGAAAGTTTTCTCTGGGACTGATTTTATATATTGTGCCTTCTGGGTAACTTAATTTCAGGGTCTGTAAGATGCTCTGTTTAGCCTTGCTATAGGGAATCTGTTCCACAACTTTAACATGCATTGCTTTATGTAACTTGTGTACTTGGTAAAATACTTTTTGTCATGCACAAATGGATACACAATTTTATTTATTAGAATGGGAAAATGATTGGTATAAATTTGACTTTCATAATGTTAAAACTCTTAAGGATTAAATCAAAATATATTGGGGCCTCCCCAGTGGCGCAGCGGTTGAGCGCTGGGTTGCGAAGCTGCCTGAAGCCTCCGCGGCACCAGTTCGATCCCCGGCTGCTCCCTGGCCACCGGAGGAGGGTCCCACATGGCACGCAGACCTCTCCTGCCGCCCGCTGCTCCCCTCAGCAGTGTGCTTCGGTCCTTCTGCCTGCTCTGCTCCCCGCTGTAGCTCTGGTGAATTCTCTCACCTTCCTGTGCTTCTGACTGTATCCAGTGCTTGTATAAATAAATAACATAAATCTTAAAAAAAATAAAAATATATTAGATCATTTTTTGGAGCATAAATAATGATATTACATAACAGACAGGAATGTATATAATATAATTATATTATATACCAGACAGGAATGTAGAGAAAGGGGGCATAGGAAATGAACAAACATTTCAAGATGTGTACAATTAAATGTCACTATTAATCACGTAGGTAGACACCATAAAGGCAGTTATTTTATTTAGACATAAAGCTTTGATGGTAGGTATCTATTCCTCCAATATGTAGAGATAAATAGGTCAAACATGAAATAAACATGGCACTGTGTCCATGCTTTGTATATGAGAAAACAGTGACCCATAGAGCTGACGTTACTTGTGTAACCTAATACACAGTTAAGACTCGTAAAGACTCGTAACCAGTTTGTTCTCACCCTAAAGCCAGTTCTTTCGGCTCTGTTGCATAAGTGGGCTAAAACAAATGAGCACAACTTCCCTCCATTTCACTTCCCAACTTGCCTTTGTATTCATCCATGTATACGTCTTTCCTTCTGCCTGTAAGAAGTGTCCCCAAGTTGTGCCTACTACCTCCCCCTTTTTAGATTTACCTCCTTGTCTTCGCTCTGCTTTCCTTTGCTTCAGTTTACAGATAACCCTGGTCTTGCCTATTCTCTATTATAGTTATCCCTCTACTCTCTCTACTCTCAAGGATCCTACCCTTCAGAATCTGAAACATTTTCCACCTTTCAATTTCTGGTTATGCCTGCATTTGTCCAATAAAAAGACAGACTGCCCGATATCACAAGCAGCATCAGAAAGCTCAAGTTACTTGTCTTTTCTTACCCACCGAATGCATAAGTGCTGCCAATTGTGTCCTTAAATATCCTTGTTTGCTTCATTGACCCAGCTCCTTCCTGATTCACTTTCGCTTTGCTGCCTGCTTTTCTCACTTTTCATTCCCTTTGATCACCTCATAATTATTTGTAACCTCCGCAGTTGAAAGCGTCAACCTTCTTCTATACTTTTTTTTCCTGTTTATCCTAATCCATGTCTTTAACTTTAGCTACAATTACAATGTTGTTATCTCCCATCTCTCTAGTGAGCATCAGGCTAATATTTTTAATTAACTACAAGGCAATTCTAATAGGAGATTCCACGGACAATTTAAAATCTACATGTCTCAAATATAATTTCATATATTTCTCCACTCTCATTGCCTAAAATGTCTTCTCTATTTCCATATATTAGTAAATGGTAGCATAATAAACTTGTTTGTTCACATTCTATGCCTTGAATCAAATTTTGAAGCTTCCTTTCAAGGCCACTTTCTTTAAACTAAGCTCTGTTTATTCCCCAATGTATTCTATTCCAGAATTCACCGCCACTGCACTTAACTGACCCTGTTCCTCATCTTCCTATCCCCTGCCTGCTAACTAGTTTCTTCTACCTTCAAATTATGCTTTCTAAAACAGTTCTTATTCCCTTCTGAACACTCATTGGCTCTTCATTTTCTATGCTTATAGAATGTTAGGATTGTGTGAAAGGGGAACAGGTCTGATCTTGGGTGAGTCATCATTTATATTCCTAGGAAACATTTGATGTATACACCATTTTCATGATTAAAGAAAGTAAAGCTACATAAAATACCCCTGGATGGGGTCTCCCCTGGTGGTGCAGGCGGTTGAGCACAGCGCTGTGAAGCTGTGTGCAGCCTCTGCAGAGCCGGTTCGATCCCTCCTGGCCATGGAGATACCCACATGGCGGGAAGACCTCTCCTGTCTTGCCAGCTGCTCCCCTCAGCAGTGTATTTCATCAGTCTACCTGTTCTGTTCCCCACTCTGTCTCAGTGAATCCTCTCACCCACTGCGCATCTGGACTATTCCCCGGTTTCTTGTATAAATAAATATATATATATTTTTTTAAAATACCCTTGGATGATGGAGTTGGACTGAATATGAGTGAAAAGTATCGTAGGGGCCTGAGGGAATAGTCCCAAATTCTTACCTAGTATATCTGGTCACACAATCCTACATTGACATCCCAACTCTAATAGAATTGAGAGATAGAGCCCAGAACCTATGACCTATTTACACTTCACTCCTGGAATTTGTCATATTACATCCTTGCTGTGATGGTTTCTTATTGCTGCTGCCACACATTACGACAAAGTTAGTGGCTTCAAACAACCCAGATGTTTAACCTTACAGTCTTTGTGATCAGAAGTTCAGAATGTACTGGATTTGGCTGAAGTCAAGGTGTTGGTTTGCCTGCTTTTCTTCTGGAGGATCTAGGGAAGAATCTGTTTCCTTGCCTTTTCTGGGTTGTAGAGGTCACATACATTCTTGGCACTTGTCGTGCTCCTCCATCTTCAAAGGACATCGCTCTGATCTCAGGCCGTTGTTTCCATCTTAAATTTTCTCTTCCTGAATGTGATTTTTCCATTCTACTTTTATAAGGATACCTGCAACTACTTTGGGATCACCAGAATAATAATTTCCCATGTCAGAATCCTTAACCATATCTGCGGCATCCTTTTGCCAGCCAAGGTAACATACTCAGTGATTCTAGGAATTTGATTGTGAACACATCTGTGGGTGGGCATTATTCTGCCCAGAAGACAGGAATTTTCTCCCGTCCTTTGTCTTAGTCCCAGAATTCCCTTTCCCTTAAAAAGTTTCTCCTTTATGACCTAGCTGAACTGCTTCTTCATCTGAAAGCCCTTTCCTATGACTTCACCAGACCCAACCTGGAGCAGAATTGATAGATCTCTCCCTGTACTCCCTCAGCACATTATACTCACCATATGGTAGTAGGGCCAGTCTAATTAAGTAGGTAAGCATTCGTCTCCTTTATTGGTTCGTGAGCCTTCTTTATTAGTGCATTACATGTCTTCGTGTCCCCATTGCACCATAGCACAGCATCCTGTAACTAGTATATGCTTAATATGTGTTTATCAAATGATGAGTTTGAATGCCAGAATTCAACTGCATGTAATAGCAGCCTTTCATTCATTTTTTTTTTTTGCAGTTAACATTTGTTGTTATATTATTAAAGAGATAAACTAATAGTTTGGGGTAGGCTGTAAAGAAAGCTGGTATATACAGAAAGTTTTACAAATGAGAGAATGTCAGATGAGTCTATAGTAGTAGTAGTAGTAGTAGTAGTAGTAGTAGTAGTGGTAATAGTTATAATAAAAATAATGACAATAACAATCAACTACAATAGCAAAAGTAGCTTTTCTATCTTGAGTTTGCTCTATGTCCCAGTGCTATTTTAGGCACTATGCTGAATGTACTTTAATAATACCTATTTTTACAAAGAACAGAGAAACTAGTTATGAAGACTAGTTAATTGCCCTGAATCAAATTGCTAATAGGTGGCAAACCGGCAAAAGAACCCAAACAGACTGATTGCTTATGACCACTGTGATGTGTTCATTTTGCATGAGACTTAATAGTGGATTATGTGAAGCCAAGTGGTGAATGGTACCTTTAACAAGAAACAGGCAAATGATTTCAGGTCCATCTACCCAGAAATTGAAGCTTCTTGAAATGAGGTCACTGGTACTATGAGATTCTATGTAACAATAAGAAAATGCATGAGAATCTCAGTAATATATATATGTGTGTGTGTGTGTGTGTGTGTGTGTGTGTGTGTGTATTTTTGAATTGTGATTTCTGGGTAAGAATTTTAGGGCCTCCCTGGTGGCGCAGCGGTTGAGCACTGGGTTGCGAAGCTTCCCGCAGCCTCTGCAGCACCGGTTCGATCCCCGGCTGCTCCCCGGCCAACGGAGGAGGGTCCCACATGGCGCGCAGACCTCTCCTGCCGCCCGCTGCTCCCCTCAGCAGTGTACTTCAGTCCTTCTGCCTGTTCTGCTTCCCACTCTGGCTCTGGTGAATTCTCTCACCCTCCAGCGCTTCTGACTGTACCCAGTGCTTATATAAATAAATAAATCTTTAAAAAAAAATGTATTTAAAAAAAAAGAATTTTAGTTATGCAACAAATGCAGCAAAGCTGGATGTCTGTAACTAGACATTCACTCTGTCTTTCAGTATAAGATATAATTAAAAAAAAATACCTCAAAGAGGTTTGTAAAATTTATTGTAGATTGATCAAGATGTTAAATCTGTGAAATGCTGCATAATTCTTTTGTTTTCCCTAATACTCAGCATTTCAAGAGATTCAATTAAGCATCCCAATGTCGCCAAATTGATGCTTTCCAAACCAATTTAATTTCGAGAAATAGATTCACCAACTAGCCTGCATGCTTTGTAGAAATGAAATGCATAAGGAAATAATATTCTGAGCAAGAGAAAAGTAATAAGATTGTTAAGCTGGAAGGTCTTGCGGTGTGTGTTGGATCCTGGAGTTTCTTGGGCAGCGCTGATTAAACTCACACTGAGAGAGGAACTGATTCTCACTGCTAACCTGAAGGCTGAAAATATCAACTTGAAGATTTCCTACAGCTCCAGTTAGTGCAGTGGCTGGGAGATGGGATCTGGTTTTAGGAATGCGTGACTCAGCCTTGCTCTTTAATATGGCAGTTCCTCAGCTGTGTCTGATGAGTGGGCTCTTCAGACTAGGTTTCCTTTATGTCTTTGTGTGAACTCAAGGTCTTTGGTTAGAAAACTGAAACAGGCTATCATCATTTAAAGGAGTTGAGTTAAAATAGCTTCTTCTCAATGCTTATTTTAAAAATTCACTGACTTCCCTGCTAAAAATGATGATGGTGACACTTTCCTACAAGTGAATGGATTTGGATTTTGTTTTGTGAATTACAATGTGTTTTAACAGAATTTTATAAATGTGAGTGAATTAATCATTTAAAAATATTCTGAGGTACCTGAGGCTCAGGAGACAAAAACATGTGACATTTCAGCTTCCCCATCTTTAATAAAGTCATAGTGATTGAAAGCTGAATATGATAGGTCCACAACTGTCTTGCAAAGAAACTTGTGCTGTCATGGATTGACAATATATTTGAACTATGTTCTGACTTGCTACTTTTTGAAATTCAGTCTTTCAGCTATACTATCTCAGTCTTAAATAAAAATAAGAGGATGACATTGTTCATTTCAGTTAATTTCAAGCGAAATTGTTCCCCCTTTTGAAATCCAAACACTCTGTTCCTTTTGGTATCCCTCTGAGAGCCTTGTGAGAAAAAGAAATGCTGTGGCTTTCCCCCTAGCTTCATAGACGGTGTACTTTATTTCAATAGAAACAAAAGGCTTAAAATTCTCTTGAAGTATCTTTCAGAGTTTTTTGAATGAGAATTGTATAATTATAATTCAATCTTTAGAGGTATGACATTTGAAAAAAATGATACTCAATAAAACCATATTCTGTTGCAGCTTGGAACATTAAAAAGTCATTGTTTGGTAATTTATATTAAAACAATTAAACAATTGTGAGTGAAATAGTTCTTTTGAAGGGGCTGCAATTAGGTCCTTTAAATAACAAGAAATTTTTAACCTGAAGTAACCATTTATGGATCTATAAAGACATAATTTTGGCATACCTGGTCTTGCTTTAACTTAGGAATCAGAGTATATGGGGAAATACAATACAGATTCTGTTCACATTCTTGGTGTGTGTGTGTAATTCATGTCCCCAGTCATGCATGATCAAAAGTCTAACAAAATAATCCTATAATATTGCTCTGTGTATTTCTAAATATATGTTTTTCTTTGTATCTTTCCTTTAGGGAACAACCTGTAAGAGCTGGAAGATGAAAGCTCCGATTCCACACTTGATTCTCTTATATGCTACTTTCACTCAGAGTTTGAAGGTTGTGACCAAAAGAGGTTCTGGTAAGCAGTGTTCCTTTCTTCTCTCTCATTTTTATGGCGTCCAGTGGTGGTGCTACATTTTTGCATGGGCTTCTTGCGGAGAGGTTGAGAATGAATGGGCCTCCTTATTGTGGAAATGTAAATACAGCTTTAAATAAATTGAGCATACTCTTGGGGAATTAGAAATATAGGAATAGGATAAAAATTGTGGCTTATTTTATTTATTTCTATGAATTGAAATGGATTCTCAACCAAAAGCTTCAGTTTGATTTCACTTTATAGTATAATTTTCTTATGGTTCAGTATGATTTCATTGTATAATTTTTTTCTTTTATAAGGAATATCTTTTAATTTTGCATGGAAGTACTGTGATTTCTTTTCATGTTCACTTTTACTGCTACCATTTCAATGTCAGCTATGTTTAGGGTAGATCCTTTTTAGGGTTGTACTTCAGTTGATTTGCTGAATCACTTTATAAGTACTTAAGGAAAGCACCAGAGTTATTAAAAAAAAAAAACGTCATGGGAAAGCATCCTAATATATTACTAGGAAGTAGAGGTAAAGTAGAATGGTAATATGAAAGGGGCTGCTATATGGAAGAGTTTATGGAAAGCTTTGCATGTTTTCAGTTGACCGATGATACTTGGAGATAGTGAAGCATATGAGGCAATTGAAGAAATAGTGTTATGGATGGGAAGCTATAGCTTATGTATTAAGTAGCCAATAAGATAAAACCTTTACACACTCACGTTCTGATGTGATGTTACAGAATTTTTGAAGCTCCACCTTTTGGGTATTCTGGAAGAGGAGATGGATGGTGTTTAGTTGCTAGAACTGGAGTATGATCTATGTTAGTTCTCTACAGAAGAGATGATGTGTGAGAGATTGCAAAGTGTTGCGAGATCAAGAATTGCACAAACAGAAGTATCTTTCTACTTCAGAAGGGAGAGGGAATGGATGGTCTGAGATGCAGCTTTGGACCCTTCAATTAAGAGGTGTCAAAATCACATTGATTATATAATGAAAAGGACTATGTGTAAGGGAAACAGAGCAATTTGGGTCTTGTGGGTTTCAGCTTGGGAGAAAGTCTGCAGAGGGATTGAGGATTACTTCTGCATGGACAGGGCGATGGTGCAGCATTTTGAGCAAAATAAATTTGATTGAGCCTGTTGATTTTAGAAAATTTTGGTAGTTGGATAGCTGTTGTATCAGCAGATGTGATTGTATACAATGTGAAAAATAGTGTTTCTGTGTTTACACATATCATCTGTTCTTCTTGGTGGACCTTTTGAATGAAGGAAAACCTTAGGGCAGGATTATGTCATTTGAGTAGATTACTGGTAAATAGCAGATATCTTGATTTCTTTGTCTCCGCTTACAAAGAAAGTCAGGCATACCTGTGGGAATAAGAGTAGGTAGTAGAGCGAGCTAACCATGATGGAAGCTGACCCTTTCTGCAACTGTGATATCTCCTAGAATAGTAATTTATGTTAGAAAACACTTTACATGGATCATTGGCATACTGACCACCTAGATGAAAAACATTCTGTGTAAGGAGTATAATAAAATGGAACTATCTAAAATAGAAATATTGACTGAATTTAAAAAAAAAAACAACTCAATTTTCTGATTTTTTATCCTTGATTATATAAAATGGTTTTTATCCAGTTCTTTCTGGCTATGTCAGATCTATGATTTCTTTATTGAAATGCAAATGTGACATTCACCTCCCTCCCCAGTCATAAAATAGTGGTAACTGGTCCTTTCTGTAGATGCTCTAATTTGGGGGCAGGGGAACCTTTTATTAATGTGGGACTTTGGATATTTGAGAGGCACGGGAGCAAAACTAGAAATGCAGGACAGTTGGAAAATTCATATACCCTTCTGCTCCAGAGACCTGGAAAACCCAGTGATCTGTCTCAAATTCAACTATTATTTTAATGATATGATTATTTTAGGAGAGTGATAATAAAGATGCTGCCCCAAGTTTGGCAGAAGTTCTAGACCTTGCTCTCATGTATTTATGAATGTAGCTACTTGATACCTCCCCAACTGAATGCATTTTCTGTCTCATCATGTCAGAATGACAAATAAGGCAGATACTGAAGTTCATCTGCTTCTAAGGTTTATTTACTATTCTGTAAAATGTGGATTAAGATAGTCTCCCCCCTTGTGTCTGTGTTAAGACCACCGTGGATGGAAGTTTGTTTGCTATATGGACAGTAAGTGTGCTATTTGGGAATCAATGATACTACTTAATCCACATACGTTCATAACTTGACTCATTTTAGCTGATGCCTGTTACCATGGCACCTTTGTTGAGAGAAGCAGATATGTAGCTTACTGAAGAGTGTCATTACTGATCTCCACAGATCAAGTAGAAGAGTAGTGCACTTGGCATCCTCCCCTTAAAAGATTAATGGCTCAATCTTCATGCCCTGCTCAACATATAATAACCAGAGGCACCAAGGCCAGGGAGTAAAAATCACTTTTCGATGTTGATCTCACACACCAAAAAGGCTACTTATCCCTAGAATTTCCTCTTATTTAATGCATTCTTCAGTATCAATTTTATAAATCTTTTTGAAAATTCAGTCATCATGATTGAAAACCCAGTGCTTTTTTATGTGTCTTTGCTACAATATTACTTTTAATTCGCTATGACTACTAAAAAAAAAAACAAAAAAACAAAAAAACAAAAAACAGAACTGGAAGTTAATAACCAAGAATGTTTTAAATATGATTATCATGCACACAGTAATGTTGGATTTTTATGACATGTTAATTGTCTGTAGCATTTACTTTAGATGAACACATATGGTCATTCCATAAAAACTTAGAAGTAAGTATTTGTTTCTCATTAACAGAACTAATTTGAAAGCAATAGGAGCTCTTCATACACAAGCTGGAAATGTTTTATTTTTATCACATTGGCTTACACCCCCATTGCTATTAATTTAAGGAACAAATTAATTATAATAAGACTGTTATATCATCGTAACACCCTTGATTAAGATATTAAAATTCAACTCTATAGTGTTTTGTTTCAAATATCACTTTGTGTATATATCTAACAATCAAGATTTGAATTTGGTCTCAGGTAATGTTCTATAGTTGTGTATACTTTTAGAATCATGGCCCTTAATAACTATGGAGGCAGACACTCAATTTTGTTATACAATGGATTTTCTCTTGGAGCAATTTTATACTTTGGTTTTAGTTTTTATAAGGAACACTTGAAGAAAAAAGCAAGGCAATCAATAACACCTATTCTTCTCAAGTGTATGAATACTTTAGCAATTCAGTAAATAAACATTTGAATTGCTGTCATTCGCAAAATTCCATACAAAAACCACATATAAAGCAAATAGTTGCTTGGAGAGTCTTTGTATCCTAACCAGTTTGAAAAAGGTAACTTAAAGTCCTTGTTTGTTTGACTCTTTCTTCTGTCTTCTTTCTCTTCTTCCTTTCTCTGCCTTCCTCACTCTTCTTTATGTATTTTTTTGGCAAATATAAGAATATATTTGGAATATACCTACTGTGTCTTTGTAGACATTTTAAACCATAACAATACTGTCATTACTTTGTTTGAAGGGTCAGTGTTTATGAAATGTTATGTCTTTCCAAGGTCATTGCAAGAAAATTGTATGGTCTCTGTGAATAATGGTTGTTTGTAAATGTATATTTATGCTTTGTGTCACGAGGATAATTTGGGGCAGGATACATGAACAGGGTAATCATGTAAACCATTGAAGAGCTATTATGTATAAAGTATTAGAATAGCACATTTGGGGAACTGAAGTGTGAGTTGTGATTTGGTCCAGGAGTTTAGAACACTGAAGAGGAATAAAACGTGAGGTATCTGGAAGTAGAGATTAGGGAAGAGGCAGGGAGTTAGTCCTTTGGTCTGTTTCTCTTTGCTTTCATATCCATCCATAGACTATAAAATGCTGAGTGTAAGAACGATGATTCATGCATGTCCATAAACTACAGTGCCAAGTATCATGTGTGTTTCAGGGTCAGGGTTCAGTGAAATGCCCTAATGAAGAAATAATTGAGTAAATGAGTAGCTTTACTATTCAGGTTGGATTACCTAGTTAATATGCTATAATACCAACACAGTTTTAGAAAAATAAAGGTCAAATAAAGAAGAGGCATTTAGGAAAAACTTTTGTTTCTTAAACAGAAAGTAGTATAATATATAAGATTTCTACAGCAAAAGATAGAAACTCAGAATATCTAAGACATGATAAGGGTTTACTGGAAGACTGTGAAATTTGCAAATCATGAGGGTTTTTATGAGTTTGGAGTACAGTTCAAAATATGTTAGAAGGAAAGGAAATGAATCTTTAAATAATTACTACATTAGAACTTGCTGTATTTACTGCTGCTTTAAATAAGTACTGTCATTATGCAGGCATTCTGGTTTTAATTATATTGTTCAGTATGAACGACCCTGAAAAGGGTATAGCTCCTGATTACTGATACACAATAAATAAGCGAGTGACCTCAGTATAGGCAAAAAAAAAAAAAAAAAAAAAAAAAAAAAAACCCACACACTTATGACATTATATAAGAACAGTTAAGTCATTACATACATAAACTAAAAGGTATATTTTCTTCTAGAATGCATTTAAGGGACCTAAAATCTTCCTTATAACAGTTAGCTATGAGAGAGTAAGAGGGTTACCAGAGGAGTTGATATTGTCTTTATTCTGGAATCTGAAAATGGGCATCTGTTTGTGTAAAGAGACTTAGAAGCAATTCTTCCTGATAGCACTTGGAAAGCAAGTCTCACAAGAGATTTTACCAAAGTCATAAAATCTAAGCCAAAATAATTCATGAAAGATGAAGGCAGTTAAATAACCAAACACATAGTTTAGGTTCTAATCTTTGTTATTTCAGAACCATCTTTTCCTTAAGTATGAGAAATTATGCTGCTGTGTAAACGAAGTACAATTTTACTAAATAAGAGTGAGAAAGTCTAGTGGGGTGTTTCAATCTCATGCCAACGTGATTTATGTGCATTACCTCTCTTGGGCATTCCTGGAAGTCGATGAGTTTAATTCCACATGATTAAGAGACAACTTAGTCCCCTAGCATCTGCCTTTTATTATGTTTACCATGTGTTTATTCCGAGTTTGTCAAATATGTCAAAAAGTATGAAGCATTTCTCCCTTTATTCCTTTGGGATATCTTACAAGACCAAACTTCTGAGGTTTTGTTTCTGTACTTTTGACATGAAACAAAAATGCACTTTAGTTTTCCTTGGGTAAATTTTTCTATCTCTTTTTTAAAAATAATTTTTGAAATTAGATCTAGAATAATTCTGTCAACTTTTGACTGACGTAGCATTGGTTTATAACATGTAAGTTTATAACTTAAATCAACTTAAATCAGCCTATGTATATCCTACATTATGTTCACCACAAAAAGTCTAATTCCATTCTTTACCATACATTAATTTGAAGAAGTGTCTTTGATTAGAACATGTCTAACAAAGGGAACTTACATCTGACAAAATTGTCAAGTATCTTTGTTTAATAATCATCCTCTGTGCCTAGGAATTTCACCATAAGCTTGTTCAGTTTTACTTGTGAGTATAATTTTATGTAGAGTTTATATAGATTGATGTCAATTCTGGAGACTGATGCCTGGCTTATGGTGAATTTACTTGGAAAATTCAGTATGGAAGACTCTTGCACGTTGAATAGGATTTCAGAAGGGATAGGAATGTCCCAAGTTGAAAAATATAGCTGTGTTACATTGCATCACAGGAGTACGAAAATATACTTGCTCTTGTATAAAGAGGAGGGGAGGAATAGGGGGCAGCAGTGAGAAGCCAGTCGTTGGTGGATATATTAAGTCATGTGAAGGAATTGATGTTCATTCTAGAGATGGCGCAGAGGTGATCACTGCTGGACTGGAAGATGAAAGCCTGATCCATAAGCAGCTTACTGTAGACTTGAAGGTCATCAACGAGGTAGTTTGGAAAAGGGAAGTCTTCTATTAGTATCCTCCTGCTGCTTTAATAAATTCTCAAAAATTTAGTGGTTTAGAGCAACACACATTTGTTACCTTAGATTTTTGGAGGTCAAATGTCTGTGAAAGGTTGATATTGCTGAGTTCTTTGAGTAGGCTCTTGGGAAGCATCAGTTTCCGTTCCTCTTCCAGCTACTTAATGGCTCATGGTCTCCCATCACTCTAAAAGTCTGCTCCTGCTGTCCCATCTTCTTTGCCTCCAACTTTCCTGTCTCATTCCATTTTAAAAGCCTTTTTGATTACACTAGACCTGTCTAGATCAACTTGGAAACCCTCCACATCTCAAGATCCTTAATTCAGTCAAGTGCCTTTTGCCATGCCCTTTTCTAATGTAATGTAGTAACATGGTCTAGGTCTTAAGATGTGGACATCTTTGGAGAGGTCAGGGCATTATTCTGCCTATTACAACTGATAATTAGCTGAGTCAATCAATAAAGCTTATTGAGATGAGACTAGAGATTAGAGAAAGGATGACCAGTCAGGAATGGGGGGGGGATAAAAATGGTTAAGTTGAAAAATTTTGATGAGAGGATCATGTGATCTGTAGTCCATGATGAAAGAGAGAAAGGGATGTTGTTGAGGAGGTAAGGTGTGGTGGGGGGCAGAAAACCACAGAGAAAGAAGAAGGAGGGGCGGCAGGCAAAGAAAAATAAAAGAAATAGTTTCTAGTGACACTTTGGCTCTTGATAAATTCTAAGTTTCATGTGAACTTCACAAATGCATTTTCAGAAATACCCCCTTTTTCTTGTGTTATCCTGAAGGAGTATGGGTTCCTTTCAACAAAAAATGTCTGAAACAAAAATGATTTTATGATTCAGAGTAACAGTGGTGAAAATGGGGAAGAGAGAGAGCTATTTTAAAGTTAGAATCCACTGAGTTTGATGATTGAATGTAGGGCATTTGAAAGGAAGAGGTGGAGAAAATAATTCTGTAATAAGATTGTGATGTCATCAATTATGTTGAAACTCAAGAACAGAAACTTGAAAGGACCACTTATTTAAAGAGAGTAAGTAGGAAGGTCTTTGTGAATCAGATGAAGTATCAAATGAACATTTGGCATGGAATCTGAAGGATTTCAGGTATCTTACAAGGGAGTTTGAATTTTATCATGCAGAGCAAAATGTTTTAGCTGAAGTATTTAATTACTTTGCAAATCCCTTTAGTAGAAAATTCGGTCCGAAAGGTTGGACCACTTTCTTGGCAGAGCATTCATTGTGGACAGTATGGTCTATACACATACCATAAAGATGAACCTCCTTGATGTATATGTGATGTGGCTACCAAAATGTTTATGCCAGTCCATCAGTAAAGCGTTCTCTACAGAGAAGGGCAAGATACAATGGGTCACACATGACAGTGACATGGTCAGATCTGCTTTTGGACAGATAACACTTCTTGTAGGAAAGACTGTAGTGGGATTTCAGAGTTGGCATGTCAGTTATCTTAGTGAAAATCATTTTCAACTATAGTTAGGGCTTGAAAGGCAGTCAATGGACTGAAAATATGTTTCTAAAAAAAGAATAAATAGGGTCAAGTGAACACTTGGGGATGTAGTGTGAAATAATTTGAGAAGTTATGTTGATGGAATCCCAGTTACAGAGGTGGGGGAGCCGATTTCTTTCAAGGAGAGAAGAAATGGAATGAGTTCATCTGGAATGTATGAGCTCTGGCAGGAACTGGAAATATTGAGCTGAAGGATTTATTGGTCTGGAGTTGTGGCTCCTATAACAAATTACCCGTAGCCGCCATAACAAATCACTACAAACTGGGTGACTTGAAAGTATAGAAGTCTATTCTCTTGCAGTTCAGAAATCTGAAATCAGCGGTATTGGCCAAGGCCAAAGTCCTTCTGAAGGCTCTTGGGGAGAGTCCTTCTTCCAGTTTTTAGGGTCTCCAAGTGTTCCTTAGTTTATATGTGTGTCGTTCCAACCTCTGACTCCATCTTCACCTGGCTTCCTGTGTCTCTTCTCTCCCTTGCCTTTCTCTTATAAGGACACTTTGTCAGTGGATATAGGCTCTAGTTGGATCATCCAGGATGATCTCATCTCAAGGTTCTTAATCATATTTGTGAAGTTCCTTAATCTAAATAAGGTTCTGGGTAGGTGTATCTCTTGGAGAGCTACTATCCAACCCACCACAGAAGTCAAGACTAGAAATAAGGATTTTGAAACTGTCTTCATCTTGAGAGCATCATGACAGAATGAGATTACCCAGGAAGAGCTTGCAGAGGAAGAAGAGCAAAAGGAAAGGTGAAGGGAAAAGAAGCCACGGGTTTTGTGGAATACTATCCTAAAGAATTTGGCAGAGAAAGATGAGTCAGTCAGGGAAGGAGACTAAAAAAAAGTTACGAGAGAGGAAAGAAAACTTTGTATTTTTCTAGAAATCAGGGGAGTAGACAATTTCAACAAGTGAGAGTGAAGGGGTTAAATCCTGTGGAGAACTGTCAGGCAACTGAAAATCGGTCCTTCAATAAAAGTTCAGGCGAATTTAGAGATGGAGAGAAAATGGAATCTGAAAGAAGTTGGTGTCATATATATTTTTTTTTAAAATATGTGTTATTCAACTCAGTTTATTATAAGGGCTGTTTATTTAAGGGTTACTTTAAGTCTTTAGAAATTATTATATAAAACAATTGTAAAACGGTTATCTACCATGAGAATAATTGTACTATAGGAAGAATAAAATTGTGTTCAAACAAAATCTTTTACCTAGATTTGAAATAATTGGCCACAGATGAACCACCTGAAGGTAGGGTAATACTGAATTTTTTTTTTAACATTTTTTGTTAATTTTTTTCCACAGCGTAGGATTTGTCCCCTCAGGTGCAGTCACCATAGCTTTGCCACCACTGAAGTGCCCACAGTTGTCCACCACCCTCCACTGTGTTCTTCCCCCACTTCTCTACTCCTCCCTTCCCCCTCCCCTCCTGAGTGTGTCAGATCTACACCTTGCTATTAGTCAGAATGCTGAGAAGCAATGTGAGTGTCTCAGATCTAAGGTCTGTTCTCAGGGGTCGGCCTTACAGTTTATCTTTGTCTGATCCTTTGTTTGGTTTCTCTAGATTCCACATATAAGTGAAACTATCAGGTACTTATCTTTTTCCTTCTGACTTATTTTGCTTAGCATCATCCCTACTAGCACCATCCATGTTGCCTCAGAGTTTTGCTGAGTCGCGTTCCCTTATGCATATGTGCCACATCTGCCTGATTGAGTTTGCATGCCCTCACTTGGTACAAACAGATAGGAAAGCGCCTCTCACAAGTGTGTTACTCTTTGTCATGGTTAACCCTTTGCCGACCGTTGTTATTTGGCAGGACACTTCTACAGACAACTGATATTGACAACGGATATTGTCTGCAATGATGACTACTAAAATCACATGCTTTAAGTCATTTTCCAGAACTGGTTTAGGTTGTCCTGAGGAGTGTTCTCAAGCCTGTAGCACTCGAAACTAAGAACTTGGGTCTCAGTCCAGCTCCTACTGAGTCTTGTTGTTTGGGACAAGTCCCTAAACACTTGAAGTCTTCAGATTCCTTTTTTAGAAAAAAAAAAGTTTTGAACTACATCAGTAACTGCAAGTGTATCCTTTTGTTCAAATCAAAAGCATTTATTGAAAACCTTCAATGCTTACTCAGTAGATAAAGTGACAGTATTTTACATATTTGCAAATTCATCAGACATATGTTAGAGGGCCAGAATTTGTGGCCAGAGTGCTTGAGACCCATCCTTGATGGCATTTAACTTTATGCTGCACAGTTTTTCCTAATGCCAGAGCTCAGAGGTTGTTATCAGTTTAAAACAGGAATTTGATTTTATTAATAGAAAAAGTATGACATTTAGCCATGTAAAAAAAATCATATGGTATGTGGCTACAAAGCTAAAGTAAAAATAAGGCACTTTTTCCTTCAGGTGGTGAAGTGTCTAAGTAAAATTAGGTTTGGCAATTCAAGACACTAAACTGTGTTTCAGCCTATGTTTTGCTTATTTGCGGCAAATTTTCTTTTGTAGAGGAGTAGTCTCTTAAGACATCTGGAGTGCCGCCTTGTATGGAAAAATGTTGCCTTAAGGCAATGAAAATAGATAACTATGCCAAATTTTAAAATCTCTGAGGGTTATATAAATATGTATATTTATTTTAAAGGTATAAAACCCCCCTTGTGGGTATCTTAAACGCTATTCAATTATCTGTATTTTACTCACTCTACTAAAATATTTCACAATTGATATCACTACCTTGATTTTAGTAAGGTAGTGTCATTGGCTTTTTACTTTGCTCTCTAAAAGCTTATTCCGGTTACTTTGTATTCCACATATCACAGAAGTAGGTTATGAAATGATAAAAGAAATGTATCTTATATCAATAATGAGAAAAGTTAATATTTTCTCTTAAGTATATTTTCGTATCAGAAAAAAGAACAACTTGAAAAGATTCTGCCAGTGTTTCCTATAGGTATGTTCTGCAACGTTAACTGGACTCTCTACTGCCATCTGGTGGCTGCTCTGAGTTGGTGAAAATGTTCTACTAATCCCAGAAAGCGGAGAGAAAATGAACAGGGGAAGAAAACTAATGAATTCCTGTTCAGAAATTATTTTAATTGGTCCTAATATGTTTTTGGATCAAAATTGTATCTTATTTGTTTGCACAATGTATGCATTTTCATCTTGGTTATAGTCCCCATACAATTCCACCTGCCCCCCCCTTGTTTTGCTCCTACTCTCTTCTCCCCCCGTGTAGCGTGTCTCTGGTTTATAGTTGTGTATTGATTTTGAGTTTTACTTTATTATAATTAGTCTTTTTCCTGGTCCCTTATTTAGGTTTTCTAAATTCCTGCTATGAGTGAGACCATATGGTATTTTTCTTTTGCTTTCTGGCTTATTTCGCTGAGCATATTCCTTGCAGCACCATCCATGAAAAACGATGTAAAAAATATAAAATTTAAATATAATAATAAAAAATAAAACAACAAAAAATAAAATTAAAATAAAATAGAAAAAGAGGTAAAAAAAATGTATCTTCTTTGGTTTATTATTGCCTTAGGTTAAAAAAAGCGTATGATTTCTGGGTTTTGTTGTTTTTTTTTTTATAATAGAAGTGTTCACTGAATTTTTTTGAGACAGAAAGAATATTTTATTTTTCACGATATAATAGGCAAGTCAATTTACAGTCTTTACAATCTTGTATTATCAAAGTTCAAGTTATATAGACAATGATAGACAATGGCACTCATATTATAAAGTATCTGGAACACTCCTTTTAATATATTGCTGCCATTAAGGTTTTGTCATTGTAGTGGTTCAAGTATCAGAAGAAGTCATTACAGATTTTCCAGTTGTTTACTAATATAAATGAGAACTGGTGGTAGGAATATGGAAGTGAAACACATGTAATCTGCTTACATTTTCCTGCTGGTCCCAAATACTGGCCTGGGACAGGAGGTGTGGGTCCTGAGGATAGTTAAGCTAATGCAGAGTTCTGCTCACCAGGCAAAGTCACCTTGAAAAAGCTGTTGCTTTTATCCGCATATACTAAAAGAATGAGGTTCAGGTAGAAAGGAAATTCTTGGTTGATAAAGTTTTGCTTTTTAAAAACAAGACTTTCTAAAGTGACTTAGCTATTATAAACATTTTCCACTTAAAGGAATATAAACCTTCCCCCACCCCCTTCTCCCTCCACCTCCCCATCTGGCCATGCCCCCTCTTCTCTCTCTCTCTCTTTCATTATAACACTCTTTCCAAACTTTGAAGAGAATCTCCAAGTGTTTCTAGATAGGAGTACTTGATATAATGTCTACAGCTCTGTTGGTGATAGTTTCTTTTGGGATTTATGTACTTCTGACCTTATGTTACATGGAAGTTTCTTCATTTTCCCAAAAGACAAAGTAATACATTTTGTATACAGTTGTAAAGAAGAGTTTTTTGAATCCTTACTGTATTATGTACTCGGTAGCATTGAGTAAACTCCAGCTACTCTTGGGCATAATAGAGATTTGACTCTTGGAGTCCTCATTCAAGAAATAACAGTATAGGAAGATTTAGGAAAAGAACCAGGTAAAATGGCGTAGCTTCGTTAAGCTTTGATCGCTTCATTCTTTGTTTTCCACATCCAGGAGTCGTATTCTGAAAATTGTTCATACAGTTTCCCCCATAGCTTTGGTGGTTATTGTTTATGAAACATATGGGAGTACTTATTTTTGTAGCTGCATGCTTTTTCACATTATAAAATCCATGTATCTGTCATAACTTTGGAAGTGGTGGTGCTAGCCACATTGCCCTTTCATAGTCACTTCTCATTCCTCTTATATTTTGCAAATATTTTCAAACAATGCATACTATAAACAAGCAATTGGACTGAATTCTCCAGGGGATTAAAAAAAGATGAGCCATCCACTGTCTGCATTGTTAAAGATCTTGCAAAAAATAAGTGATGTGAAACATAGAGCTGGAGTGTCTTAGTTTTCTTTTCCTGCTGCAAAAGTCACTGAAGACTTAGTCACTTGAAGTAACACACATTTTGTAAAGGTCTAGAGATCAGAAGTCCTAAAATCAAGTTGTCAGCAGGACTTCATTCTCTCAGGAGGCTCCAGGGGAGAATCTGTTTCATTGCCTTTAGTTTCTAAAAGATATCTGCATTCCTTGTCTTGTGGCTCCTCCCTGAACTCAAATCCAGTGGCAGAGCATCTTCCATACCCTCGCTGTTGCTCCCTCTCCTTCTGTTGTCACATCTCCTCCTTCTGACTCTTCAGTTTCCTTCTTACATGGATCCTTGTGTTTACATTTAGACTCCCCATGGTTGAACTAGAATAATGTCCTGACCTTAAGATCCTTTTATTTAAAAAAAAAATTATTTATACAAGCACTGGGTACGGTCACAAGCGCGGGAGGGTGAGAGGATTCACCAGAGCCAGAACGGGGGACAAACAGGCAGACTGACGAAATACACTGCTGAGGGGAGCAGCGGGTGGCAGGAGAGGTCTGTCGTGCCATGTGGGACCCTCACCCAGTGGCCAGGGATCGAACAGGCGCTGCAGAGGCTGCGGGCAGCTTTGCAGCCCAGCGCTCAACCACTGTGCCACTGGGGGAGGCCCAAGATCCTTAATCCTATCTGCAGTGTCCCTCCCTAAAGCTACTTGGGTACCATGGTCACTGGTTCCAGGAATTAGGATGTGGAAAATTTTCAGGAACATCATTCAGTCTATCCCAGAAGCATACGAAGAGTGGCTTCTACATGAAAGCTGCAGTGCCCGTACATTAGGGCACAGTGTAGGTGTAAGTCAGAGGGAGGGAGTGTGTCAGGAGAAATGGTGGAAAAAGATAAGTAGGAGCCCAAAGATAAGGGACTTTGTATGATTTGAGAAGAAACATGATTATTATCCTCTAGAAAATAAAAGAGCCACTGAAGAAGTGGCTCTAGAAAAAAAAGAGCCACTGATGCACGTATGCGTAGGAGTCGCCTGATCAGAGAAGTGGGAAAGAGCTTTGAGACTGGAGATTGGGAGATGTGGGCAATTGTTAGGTGAGGAATTGTGAATTGAGGCTGTAACACTGGCCCAGAATGGAACAGATGGGTTGGTGGCTAGTACAGTATAGAATTAATAAAAACTAGTGGTTTGTTGTGTAATTGGAGAGAGGAGATAGGTGGAATGTAATGTCAGCTTTATTTATTAAACTGAAAATTCCGTTGAGAATTAATAGCTTAACGTCGCTTCTCTAGACTATGTACGTCCTGGCCAAATACATATTTAGGTTTCTAGTATATATCTTTTGTGATTTGGCTTCAAGTCTGACTCAGTCTACATCTGACCTCAAAGTCTTTGGGAGCTGAATCCCTCCTGTGTAGTATCTCTCTTACACAGAGCATTTTCCTAATGCCAATGATTCTTCCTTAGAGTTCTTTCAATTTTTTTTTTTCTATGATATGTGCTTATAATGGAGGATTGTATCAGTGAGTCTTCTTTTGCTGATTTCAGCAAAATACCTGAAATGAACACAGGGCAGAGCATTTTTCAAGGTGTCAGGCTTCTTTTAAAATAGGGTGGCATGTAATGTATGCATACCTGACTGCATATACACGTAGGCACCCACATAACACACACGTCTGCATACAGATGTACCCAGTTAACTGTTCATTCATGAAACACACACTTGTCAAGGAACCACTATGTACCAGGTGCTGAGGATTCAAAAATGATTAGGATCTGTGATTGCTGCATTTTTTAACATCTGTGTTTTATTTACCCAACTAAATAGTGTAAGCTCATGCTTATACTTCATGGAGTCGTTGCATAATTAGTACTCAATACATATTTGTATTTGATTGCTGGATTTAAGCACGTTGATGAATCTCGTCACTGTTCTCGTATTTTCCTGCGGCGATTTATGTGCGTGTTGGTATCCCCAGTAATGGAAGTACCTTGAAGAATCAGCTCTAGATAGCTCAACTTCATAACCTTTATAAGCCCTCACCCAGGACTTTGCACATAGCATTCTCTGACTGATTGTTATGTAAGGAAATGAATGAATTTAACTTACATGGAATGGAAAGTTGTTTTATTTTATTTTATTTATTTATTTTTTTTAGGTTGAGGGAGAATTAAACTTTATCTTTACCTAGCAGGGTGATCTGACCATTCATAGTTGCTGTCCATAATTCATGACTGTGGTTGTAACAGCTGAAGCCAGAAACACCGAAGAAGTGTATCTTGAGGTGACATTTCTTCTTTTGCCCAGAAGAGCAGCTTTTTAGTTCCTTCATTGTCACGGGAATGGTGCAGCTTTTTCCTCACTTTTATCCTTGGAGTTTTGACCAAATGTGTTCATATGTAGGTCATTCCATGAAGGAGGACGAGACGCAGGAAAGGCATCTTGGGCGAAGGGCGCGCCTGCCAGGAGTGGGGCTTGTGCCAAGGCAGCTGCTCAATGCCTCCACGTCTCCCAAGACAGATCACAGCAAACCCTGGGAATGCTGGTGAAAAGAAGTGGCCTACAACATTGAGGGTGTTTTATTTTAATTCAGAACATGAATTAGTTCAATTTGGCAACTTGCACATTCATTCTGCCACTCTGTAACTGACATGCCGCTCTGCAATGAACAGTGGTGACTTACTGTTTGTTTCAAAGGCATGTTTTTGCTTCTTTGGGAGACGTGCTTAGTTTGTTTTGTTCAATTTTTAATGATACATGATTTTATTTTAAATTTCTTTGGAAACTGCTTTGTATCCTAGGGTTTCCGGCTTTCTATGAATTGAGAGGAGGTTATTACCTTCTAAGTTTTCAATTAGGAAAACAAAGCAAGTTTGGAAGCTCCATTGGGATCTTGTAAACTCTCTCAAAGCATGTTCTGAATGAGACAATTTCTGTGCAACTAGCTCTAATTGTCTGAGATGAGACAATCTACAGAAGCTAATTGGAGAGAGTCTCTTTCTGCAGCATGCATGGAATTCATACAACAATAATTTTGCATCTTTGCGTTGTTTTTTGGTTTTTTATTTTGGGTTTTTTTCTTTGTTGGTTTCTTGGTCCACCATTCCTTTCAGTAACCAGCATTTTTAAGGGAAATTTTTCTCAATTTAAATTTACTTATTCTTCAATCATAAGGTTCAGGCTATGGGTTTACGTATAGCACCTTCTTGAATTTCGCACCATGTTCCAAAATCCTCAATAACTTTTTTATCTGATAAGGATAAAACTGTGTAAACTGAGTAAACTGTGGCATTACCTGCATGTAATGATAAATTCTGTTTCAATTTAATGTTTGCATTCTGAATTATAGCTGCTAGGTACAGAATAGTATTTATCACATTTCCTTTCTTATCACCCCCTGAGTGATTACACTGTTGACATATTCTGAATTAGACAAGAACATATGCTTGACTAAATTGATGCCTCACATAGAAAGTTGCATATAATGAATTTCATTTGTGCAGTTATTTTAATTTTTGATTACATTCTTTGGTTTTAGTTTTATGTTGTTTACGCTTCCCCAAATCTGTTCCTTCATGACTTAAAAAATAAGTCTTCTCTGAAACTAACCATGCAGACTTCTTATCATCCTGGCTTGAAGACATCAGGCTCAGTATAATTACGGAAAAATATTTAAACATTATAGATACATGCTAATAATTATTTATCATCCTCAATTTGACTTGTAGTTTATAATCGTCACTTGAATAAGTAAGAAAAAATAGAATCATATTGACAATTTTGGGGATATGATTGGGAGGTTTTTCCGAAAGCTCTTTGTGTCAGATGATCTTCTCTACAAATCTTCTGGTGATGCCTGGCAACTCTGGAGGAAATCTCTCACATCAGGTGGAGCGGAGGACAAGAGTCTTAAGGAAGAGGTAGCTGAGAATGCAGGGTAAGGAAAGTTTCTGAGGGAGAGTACTGTGTAACCTCTGGTGATCTAGTAGAGACTTGTGCCTTCCACTCTCTCTTTTCTGTGCCCAGTGTCACACTTTGCCATCACACAATTCTGTGATAAAATAAAACGAGTTTTCCTCATAGTAGAAAGAGATAGGAATTTTGAAGACAGTGAAAAGTGCCAGTGGATAAGACTCCTTAAATAAATATGTATCTGTTAAGAAACTTCCAGAAAAAGTTCAAGACCAGGAAAAATGATGTGATAGCCAGATGTTTTGAATTAAGGAAGACATCTAGATGCTGTTGGAGATTATTTTTAAATGAGAACACTTAGTTCATGTTGCCATGTGGCTCTGCCATACCATCTGCAAATTAGTGTTCAATGACAAATTATTAAAACTTCTATTCAAACTCATGATCAAATTTAATTTAGATCCCACATCTCTAGATATTACAAACATAAAATAACATGAATTTGCACTAATACATGAAGAGATAATGAGAATTTGGTTTCATGTGTATATAAATGTAAACATACATTCTACTTTTTTACAGACAATTTATTTATTTTTTTTTTTCAAATATTAAATTTTATTTTTATATTCCCCCATACAATTGCAAACGCCCACTCTGACCCCAATCCTTCCCCTCCCGCCCCCCACCCCCCAAAAAGTGTCTCTGGTTCATAGTTTTTTGTTGATTTTGATTTTCACTTTCTTATATTCATTTTCCTGGTCCCTTATTTAAGTTTTCTAGATTCCTGCTATGAGTGAGACCATCCGGTATTTTTCTTTTTCTTTTTGGCTTATTTCGCTGAGCATGATCCCTTCCAGTGCCATCCATGTTGCTGCAAATTGCATGTGTTTATCTTTTTTGAATGCTGAGTAATATTCCATGGTATATATGTACCACATCTTCTTGATCCAGTCATCTATTTTGGGCATTTGGGTTGTTTCCAAAGCTTAGCTATTGTAAACAGTGCTGCTATAAACATAGGAGTGCAGGTGCTCTTTGGAATTGATGTTTCTGTGTCCTTTGGGTAAATACCTAGGAGTGGAATTGCTGGATCCTATGGAAGCTCTATGTTTAGTAGGTCCAGAAATCTCCACACAGCTCTCCATAGTGGTTGGACCAGTTTGCACTCCCACCAACAGTGCACAAGAGTTCCTTTTTCTCCACATCCTCGCCAACATTTGTTGTTGCTAGTTTTTTTAATATGTGCCATTCTCACTGGTGTGAGATGGTATCTCATGGTAGTTTTGATTTGCATTTCCCTGATTACAAGTGATGTTGAACATTTTTCATATGTCTGTTGGCCATTTGCATTTCCTCTTCAGAGAAGTTTCTTTTTAGCTCTTCTGCCCATTTTTTGACTGGATTATTTTCTTTGTTGTTGCTGAGTCTCATCAGCTCTTTGCAGATTTTGTGATCAGTCCTTTATCATTAGTGTTGGGTGCAAAAATGTTCTCCCAGTTGGTGGGGTTTCTCTTTGTTTTTGTTATTGTCTCTTTTGCTGTGCAGAAGCTCTTTAATTTGATGTAGTCCCAGCTGTTTATCTTTCTCTTCACTATCACTGCTTTGGGTGATGTGTCTGTAAAGATGTCTTTGATGTGCAAATCCCGTAGTGTTTCGCCTATATTTCCTTCTATGTATTTTATGGTTTCAGGTCTTATGTCTAGTTCTTTAATCCATTTTGAGTTGATTTTTGTGTATGGTGTGAGGTAGTGGTCAAGCTTCATTCTTTTGCATGTAGCGACCCAGTTTTCCCAGCACCATCTATTGAACAAACTTTCTTTGCTCCAATGCATAGTCTTTGCTCCTTTGTCAAAGATTAGTTGACCATAAATCTGTGGGTTTATTTCTGGATTTTCTATTCGATTCCATTGGTCTGTATGTCTGTTCTTGTTCCAATACCATGCAGTTTTGATGATTATGGCTTTGTAGTATAGTTTGAAGTCTGGGAGTGTGATGCCTCCATTTCCTTCTTTTTTTTTCAGTAGAGCTTTGGCTATTCGGGGTTTTTGGTGATTCCATATGAATTTCATCAATAATTGTTCTATTTCTTTGAAGAATGCCATTGAGATTTTGATTGGAATAGCATTGAATCTGTATATTGCTTTTGGTAGGATGGCCATTTTAATAATGTTTATTCTTCCAATCCATGAGCAGGGGATGTCTTTCCATTTCTTTGTGTCTTCTTCTATTTCTTTTAACAGTGTTTTATAGTTTTCTTTGTATAGGTCCTTTACCTCTTTTGTTAGATTTATTCCCAAATATTTGATTTTTTTTGTTTCGATAATAAAAGGGGTGGTTTTTTTGATTTCTTCTTCTTCAGATTTATTGTTTGTCAGACAATTTAGATATTTATTAGGGGTAGATACTTTTTCTCTACTGCCGTTGCTTTTTCTTAGCATTAGGCAATCCATGGGTAGGGTGGAATGCTTTCAGTTGGTGCTGTTTTTGCTTTTAAATATAGAGCAAGAACAATTTTAAAGTGAGGGTGTCCCCGGTGGCGCAGTGGATGAGCGCTGGGCTGCAAGGCTGCCCGCAGTCTCTGTAGTGCTGGTTCAATCCCCAGCCACTGGCGAGGGTCCCACATGGCACGACAGACCTCTCCTGCCGCGCCCGCTGCTCCCTTTGGCAATGTATTTCGTTAGTCTACCTGTTCTGTTCCCCGCTCTGGCTCTGGTGAATTCTCTCACCCTCCTGCACCTCTGACTGTGCCCAGTGCTTGTATAAATAAATAAACAAACAAACAAACAAACAAACAAACAAACAAATAAATAAATAAATCTTTAAAAAAAAAGGAAATATTTTGATTCATGCAAATGAGAAGAGTAAGTGTGTTTTCTGTCCATTCGTACAAACTCTTCTTAAAGTCTCATAGCTATTTGCTTTTAAAGTGATTGGGTTGAGTGTTTTATTTAACAGAACATTCTGGGAGTTATTAAAATGTGCCACTGCTCTTCAAAATTTATCTTTATTTAATACCCTTCAACATATATTTGTGAGTTGTCTTCTGTGCACCAGCTACTATTCTCAGCATTAGAGATGAAAGGATAGGTGCTTCTCCGTGGTGTGCACAGTCAAATAGCAATAAAACAAGATGATTTTACAGTATTTCATGCTGTGAATGAACTTAAAACAAGGTATCATAATCATGCTTGGCAAAGCTAGCTACTTAAGGTAGGGTGGCCAAGTGACGTTTCTTTGAGGAGATATCTTTGTATTGAGACTTGACGATGAATAAAATGCTCATTAAGCAATAATCTGGGGAAAGCTCGTTCAGACCAGAGGGAATAGTGAACACCAAAGGCATGCAGCAGGAGCAAACTTGACATTTATAAGAAATAGAACAAAGGTCAATTATCACTGACAAGTAGTGACCAAGAATCATACAGTGAAACAACTAAGGATTTTGAAATTCTGCAAAACAATGGAGGAGCGAAGTGGAAGGTGATGTTGGAGAATTAGCTGTGTGCCTGAAGGTCATGATTTGGAATTTGCATTTTATTCTCAGCGTCATATGAAGCCCCTGAAATCTAGGAGATGGAACTATGATAAGATGTGATTCACATTTTTTAAAGGTTATTTTGATGGTGGAGTAAGAGGTTTTTCAAGTCATCCTAGCAAGAGAAGCATTAGAGAATTAGTAAATAAAATGCTTTTAGTTGGTGCTGTTTTTGCTCTTGAATAGCCTGCTAAATCATTATAGGGAGATAAGAATTTTTCTCTTTTAGGTCTAGTGTGCTGAATTGAAGATGGAAAGATAAAGACTGGCTTGGTTGACAGTTTCAAAATAAAACTGAATGGGACTTGATGGATTAGATGTGGAGGATGAGGAATATATAATACATAAGGAACTATGAATGACTTTGAAGTTTTGGGAGCAACTCAGTTCATGGTGGGGATATTGGTTGAGGTGGGGACAGTTGGAGGGGAGAGATTATTATTTTTGACATAATAAATTTGAGATGCCCATTTAAATTTCATAAGCATTTTTCAAGGCATCTGCAGACAGCTCATTATTAGACAGGTCAAGACTGGGTATCTTAACAGAAAGAGTCACTGGCTTGTAAATTGTACTTAAAGCCACTTGCCTGGATGAGATCACTCAAGCTGAGTGTAAGTAGATATAAAATATAGAGGTCATAGTTGGGGCCCTAGGATGCTTCAACATTTCAGGCATTGGCAAAGGGATCTCTGAGATGCACTGAGTGGGATAGGAGAAAAACTGAATGTGATTTCATGGTGGCCCAGAGTGATTAAAAAAAAGATGAAATCAAATGCATTGACTGGAACTGAGAGTAGAATAATGTGAAGGTGCTATTGCCCATTGGATTTGGACATATGTACAACTATTAGTCATGGAAAGCAATTACTTGAGAATGAACATGAGAGAAAAGTAGAGAATGGTGGCTAGACGGAGGCCAAGGGATCCAGCCTCTGTGCCTTATTTTCAATATTGGTGTTATTGCACCATATTTAGAGTCCTCTGTTGTGTGCTCGTGGAGGTTAATATGCCCTACTGGATATCTCTAAGTCAGTATGTAGGCCAAAGGAAAAACGAAGAGAATGGAAGCATAGAGCTCAAACTATTTTAGGATTAAAAAAAAAAAAAAAAAAAAAAAAAAAAACTAGTTCACAGCAAAGTGATAGAAATTTATTTCACAAACCCATATTCCTCATGCCCACTGTCCTATTAGATCTATTATGTAATGAAAAGCTGAGTTAATTATTCCTGCCACCTGCAACTAATGAAATTAGATGTGAAATTTCTGATAGGTACAGATGGCCATTTAAAAATAACAAAAAAAAGCTTCTCTCTTTTCCTATCAGCTGGTCAAATCTGATAAGTTAGAAATGTTCAGACCATGAAATAAATCAATGACCATCCTTCCTCATATGTATAAATAATAAGCACGAATGACAACTACCTCAAGCTCAAATAAACTGCTTTTTTATTTAGATTTAGAGCCTAAAAGCCAATTAAGTGTACCGTGCTGACACATTGTGTTTTAAAATTGTTTGGTAGAGGTTTAACATAGTTGAATTATTCCAGCTTAAAAAATGAGGAATCTGTTCAGATCCACATATGTACCAATGCAATGACGATTTTACACCTCACTGTGAAACCAGTGCATGGATATTCAAGGCTTAAGATGACCAACAAGCTGAGGGAGGCACGGGACCATTAGAATTCACTGAAGAACAGTGTTGAACAATCTAATGTTGAAGTCTAGAATGTCAGAGACCATGTGGTATAGCTTCCTCATCATAGATGGGATAAACTTGTTCAGCTGGTTGAAAGACCTGGTAGGTTGGACCGTCAATGATAATGTGGTTGTCTTTGTAGAAACAGTTTAGAAGAATTATATGTGGTCTAAAAAGAGATCATAGCTGTGGGTTAGACTAATCTTTCTGCATTACTCCCTCTGCAGGATGCCAGGGGAAAAGAAAGTGTTGACTAAGTAGTATATTTGAATTACAGAGAGCAGCATCAGTATCATTATTGAATGAAAATTCATGTGTAAAGAAATGACTTGTGTGCCCATCTATTTAGTTTTTAATCAGTTTTGTCCACACAGAATGATATAACATATTATATATAGATTGGAGAAAACCCAATTGAATTTTAGAAATCGGAAAATGCATATTTGAACCTTATGTTTCAATTCAATTATATTGCTTTGCCATGACATCATTTTTTGATAAATAATTTAAAAGTGTCAACCTTCTGGGTTTTGCAAAAGATATACTTTTGGGCAAACTTAACTACATATTTTTGGATCCTTACCATTTTCTTCTCTTGAATATAAAAGATTTGGAATATGTCTTGACTAATTTTTTAGTTGTAATTAAAATGTCAAATTACAAGTTGTTAAAATACATCTCTCTGATACTAATAATTTCTTTCCCTTAAAAAACATTTATCTGTTATTTAATTTCATACCATCTAGATTTGCTTAGGCAAATATAATAAAAGTGCCTGTTTTTATAATTTGCCTATAAGTGAACATAGTTATATATATATATAATTATATATATATATAATTCATTGTGCAAAATAGTATATGTTCATAAAATGGAATGTGTAAAAAATGAAAGACAAACATATCCCTAGGATGAAAAACAAAAACAAAAAGAGAGGCTTATGGCTAATACTATACATGGATTATCACACTACTATTCTAAAAGTCACCTTTGCATGTCATATCCTCAGGCACAATTACCCTAGTCACCTCTCCAAGTGTTACCCCTCCCCCAGCTTGTCACATTACCAATTCTATATTTATTAATAACACGCATGGTCTTCTGAAAGCATTTTTTAAAATTTCTTTACTTTTTTAGTCTCCCCTTGCGTATAGCAGAGTTTTTATTTTTGGTCCCTCCTGTATCCACAGCAGCTAGAAGAATGCTTGCTTTGTTTTGATAAATCTCAATGAAATTAATGCTGACATTTTCTTCATTGTAATTTTAATTAAAAAAAAATCAAGTCCATTTCTATTGATTTTAGATATGTCTCCTTTTCTAATATGTGCATTTAATGCTATTAATATCCCTCTAAGCACTGCTTTCACTGCATCCCACAAATTTTGCTAAGGTATGTTTTCATTGTCTAACTTCACTATTATTAAAATTTTTCTTGAAATTTTTACTTTAATCATGGATTATATATTTTGAATATAAATAACACAATATGTGGAGATTTTTCAACTATCTGTCATTCTAGTTTAATTCATTTATGGTCTGAGATGATACATTGAGTGATTTATATTTAGTAATTTTTAGGTTTATTCCTAGGTAATTTTTTTGGTGTAATTGTAAATGGGATCACATTTTAAATTTCTTCCTTTCCTGTCTCATATAAAGCATGGCAACTGATTTATGTGTGTTGATTTTATACTCTGCTACTTTGCTAAACATATTGTTTCAATTAGTTTTTCTGTGGAATCTTGAAGGTCCTTTATGTATATTATTGTCATTTGCAAATAATGATAGCTCTGTTTCTTCTATCTCAATTTGGGTTCCTTTTATATCTTTATTTTGTCTAATTTTTCTAGCTACAACTTCCAGTACTATGTTGAATAGCAATGGTGTGAGTGGATCTCCTTGTCTTGTACCAGATCTTAGTGGAAAAACCTTAAGTTTTTCACCATTGAGAATATCAGCTAAAGGTTTGTTGTAAAAATGGCTTTTATTATGTTAAGGTATTTTCTGTTTACCCCCAGTTTTTCAGGGGGTGTCAACATAAATGGTTGTTGGATCTTATCAAATGCTTTCTTAGCATCTATTGCTATGATCATGTTGTTTTTACCTTTCCTTTTATAGATGTGGTGAATTACCTTGATTGATTTTCAGTCACTAAATCATCCTTGTGTTTCTAATATGAATCCCACTTGGTCATGGTGTATGATCGTTTTAATGCATTGTTGGGTTTCCTTTGCTAGGATTTTATTTAGAATTTTTGTGTCTGTGTCCGTTAGGGAGGCTGGCTGTAATTTTCTTTTTTGTGCGTTGTCTTTGTTTGGTTTTGGTTTTAATGTTGGACTCATAAAAAGTATTTGGAAGTATTCCTTCTTTTTCCATTGTTTGGAAGAATTTGAGCAGCTTAGATATAGACATTAATTTATCTTTGAAAGTTTGGTAGAATTCACTTGTGAAGCCATCTGGTCCTGGACTCTTATTTTTGGGGAGAGTTGATTACTGTTTCAATTTCCTTGCTGGTGATTGGTTTATTCAGGGTTTCTGTTTCTTCCCTATTCAGTCTTGGATGATTGTATAATTCGATGAATTTGTCCATCTCTTTGAGGTTATTGAATTTGTTAGCAAATATATGTGCATAGCAGTCTCCAATTATCCTCTGAAATTTGGCACTATCTGTTGTGATTTCTCTCCTTTCATTTTTGATTCTATTTGAGATTTCTTCCTTATTTTCTCAGTGAGCCTTGCTAGAGGTTTTTCTATTTTATTTTTTCAAAGAAACGACTTTGGTTTCATTGATCTTTTGGGCTGTCTTTTTAATTTCTATTTCCTTTACTTCTGCTTTGATTTGTATTATTTCTGCTCTGCTGCTAGCTTTTGGATTTGTTCTTTTCTAATTCCTGAAGTTGAGAGAGGTTATTTAGTTGATTTCTGAAAGCCTTCTTTGAGGGTACCAGCTCTCAATTGAAATTGCCAGTTAATGTAGAATTTTATATCCTTTGTGAGAACTGGCAAAACTACCACTAATGTTTTTTCATTCAAGCCACAAATGTGACTCAGAGCCAGTAGGAAGATTATACAAACCCATTCTTGAAATAGTAGCTATCTCCATTTGGCAATGGTTACTAGAACCAGTTGCCTCTCTAAGACCCGGGAACATTGTTGCCAGGCCCAGTTATAGCCTCTTCATTTCTTCTTACCTTATGTCTGTCCTGAATCTTTTACATTGAAACCAGACTTTTGTTTGTGCCCTGCTGTCTACCCTTCAGGCCTCTGAAACATGATTCAAGCATCATAATCTTTAACACAGTTCTGTTGGTGTCCTCTTGACACTAGTGATTTGATGCATCTCTCAGACCAGACAGTCTACATCTCAGCATTTGTAGGCCACATCTAAAATTGGCCTAGCATGCAAGGTTCACCTCTTACGTTATCTAATCCTTGAGTGTTTTCCTAATGCTGGAAATAATTTTTCAAGAACCTTCCCAAACTAATAGTACTGTGTTCTATTACATTAGTCTTGTCTCCTATTGTGATCACGGTCAACTTGGAAGAGTTAGGCTTTATGTCCAGGCACTTTTAATAGGAAGGAAAGAAGAGAGAATGTGAGTGTTGAATGGAGGAAAAGTATTGTGGGGATGAAGTGGCCTCCAATATGACTAAAGGATGATGGATAACACAGAAAAACAATAACAAAAACACAACAATTGAGTTGAAGGACAAATGTTATCTGTTTTCGAAATTAGCTGAAAACTTTCAAAGGAAAATCTGAATTTGAACTCTACCACTAGTTATGAGGCTTTTACTAGTTCAAAGTTACCTAGGCTCTTTAATCCAGAGACCTCTCATATATGAAGTAAGAACAGTAATAGTGCATCTCATAGCATTGTTGATAATGCAAGTAATGTATTTATTGTAGTATTTGATGCATAGTCAGTGCTCAGTACATTAGCAGTCATTTAATTATAAAGCACAGCATAAAGTATTTGAGATCTAAATTTAAGATAATTTAGAAACATTTATTTAGTTACACACATAGGGACTTTGATCAGATACCTTCTCCTGAAACATAAAGCTACTCTTTCTTAATTATGATGATAGAGATTATCGTTATTATATACTCAGAAATATTTCTAGATACGTATTATGAACAATGGTTGTGGGAGACAGAAAAAAAAAATCAAGTTTTTCTTGGAACGTTATGTACTCTCACTCTATCACTTCTAAGACCTTAGATACTAGATTTCATACACTGTAACCTATGAGTCAGTAAGCATGAACTCCCAATATCAGTTTATTTGCAGTGGGTCACCCATTTATCAGCAGACCTTTCAAAATGATGGATAGGAGGAAAGTTTAGAAGGCACCCTGCGGAGAGAACAACAGGTTGTCATAATCTCCTGGAACAGTACTGACCGAACACCATTAACAGGATCTACATAATGCATAATGTGCTTAAAGGTGTCCTAAACCAACTGGAACAGTCATACACCAAGCATATGATAAGGAAAACAATGTAAACATTGCCTGTAAAGCGGGAGGTAAGTTTTCTTAAAGAGAAAAAGGGTTTGGGATCCATTTTAGAACCATTTTGAATGCCTTTGCCTAAGTGTTGTCACTTTTCTTTTTTTTTTTAAAAAAGCAAGTTTGAAACAAGTTTGGCTGGGGATCTAACTCATGCTGCAGTGGCTGCGGATAGCGTCATAGGTTGCGTCTTAACCCCTTGCGCCACCAGGGAGGCCCCAAATATTGTCACTTTTCTGCCCAGTGCATATTATTAGTCACTTTATTTTAGAACTCAGGTAGCTAAAGATTAATTTTCACTAGAGAGGTTCTGCTAAGCTTATCTAGAAGATGACCTTTTTGTAATGTTAAACTGACACAGCTGAAAGACGGGGTGTCATTTACTGCAAAACAATTTTCTCTTTTGGTGGGAGAGTAGTAAGAGCATTGGACTTGTAAATGATGTCAGTATTGTTGGTCTAGATACGACTGAACAGTTTAGTAATGTACATAATTATCATGACTGCCTGAGAGCTCCAGGCACCTTTTCACTTTTGATCATGATTTTTCAACTTCTGACACCTAAATTACAAATCAAGTGGTAGGAGGTGAACCATGATGCCAGAGGCATGGCTTTGTCATGCCAGCCAGCTCACAGCTGGGCTTTGTGAAGGGAGGGTGACTTATCAAAAATGGCAAAGGGCTGGGAAAGAAAAGTTTTATCAGTTCAGCACTCACTGGATGGCATCACATCATTTTGTATTTATAAACTTTAGAGACAAAAGGCATTGCTATTTTGGGAAGGTTTGTATTTTTCGATATTGGACATTAAATATCTCCATTATAAAGAAGCATGATTAATAGCATTTGGGCAAGTAAACGTTTTAGAGCTGGAGAATTTGATGTTAAATTTGTAATTTGTTTGTACCATAACCAAATTACAGGCATAGAGGGGCGCTGGTTAGTATCATATAAATACTCTATATTATAAAACTGGCAGTAAGATTGTACATTTGTCTGTAAAATAATTATACCAAATGAGATTCCAAAGAGCAAGAATTGTATCTTTCTTGTTACATTAATTGTATTTTATTTATTTATTTTTAAGATTTATTTATTTATTTATACAAGCACTGGGTATAGTCATAAGCGCGGGAGGGTGAGAGAATTCACCAGAGCCAGAGCAGGGAGCAGAACAGGCAGACTGATGAAGTACACTGCTGAGGGGAGCAGCGGGCGGCAGGAGAGGTCTGCGCGCCATGTGGGACCCTGGGGACCCTCCTCCGGTGGCAGGGGAGCAGCTGGGAATTGAACGAGCGCTGCAAATGCTGCGGGCAGCTTCGCAACCCAGCGCTCAACCACTGCACCACTGGGGAGGCCCATGAATTGTATTTTATATGGGTATATAAGATCTTGGATACATCCACTGCTTTCATCTTTGACTCTGAAAGTTGGTTAAGACCTGACAATTTCTGAGTTCTAGATGTGGTGTATCGTTTCTCTTATGTTTAAGGCTAATGAATTATAACTTAGTTCTCCTTTGAAATAGGTTAACTTTCAGATGGCTCACAGAATTTTGAAATGATTATATAAGATTTACTTTCCTGAGTTCCCCAGCTAAATAAGATTAAATTTCTTCTAAATTGCGGTCTGGTGGATATCTTGTCACCTTTAGCTTCTGAGCTTCACTTTTCTTCCCCTAGAACACTCTAATTTTTCTAGAACTCTCAGAAATTAGACTTTTTTTTCTGAAATTTCTGAAGATAAGACTATGTACAAAGTTTTCATTGCATTGCATTCATTTCATTTCATTGCATTGCAGAGAGATCAATGGAAGGAGTATTTTAAAACTAGGTGCAGTTTTTGTCTGACCACCTATGTCCTTGCTTTTTATCCAAAGCTCCAGGAGCTCTATTAAAGCCACAAGAACATGTAGTTGTTGTGTATCACTTGCTGATCAGTGTCCTAAAGAAAATAAATCTGGATATGTTCATCAACTTAAAGCTGCTCCTTCTGTCATACTGTAACTAATCAGTTATTTCCTTAAGTAAAGATTAGGCTGAAAAAATACAAACACAGGCATCTATCTTAGTATACTTTAATCTAAAATTGTGGGTTTTTTTGAGAATCTTGATCTGTCAGGTAATTAAAAATATTTCCTGCATGTTTGTGTTTATGTATTGTGCATAAAGTATGACTTGGAGCAAATGAATTTAATTCTTCTTAGTGATTAATATTTTCTTCTTCTACTAAAGCAAATTTTAGTAATGAGTTGTATTTTTTTTAAGATTTTATTTATTTATTTATTTATTTATTTATTTATTTATTTATTTATTTATTTATTTATTTGTTTGTTTGTTTATAAAATCACTGGGTACAGTCAGAAGCACGGGAGGGTGAGAGAATTCACCAGAGTCAGAGCGGGGAGCAGAGCAGGCAGAAGGACCAAAGGACACTGCTGAGGGGAGCAGCTGGTGGCAGGAGAGGTCTGTGCGCCATGTGGGACCCTCGCCTATGGCCGGGGATTGAACTGGAGCTGCAAAGGCTGCGGGCAGCTTCGCAACCCAGCGCTCAACCGCTGCACCACCGGGGAGGCCTGTAATAAGCTGTATTATAACTAAAAATATCCTGTGGAATATGGTGTAAGATTATCAAGATTTCCCTATTTTAGTATTAGGAAACTGGCCCAAAGGCACAATCGTAGGATAAACTGAAGTGTAGTTTAAGTTAGACACAGATGTTTTAAAATCCAAGTATATGTAATAAAAACTAGGACTCCATTGCTGAGAAAATGTTTTCTTAGTTGTAAACATTTACGATTTTTTTTTTAGCTATTAAACATTCCATTTAGACATATAAATCATGAATCAAATGTATAGAAATTTATAGAAATTTTGTAAAAGATCAGAATTTTCCCAGAAACCTAGAATGCAGAGTTACTTGTTAGGAAAAATGCAGAGGCAAAGTGAAATATACTGTTCCTAATGTTTATATACTCATTGGGATGTACCTACGTAGTAATCAGTATTGCAAGCATACTTTTCTTTGCTTTTCTTTTGGCATTTGTAGAATTGCTGTGCTTTGTTATTCAGTGGTTAAATTTATTAAATTTGATTTATATGAAAGGATTATGTTAGAATTTTTAAATTAAATTTTGAATCCTTAGGTTTTCTTTCGATGAATGAACTTTTGTTTTATTTTTGCCATTTGACTTTATGCATAAACATGATAATGCAGAGTCTATATTTAGAAATGACTGCACATTTATTGATGGAATTAAGGTGGTTTTTCAGTGGCTAGTCTGTACTTTCCTTGATATAAAATACTACTGACTCAAATTATGCTCATGTGTAATTTCAGAATAAACATAATGACGGGACAAAATCTACACAACATATGAAAACACTAAACAATTTTGAGCGTGTTATTTATTTTGCCCAAGGAGTTACTTTATTCTCCTGTGAAATCAGAAGTCTATCACTGACATATAGTTGAGATATACATAATTAAATTATTAATTCTGGAAGTATCCTTTGAGAAAATGTACACCTGACCCTTCCTTACGTATTAAGAGAACATGTCTGTAGTGAGGAAGTAATTGACTTAATGGGATGCAGCTAATTGGTTGCAGAGCCTGGATTAGAATTGATTCTACTGCTTTCCACATTTTCCCCTTACCTAAGTGTTAGTGATATATGTCACCTAGTGCAATGCTGAATTAAACCACTCACTGCTCGATCCAACTGCTTCATTATTCCAATAGCAACAAAACTTGATCTCACAGGACAAATTGAAACATCACATGTGTATGTTCGTCCTGATTTCATTAGGAAGACAGAAGCCACTGTAAGTTTTGTAAGTCGGAAGAGTTTTCACTCAGGGAATTAGAGGCCTGAACAATTATGGGAAGGATTGAAGACAGAGAGGTCAGAGAAGCTACTGTTTGATTTACCAAATCAGAATGTTGGCTGGGAGGGAAGCCACATAAGCAGGATAGCCACAGGAGGAGCTCAACTAGGCGCCTTGGTCCACTCCACATCTGGCATTGGATTTTGCTGCAAACTGCTTTGGAGACTAATGCCCTAACCTCCTCTTCAGTCCCCAAATACAGTACAAGTGCCTCTAATTAACCAGAACAAACTTGAAGCGTGGGAGGAAAGGGACTCAAGAAAATTTAGTTACAGGCACCCCCTTAGGAGACTGTAGAGCACAAAGGGACCATGATTGTGTGGAGTTGTCGAGAGGCAGCACATAACCCAGCAAAAAAGGAGGTGTCTCACCCAGTAGGGTGTTCAGTGAAAGATTAAGAAACGCAGCTAAATCCCAGGACCTATCTTGCTTTAAAATTTAAAAAAGAACTTGGGATTAATGGAGACATTTTAACCTGATTTAAAACTCTCTAGGGGTTTCCTGGTAGCACAGGGTTTAATTCTCAGAGCTATCATGCTGTCTTCTTTGTTGCAGCCTGAATTTGATCCCCAGCCAGGGAGCTTACCCACATAGTGCAGCAGACCTCTCCTGTCTTGCCTGCTGCTCCCCTCAGCAGTGTATTTCAGTGTTTCTGCCTGTTCTGCTCCCCAGTCTGTCTCTGGTGATTTTTCTCACCCCCGCACCTCTGGACTACAGCCCAGTTCTTCCATGAATGAATGAATGAATCTTTAAATAAAATAAAACAAAATTCTCTAACCAAGAAAGGTTAAGCATTTTACTTACCTTCTACATTATCAGTATATGCACGTGTAAAACTTAGATCAGTTTTAGTATATCTCTTATTGTTTATTGGGTGTTTTACTTCTGAGCATTTTGAATTTTTAAAAAATAAAGAATAAGTATTCAGTGTAACATTTATAATTGCATGTATAGTTCTGGGTACTAGACTACGGACACATTCCAAGTGCCAGTTTTCAGCCTACTACAGAAGTCGTAGTTCCAATACCATTCTCTAAAATCACAAAGTCCTTTAGGTTTCCCGAGTATAGAAATGTCTCAGAGCACTGATACCTTCCAAGTGGCATTAGGATTATGCATAGAATTCCAGACATGTGTGATAAAGCAGTGTGTTGTCATGTGGGTTATTTTCCCTTAAGGTATTTTTGCCTAGCTTCTCCCTTTGCAAGCAAAGTTACCAAGATATTTCCCATCCTCACTTTATCTGTAAACTTGACCTTCCCCTGTCTTTCTTAGACCCCAGGATCAGGACATTGATGGGTTGTGATCTGAAGGTGACATGTTTCATGGGAGCGAGGCCAGAAGTTGAGAGAGGCTGACTGATGGAAGGAGGCATCTCCTTCACACAGTATCTGTGAGCATGCTTTTGATCAAAAGAAACAGAGCATCCAAAGTAAACTTGTTTCAACTATGACAGCATTGAGTGCTTTTATTAGTTACCCAAAATGCACAGATGTAGCGTCAGCTTTAAGCATGGTTATCACATTGAACCACAGATTTGAATAGCATTAGCTATCCAGCTTTATTCCTCCGTGTTGTTTCTGTTCCCCACCTCCCCCTCTTACCTCTACTTGCTCTGTTTGGGGACGATATGTGGTTCTCTTGGAAGTTAGCAGATCTTACACAGCAAGAGTTCCTTCAGACAGCGCCTCGTCACGCACACCAGAGCCTTGCCCTAAGAAAGAGCCTTCTGCTGTGTCTCAGCACTTTGTCTACATTTCCTTTCTCTGCCTTGATATTCTATTTTACTTTCTTCTCTGTATATACTGTGCTAATGACTTGTTAGATTTGAGGTTAGCAAACCGTGACCTGTTCTTGTACAGTCTGTAAGCTAAGATTTTTTTTAAAGGATTGTAGAAAAGAGAAAAACCTGTGTCTATGTGACACAGACCCTAAGTGACCCACAAAGCCTGAAATATTTACTATTGGTTCCTTTATACCAAAAAGTTGTCAAGCCCTGTGTTAGACTGTTAGGTACCTCAAAAGTAACAGTCTCACTCCAGCTGCATGCTTGTTGTACCTATTGCAGTTCCTTCCACTTAGCATTAGTAAATAATTATTCCCCTCTATCTTCCTATGTCATGTTTTCCTCTTTGATATGAAGGGGAGGCATTGCCAGGGAAATTTTTATTAATTCAGGAGAGGGAAGACTTGCAGGAATGGTTGATGGAGAGGGAGGAACTGAAAATTCCCATTAATGTTAAAACCTACTAATGGTAAAGGATCTAAGAACTAAAAGGATTTTAAGACCACCCTGCATCTTGTTACAGAAGGGGATGGAAGGGCAGAGATGCAATGGGGTTTGCCCAAGGTCATATTCACTTCCACAGATTCCTGTTACTTTTTTGATACTGTATCTTTGACTTGGAGAGACACACTCAGCTGTTTTATCCATGCTATTGCTGACCCAAACTGTCCTTTTTTACCCTGAAGTTTCCCAGCAGTCCATACTTAACCACTGGAAAGAATGATTATAATTTCCTTAAAAGGATTTTTTTTTTCATTCAGTGTGCTTTATTTTCTTTGGTCCCCATCTCGTAAAGACCTTTGAGATTCCTTTGGCCTAATGCTCTGTCCATGTTCTGCCCAAGTAGTTTTAAGTCAGTAGTCTAACTTCATTTAGACATCACTGTCTGCTTTCTAGGATGTCTTGTTGGCATTTTCCCATTTAATTGATTAAATAAAAGTAGTGACAAAACATGTACTAGATGATGAATGTAAGCTCTTTGATTGTTTACTCAAAGATTGCCAGTGGCCTATTAAAAACTCCTTAGGTTTATTAATTTCCGCTCATCTGATTCTCCTTAATCTCTCTGTCTTGTTCCAACTATTAACCAGCTCCCCAGTTAGGATATCAACTGTGTTACCCATGGGGCCCAGTGTACTATGGTGAAGGATTCTGGGGACTTTCGTGGTGAGTGTTGACTATGTTGTAAACCAGTGTTTCTCAATCACAAATGACACAACAACGAAAATAAAATCTTCTAGGAAAACACATTCCAGTTTGATTTTTCCAACTGCACAAGTGTGATACTCTGCCCTGAGTGTGTTTGTGAAACAGTTGGGAGCCATTCATGCAGTGATAGCACCCAGCTTCTTGAGAGCACTGAACTGCTTCCGTGAGTTCAATGAGAACTCGACATATACTGTGGCAGTTCTTTAAAATGTTTTTATTTGATTTGTCAGAAATGGAGTGTCCATGGGAAGGCGTGTGTGCCCATGTACTGCACCGCCTCATCAGCCATTGCCGTGGGGGGAGAAGACACTACAGCAAGCACCTCACACAACTTTCTCTAATGATGCTTGGTATATTGGGACCATTGTGATCTTGGGTATTAGTTCAAAGTCGAGGAAATTAACTGAGCCTCATGCTTGGATATCTATGCAGGTTTTGGAATATGCCATTGCTTGTGGCATTGACAGATATTTATACCATTATTTCCCCAAACTGCATAATTGCCTGTGGAGTCCCTTTTCTTTTTTTAAAGATTTATTTTTATTTATGCGTGCATGTAAGAATTGGTGTGTAGGACAGAGATGCGGGGGTGAGAGGATTCACTAGAGACAGAGTGGGGAGAAGAACAGGCAGATCTACTGAAATACACTGCTGAGGGGAGCAGTGGGCGAGACAGGAGAGGTCTGTGCCATGTGGGTCAGCTCCCTGGCTGGGAATCGAACTCATGCCATAGTGGCTGGTGACAGCTTGACAGTGCTGAAACTTTAACCCCTGTGCCACCAGGGAGGCCCTATGTCAGTCCCTTTTCCTTCTGAAGAGCACCATTTTACTCTTTTCATTCAAAAGGATAAGTGACTATTTTGGTGCCATTTCATTTGAAAGTATATACCAGCATATTTAAGAATCTTTAGCGTTTGAATATATAATGTATGTTTAATCGAATAAAACCTTAGATATTAGAAATGTACTTTTGAGTGATCAATTTGTCTTTCTGATAATAAGTAGTGACTAATAATTTATTGTATTAGTGTACTATTTTGAATAGAATGACAATGACTCAATGAGGGTTATTTACATTCCTGTAACCTATGGGTATTTCAAGAAGTCTTATTTGTAAACACAATCTGAATTAGTAAGACTCTGAATCGAATGACATAAATTGAATATAGCATGGCATTTGAATTTTAACTTTTCTGAGTACTGCCACTGTGTTCCATCATGGAATTACGAAACCCAGAGTAATACTGAGGGAGACTGAGTTTGCATATTTATAGGCACAAATGACCAATATTAGACTGTCATCAAAAATCACCACTTCAATTTATTGGTATAAAAGTTCCATAATTTGCTTACTGATGTACAGTGTTCAGAAAGTAGAATATTATTTGATTTGTCAGATACAAAAAGTACATTAGTTATATCCATTCAATTATTGAAGAAAATTCATATTATTTTGGCTATCTCTATAGGGATGATGTATTTCATTTGGAAATATGAGACTAGTGAACTTGGAGTAAGTTCTAAGAATAACCAATGGTAGGCTCAAATGTGAGCATTTTTTTTCTGTTTTCTCACATAGTTTAAAATGATTTAATTTATGTAAGCATTATTTGTTGAATTAGTACTAAAAACCAGTGCTCACTTTTGAGTGTACAAAGGTTAAAAACCAATAATTCTCTGTCATTGTAAAACCTATATTATGAAGGGAACTATGGGAAAATACAAGAACCTTTCTATTCATAGGACAAATGCTATCAAACTGATCTGTGGTTAATGTGGCTACAAAATTCTATCAGAAGATTTAACCTAGATTTCTTTTGTGATCAGATGGAATAGCACTTAATTTTTAAAACTCACAGTATTTTCTGTTTAAAAAATGATCCGTGCTATATATAAAATAGGCATTGCATAAAATATATGTGAAGGTCTTTCGCTTGGAGGACATTATGTTTAAATGTAGTGTAAGGTGTGCACATGCATGTATGTATTTGATAATATACTTTGTACACAAACATTGCATTATACTTGACTGACTTATACTGTTACTACATTTTAGTCTCCCAGACCTATTCTGAAGTTGACTTAATGGTCAAAGATGAACAGTCATATTTGAGACCTTTCCTCCCTTTGCAGCAGATAAAGATGTGCTGATTTTTGTGATTCTCTGGCACACAATCTATGCCTCAGTGACATAATGTCCTTGTGGACAGGTTACAACATATTTAAAAATATGGCAGGGCCTCCCTGGTGATGCAAGAGGTTAAGACACAACCTATGAAGCTCTCTGCAGCCACTGCAGCACGAGTTTGATTCCTGGCCAGGGAGCTACCCACATGGCGCAGCAGACCTCTCCTGTCTTGGCCGCTGCTCCCCTCAGCAGTGTATTTCAGTCACTCTGCCTGTTCTGTTCCCCACTCTGTCTCTGGTGAATCCTCTTACCCCCCACAAACCTGGCCTGGCCTGTACCCCAGTTCTTGTATGTATAAATAAATACATCTTTAAAAAATGAATATATGGGGTCTCCCCTGTGGCGCAGCGATTGAGCACTGGGCTGTGAAGCTGCCCGCAGCCTCTGCAGCACCGGTTCGATCCCCGGCCACCGGAGAGGGTCCCACATGGCGCACAGACCTCTCCTGCTGCCCACTGCTCCCCTCAGCAGTGTACTTTGGTCCTTCTGCTTGTTCTGCTCCCCGTTCTGGCTCTGGTGAATTCTCTCACCCTCCTGCACTTCTGACTGTACCCAGTGCTTGTATAAAAAAATAAATAAAAATAAATAAATAAATAAATAAATAAATAAATAAATAAATAAATAAATAGATGGCATTACCAATTCAGGGTCATGGAACTAAATTGTTCAAGGGCTAACTCAGCTGTTTCAGTCACCCTCTACCAGTAGTAACAGTGCACTCTTGCTTGAGGATACTAGATTGCTATTGTAGGTATAGATATGTCAGCCCCACTAGTAGTGGAGACAAGCTTATCTTCACTATAATAGTAGAGCCATGGGGATAGGGAGAGAGAGCTGGGCCATTTTGCATGACATGTTTCTTTGCATATTCAGGTGGTTTCAGAGGCAGCCCAATTATAAGAAGCAGGTCTGTCGTTTGAAATCTGCTGAGAAGATCATTAATTATCTGTGTAAATGTGGAGAGGAGCAGTGTGGATAATTAAATTGAATTTATTTGAACATAGGCAGTTTTCATATTGGCTGTTGAAGTTGCTATTTGTGCAAAATAAAAAAAAATCACTAATTAGGACACTTTCTAAGAAGATTTTTGCATGCACCATATTTTCATGCTCAGTAGAAATATATATGAAGCATAAATATTTTATTTAGCTACATATTCTTTAAAAAACCCCACTTTAAGTTCCCAAATATTTAGATTATCTAAAAACTTGAATTAATTTCATTCTTAACTAGATTTATAAACAAAGTCTAAGTACTATACATAGGAAAATTTGTTGACATTTTGTTATTAGTTTAATCAAGAATAGGTGGGATTGAGTGCTTACTCATGAAAATTCACAGATAGGAGTAAAAATAGAATATTTCCAAATAACTCATTTAATATGAAATAGGAGGAGGTTTTGATGTAGGCTATAAAAAGGTTTTCTTCTGACTTGATTAGCTTATTTTCACATTCATTTACGGTACCTCCAAGTGTGTTGATTTTTTTTTTTTCTGAAATTTGAACAATTTTCCCTTGACCTGCAAAGGCTTTAAAGAGGATTTATATTATGTGGTAGCTATTTGTACATTTAATTAATTTTTTTCTTGTCAGCTGAATTGAAAAATTTTATTCATTTATTAGTACTTGCTGCAAAGGTGAAGTTAGAGAAGTAATTAAGATGTGGTTGTTTGGCTCTCCTACAAATATTGAATGTCATTCACATTTTAGTATCTTTTCAGTTAGCTTAATTAAGACTTGAATTATTTTAAGGAACAGTTGTGTGTTTTAGTAATTTCAAAAATTTCATCGACCTCTAAAATATGTTTTTCTTTTCATGTGCACTCTCACATAGTTTTCTGTAATAACTCCTTCACATGTATAGCTGTTTTCTCTGTAATATTGTGATTTTGCAGATGGCCTAACAGTTCCTAATGTTCATATATCTTCACCAGTTCACTTTTCTATAGTAACCTGTGACTCAATCTTAGATCGGTTTGTACATTTATAAATACTGATCCTTTTGAGATGAGTCTAATCATGAGAGTTGAGTCCTGGTTTCATTGTTGTTAATTGACTGACTGACTTAGAATTAGTTACTGCAGACCACCAGCCAGTGAGTTCACACAAGGAGATCAGTCCAGGCCAGTATTTAGTGTGAGGAAATTAAATGTGAACTAGCACCTTTAAATAAGCTCTTAGCAGTGCAACATCAGTCCTTATAAACATCAATTCCCATCACAGCGAAATTTCTAGCAAAATAGTTCCTATATTGGATGTGCCTTGCATTTTAAGTACTTTGTCACTTTCACACTTTCCCAACATTGTAAAATAATTTAGCATATGAAAAAGCCCTTTCTATGTGTTTAATGGTCACTTGTGTATCTTCTTTCTGAGCAATTTTTTTTTTCTCAAATATTTTACCCACTTTTTAATTCAGTTGACTTGAGAATGTCTTTTTAAATATATTATGGATAGAAGTCCCTGATCAGAAACGTATCTTGCAAATATTTTCTCTCAGTCTGTAGGTTGTCTTTTTACATTCTTGATGGTGTCTGTTGAAGGTTTTAATTTTGATGATGCCCAGTTTATCTATTTTTTGTTATTCATGTTTTTTGTCAAATTTCTAACCTAATGTATTGAAGATTTATGTCTGCATATGAATTTTATCGATTTACCTTTAACCTTTATGTCTTCATGTAATATGAGGTAGGGATACAACTTCATTCTTTTGCATATGGATATTCAGTTGTCACTGGAGCATTTGTTGAAAAAAATGATTCTTTTTAAAGAATCATTTTCAAGATTACAGATTCGAAAAATTAAAAAAAATGAAATATAACTCTTTTCAAAAAACAACTGACTGTAAATTTGAGGGTTTATATTAGAATTTTCAATTCTAATAATTCAAATATCTATTCTTTTACCAGTACCATACTCTTAGTTACTGTAACTTTCCAGTATGTTTTGAAACTGGGAAGTGTGAGTCCTCCAGCTTTGTTTGCCTTTTGCAAGATGGTTTTTGCTGTTCTAGTCCATTGCATTTCCTTGTAAATTTTAGGCACAGCTTGCCAGTTTCTGCAAAAAAGGAAATTAGGATTTTGCTAATGATTGCTTTGAATGTGTAGATTAAACTGGGAACTGTGTTGCCATCTTAGTGTTAACTCTAGATCCGTGACCATGGATTATCTTTCTGTTCACTTGGGTCTTATTTAATGTCTTTTAATAATATTTTGTAGTTTTCAGAGTATAAACCTTGCACTTCTTGTATAAGATTTTCTAAAATTTATTCCTAAGCATTTTTTATTCTTGCTGTTATTGTAAATGGAATTATTATACTTATTTCACTTTCAAATTGCTCATAGCAAGTGTATAGAATTAAAACTGGTTGCTGTTTATTGATTTTAAATATCTTTGTACTTTATATAAAATCATGACATCTGTAAATAGTGATAGTTTTACATATATTCTTCCATTCTTGATGCCTTTTATTTTATTATCTTGATTAATTTCCTTAGCTAGAGTCTGTGTCATAATGTTGAATAGAAATGGTGAGAGTGAGTATTCTTGTCCCATTTCTGATCAAGGGGAAATCATCCAGTCTTTCACTTTTAATGTGATTTTAGCTCTGGGCATCTCAGAGATGCTCTTTATTAGGCTGAATTAGTACTTTTCCATGGCTAAATCATTACATTTTTGTCATGAAATTATATTAGATTAAATCATTTTTTTCTTTACTTCAGTGGTCATATGCTTTTGGTCCTTTTTATTAATATGGTATACTCCTTTGATTGATTTTTGGATATTAAACTAGCTTTGATTTCCTAATAAGTCTGCAGTTACCTTTTGTGTATAATTCTTTATATATGCTGCTGGATTTGATTGCTTATTATTTTCTTGAGGATATTTTCAGTTACATTTATAATTAATACTAGTCAGTAGTTTTTGTTTATTGGGATTTCTTTGTCTGATTTTTGGTATTAGGGAAATTAGGGATTCGGAATGAAATAGGCAGTGTTTCATTCTTTTCCACTTCTATAGTAACCTATGTTCTGATTTCTGTTGCTATCAATAAGTTTTGATTATTATTGAATTTCATATAAATGGAATTATATAGTAGATAGTCTTTTGTGTTGGTTTTTGCTCAATGTAATGCTTTTGGAATTCATCCATGTTTTTGTATGTCAGTAGTCAGTTTTTTTTTATTTATTGATTTTTTTCAGTAAATACATAGCTTTTTTTTAATCTTCTTGGAATGGAAATTTGAGGGGGGAGGTTTTTCATCTTTGGGAATATTATAAAGAAAACCTTGGCCACAGTTTCTTAAAAGGGACATGAAGTGAGACTAGAAGGCATCATAATTCTGTAAAAAATGGTTAAGTATATGTGTATTATTTATTAAAAATTATATACGCACAAATGCTGCACATATATAGTAATAGTTATAATAGTAATAATAAACAACAGTTAACATTTGTTTGAGTATTCCTTTTTTACTAGGCTCTTTCCTAAGTATTATGCATGTTTTATCCCATTTGCTGTTCATAAGAGTTCTAGAAGACGCTAGATTATTATACTGTCTCTGTCTAGTAAATGGCAAATTTAAGAGGATAAGCAATTTGCCTAAAATTACAGACCTAGTCAGTGGCCAAGTGGGAATTTGAATTCCAGTTTTTGTATTATCAAATATACCATGGTTGTTGTCACCTGATTATTAATAATTAATAATAATGGACTTTACTACATGCCGACACCAGTGGAACGTTTAACACACACACACGCACACACACATACATGCATGCACACACAAAGTACAGACAGCCTATGTAAAGATTGGCTGAATACACCCTATAGAGGTCACTTTCTCCTCACAGGCCACAAACTATTGAGAGGCAGAAGCCAGTTAGCAGATGTGTACTGTTTGACCTCCAGAATGTTTAGAATTTATATTCTATTTGTTGCCAACATTTACAAATCAGGATATCACTCACTACATTCTATATTTCTGTCATATTCTGGCATATTCAGATATCATGAAGTATGAAAACCTTGCATGCTGCAGTGGTCTGGAACTGACCCTCAGCTCCCTCCCTTGGGCCTGCAGCCAGCACTGATAGCTTATTTATGCTTCCTGCAGAGAGGCATGTGAGTTTGTGAATCTGGAAATAGCTTTTTGAGGAAGTGACTTCAAGCTTTTCTCTGAAGAATTCCAACAGGCTATTCCAAGCTAGTGAGCAAATAGCTGGGCAAACTGAAGGAATGGGAATTAGGCAAGAATAATGTGGAATGGCCAAAGACCAAAATGGAAAGGACTAAGCCAAATTACGAGATCTGGCCTCGGTATTTTAGAAGATCTCTTGTTTTGAATGCTTTGACAGAGGAATGACAAAACCAGAGCTTTAATATCCCAATAGGCAAGACGTAACTTAAAGTTGCTAATTACAGAAAGTGCCATTTAATTTTGGTCTTTTGAACCAAAAGTATGGCTGAAATGCACCAATTTGCCATTTTCATAGGTGAAAAAGAAAAAAAAAACAGCAACAAATATGTACGCTTCTCTTTACAAGTTGGCCCAGTAGCACTTTACTTTAAATGAGTCACTTAATATATCATTCGTAGAGTTCATTTATATTTTCTGAACCAGACAAGGAAACCAGCACAAATACATGCTGTAGTAATACCTCCTCAGTTGTTGTTTTCTCTAAGTTTTATTTAAATCTTTAAAACATATTCTTATATTTATTTTTTGAAATGTTGAATTTCCATATCTTCTAGAATATTTATTAAATATATTGAGATGATATTTCAGTATGTTAGGGTGAAACCATTTGAGTTACATAAACAAATAACCCAGTTAACTAAAAATAGACAGTCCTCTTCAAAATGTTGATGCTTAAAAGACAAAATTATGTGGATGAACATACGTAAGCTTCAGAGAGCTTTTCTTGCACTAGGCATTTAGCTGTCTTGCAACTGTTAATCAGCACAGGCCTTAAAACAGCTGCTATCAGATTAATTAGAGGGAATCCAGGAAATAATTCAACTGAATGTAGCATTCATGTAAGTGTGTTGAAGGCAATTAAGAGTAACTATAGTCATTACTGAGACTTCCAGGAAGTATGCCAGAGGGCCTGAACATTATAAAATCCCTTCCCAGTTTATATATATATATATAATATGCATATTATATGCATATTATATATAATCACATATATAAACACGCGGTAATAGACATTAAAAATAAAATTAAAATGATTTGCTTGAAATTTGGAGCATTAATTCATTTCTTTGAAGGTGAAGACTAAGGAGAATAGGTCATTTAACCTGGGCTCGAGGGGGGCCAGTGGATTATGGCGGAAGACTGTGGGTATCTTGTTGGTTGGTGTGGTAACATACACCTGAAGGGGATGATCCTAAACCTCTGAATTACATACAGTGTGGAAACCAATGTTACTGCAATGATTTTATTGAAAGGTAGCTTATAAAGAAAAGGGGTTATTTGTTATATTGCTATACAAAGTATTACAACACAGTACATAAATTATGTTTTGTTTACATATTATTTTCACACCTAATAATGCAAGGCTTAAAATAAAAGAAGTTGATGTTTCACCAAGGTCACATAGCTACAAGTAGGAAACTGAAGAAAGTTTCCAAATGAGGGATTTAAATCCCTGAGAAACTGCACTTACCACATGGCACAGCTTCAACACCATCATCGTCACCACCGCCATCATCATCCGATGTTAAAATTAACCAAAGACTGCTAGCTAAACATGTCATCTCATTTCCACTTTGCTTAGGTCTCTTGTCTAGTGATGGATAGTGTCTTATCCCAAATTTAGCAATGGGAAAATCGTTATTCTCTTGACCCAATTTTGCCTGTGATATGGCTCCTTGAAGAAATAGGAGATCAAGAAAGAAGGGAAGTGGGAGGGGGACAAAGGTTTACAAGCATAAGAGATATGGGCCTCCCTGGTGGTGCAGCAGGTTGAGTGCAGCGCTGTGGAGCTGTCCACAGACTCTGCAGCATGGTTTCGATTCCCGGCCGGCCAGGGAGATACCCACATGGCACAGCAGATCTCTCCTGTCTCGCCTGCTGCTCCCCTCAGCAGTGTTTTAGGTCCATCTGCCTGTTCTGCTCCCTGCTCTGTCTCTGGTGAATTCTCTCACCCTTCCACGACTCTGGCCTGTGCCCCAGTTCTTGTATAAATAAATCTTAAAAAAAAAAAAGAATAAGTAATACTTCCTTCTTATGTAATACGACTGCCAGCAGAACTTAAAGAGGTGTGGTTCCATCTTACTGCGCACTACAGTGTTTTAATCTGCTTCTATGTCTCTTCTTAAGTATGAGCTGGAAGGAGAGAATGACTGATGCTTCCTCCCCCTTTTTTTTTCACTTTTTCTTATTGAGGTAACATTAGCTTATAACATTATATGGGTTTCAGATGAACAGTTTCTCACCTCAGCAACTGTATCAATCACCCCACTTTCACCATCAACTGTCTACTCACCACCCACCAGCAGCCAATCAGCCCTTATCCCGTGTCTCCTCCCCCTCTAGTAACCACCATTCTGTTGTTAGTCTAAGGGTTTTGACTTTTATTTTCTTTATGTTCCACACATGAATGAAATCATACATTTTTTTCCTTCTGACTTATTTCACTTTTCATAATCCCCTGAGTGCCCATGCATGTTGTCACAAATAGCAAGGTTTTTTTTTTTTTTAATTGTGTGTATATGTAACACATTTTTATCCATTCTTCATCATCAGGCACTTGGGTTGTTTCCATTATCTTGGCTGCTGTGAATACTGCTGCAATGAACATAGTGGTGCATACACCTTTTTGAATTGGAACTCCCCCTGTTCACTTTCCTAACCACTCTTTTTCCAAAGGACCATGAGGAGGGAACCGAGGACCTACTTATAAGTAATTCTGTAAATGATTTTTTGATGTTTTCAGGAATATTTGTCCCTTTTGTGTTAAAGAAAATAGACTAGCTTGGGAGCAGTTGAAATCATTGACCTAAGTGTTGTGGTGGAACAAGGGACATTTGGGAAAGATTCCTCTTGTGTCATCATGTTCTGTCCCCCATAGGTAACAGGACAACAAAATGGCTATCCCCAGGGGAGAGCTGATGGATCATGAGGCACTGTTCTCGCAGTCCTACCGCAGTGTGTTGAAAACTCACATCACTTTCTTTTTGGATTCATTTTAATTGCTAGGTCTTTGATTTACCAAGCATCCATTTTACACATTAGATCCTGCTTTCCTTATCTTTCTTTCTAACCTCCTTGCTCACTACTATTCCTCCTTTTCCCACATATTAACACCACACACCTCCTTCTTTTTAGAGATCTGACCTCTTATTTCTTGCACTTTTTTTTTCTCACCATTGAAGCTTTCACAAACTGCTTTTTTTCTACCTTACATTTTTTTGTTTCTGCAAATCAAATTTTAGATTATGTATCCTCACACACTCATAGATACCTGTTATCAGTTCTACTTCACCACCAAGAATAAATGCCTTGCAATTACTCTAGGGCGAATTAGCTATTTATTTCCATCCATTTAATTCCTGGGTGGAAATAAGAGGAAAATATTAAGGATATATCACAGAACTGAAGCTTTAAAACAACTGAAAGTAGTCTTAGAATCTATCAAGTGTAAACCCTTTATTTGAGAGTTCTGGTAACTGAGGCCCAAAGGGCTCTCACATGTGGTAAGCAGTGGAGTATATTTTTTGACAGGAAATACAAGAAATTAGTCTTAGAATTCCCTATCCAGTGTACTTTCCACAACACTAAACAGACTCCAATCCTTGGGTTATAGTATTTGAACAATTTGAACAGAAATGAGAAATCAGATTTGACAGCTGAAGATAATCAGAGGTAAAAGGAGTCAGTATTTCCTAAACAAGAAATAGACAAAGAAGAGGTACAGGGAAGAAGAATGAGTGTGGTCCTTTATGGGAAAAGCATATGAATTAGTATTTCATAGAGCAAGTTCCAAGGCAAGGTGGAAGCACCTTAGCAAAGGGCATAAAGAAAGTTGCTTTTCTGGAAAGGAATGGAAAGCAATAATAAAACCAACTCAAATTCTGTCTGCTTCTTTTGTTATTATTACCATGACCTGGCAATTTCAATCAGTATCAGTGATAAACTACTGTTCCTTGAAAAAATATTTTTGTCTAATTTCTAAATAATTACTACAGTCGTGATCGATGTTCAATATATATACATAAGCTTCAGATTCACATGTGCTTATTACTATATGCTTGAACAAACATTGAATTCCACCTGGGAGTTTGTTGGGAGAACTCCTGGTTTTACACATAGCCTAAATACATGCACACTCAGCTAGCACAAGTTCATTTTAAGAGTAAATTTTAAAAAGTTTCAAATCATTACAGCTTGCTTCACATGGAGCTCATGTCTCCAATCCCTGTAGCACTATATATTCCTGCATTTAAATAGTAGATTTGAAATAAACCAAGTTAGCCATTGATTACAAAGGTGAAGAAAACGAATTTATTTCCTTCTATCTTGTTACTCTGTGGCCACTTGTGGTTTTTATATGTGTTTAAAATTTAAAATAGTGAAACAGTATAAACCAAGTGAAATTTTTTTTGTAGTGCAAATTTATGCCGTCAAGGAAATATTTTACTGAATTTTAATATTTCTAAAATTTAAATTTAATCTTATAAGTTGGCACATATACTGACAGTGTTAAGCAGGCTAGAATGTATGTAAAGAAAAATATTCTTAGAAGTAAAATCAATACATCTGTATATTTTTATTATTGTAATATGCTTCTAATTATTGAAAATTAATGAAATGTATTTTATTATTAAGGCAGACTTAAAACATTCCTTTATTTTCTAACACAGTAAAGGAAAATATAAGTAATCAGACATAATTTTGAAATATGAATACTAGCTACCTTTATTATGTACAATACCAAATTATGTCTAAATTTTTAATTGGACGATTAGAATGTTCAAGACATTGTGCAAGTCCATATTGATAGCAAAAACTACAAGCCACATCTGAATGTCCAGTAGAGATGGGATTGATCTATTATGATAATGACAAATACATGGCAAATATAAGTGTCAGTATATATTTCTTTAACTTATGATTACTTAAATGAAGGAATCTTTTAATTTTTTTACATTGCATGTTTCAATAACTTGTCTTCATAAGGGAATTTAGGTTTTAAGTCTTTTAACCAAAGAGAGCTTGAGGAAAATTAGCTCACTTAGAAAAGATAAGGAAAAATGTTGTCAGTTGCTTCCATAAAATAAATCTCAGAAAAGACTAAGTGATAGAGCATTTCAGAAGGCAGAATTTACAACTGTCAAATATTTCTCATAGTGTTACTTTGAGATGAAATAAAAAATGGCACACAAATTAAGAAATGCTAGTTATGTCTATTTGCACCAAAATGATAGCGGGTATTGGAGTCCTGATTATTAATCACCTGGCCATGACTTATAGATACAGAATTCTGAAACAATACAAAGGTTTATTTTTTTAAAGATTTATTTATTCATGCATACAAGAACTGGGGTACAGGCCAGAGGTGCAGGGGGTGAGAAGATTCAGCAGAAACAGAGTGGGAACAGAACAGGCAGACTGACTGAAATACACTGCTGAGGGCAACAGTGGGTGAGACGGGAGAGGTCTCCTACCCCATGTGGGTAGCTCCCTGGCCAGGGATCGAACTCGTGCTGCAGTGGCTGCGGACAGCTTCATAGGTTGCATCTTAACCCCTTGCGCCACCAAGTAGACCCGCCAATAGAAAATTTAAAAGCAACTTATGTAGGAGTAAATTTCACAAAGAATGTTCTTAAGTTTATTATTCTTGCATAATATTGTACTTACAATAGTTGCAGAAATACTGGCATCCCTTGTGGCACCACTCATTTACCCTGATGATGATAACGTTTTACACAACCACAATACATTCTCAAAACCAGGAAACTGACATTGGTACAACACTATTAACTCATAACAATAATACCTTACTAGGATTACACCTAACACTTGTTTCAACACTAAACATTTTAAAGTATTTTTAAAAAATGCTTGTTTAGAAATCTCATTTTTATGCATGTGAAAAAAAACCTGAATTTAGTTTTCTTTATTATATATATGTATATAGCCTAATCATGAATATAAGATGTGATATCTGTGGACTTGATCGCTTTTGTTTCATGTTTTCGGAAGATGTATGTTGCTTTGTCTAAGTTGTACTTTTCAGTGAGATTTTCTCTGCAACTTAAATCTCTGGAAGTTAGGAGACGCATATAGTAGTTAATAGGAGTTGTAGGGACACCTTAGGTTATGTCTCTCAAATCAACTCTTAATGACAAGAGGCAAAACCCCTAATGTACAGTGGAAACATGTGTTGTATTTTTCTTGTATGGTAGTCCCATCTCTGAACAAATCTACTTCAGTTTAACATTATATATACTGAGTATTAAGTCTTGAATGTGAGCAGATGATTTCAGTGGGAAATAATTTTCAATATAATATGAAAAAATATTGTGAATTTTTGTCAAAATGTGACTATTTGGATATTCTAATATCCTAAGCTTAAAGAAAAACTATAAATCTCTTTGAAATGTCTTTTCCAATTTTTATTGTTGCAAAGTATGCAATATTTAATATTCCATAGTCTACCAGAGATACATTCACACTTACTATGTTCACCAACAAAGCCTTTTCTGACTAGGAGATTGAAAACTTCTTCTATGTACTTTACCATAGCACATAACTTAACAAGATAATTTACTTAAGAAAAAACTGCAACTCATAGACTAAACAGATCACTAAGAATTACATATTACAGATTTGAACTTAGAAAGCACACACATTTTACAAATAAGAGCAAAAGCTTTTTAGTGCAAAAGTGAACGTATTAGAAGAAAAACAAATTAAACTAATATATATTTTTATCTTTGTAGAATATCACTAAGACTAATTTACCTAAACAGAGAAAAACATGTTCACAAAAATCCTCTATTTCTAGTATAAGAAATAGGCACTTAGAAAAGGAAGGAGATAACAATGAATTTGACAATCATCTTGCAAACCATATTCCCCACCTTTGATACACATCCCAATTGCCTGGGGAGTGATTTTCGAGTACATTTGGATACAATCTAGCAAGTGGTAGTCAAAAGCATATCAGATATAAATACATTTTTCTCTAGGACAGGCAAAAGCCTGGTATCATTGGTTTCCATGCAATATGTTTTTTTTCCAGATTGGTTTGTAGATTACTTAAGAGTGAAAAAGCATTACTACAAAATAGTTTTATATTTGTTTGACTTTGGGCACTTTAACATCTGACCACTTACTTCAAGAATCTTGCAATTGGGCCTACCCAGTGGCGCAGTGGTTGAGCGCTGGGTTGCGAAGCTGCCTGCAGCCTCTGCAGTGCTGGTTCGATCCCCGGCCACCAGGCGAGGGTCCCACATGGCGCACAGACCTCTCCTGCCACCCGCTGCTCCCCTCAGCAGTGTACTTCGTCGGTCTGCCTGCTCTGCTCCCCACTCTGGCTCTGGTGGATTCTCTCACCCTCCTGTGCTTCTACCCAGTGATTGTATAACTAACTAACTAACTAAATAAATCTTTAAAAAAAAGAATCTTGCAATTATATAAATAAAACTATGGATAATAGTGTAGTAATCAGATTTAGCTTCAGAGTTCTGGACATATTGATGAGCTACAGTGACCATGGGACTCAAAAACGGATTGTATAGGAAGGAATGTAATGATCTGATTTCCCAACTCTTTGTGAGCTGATGGTATGACCTTAATGTCTTATTCTGGTTTGTCACCACTCCATAATATTTATCAACAATTAGAAATGTTTTTAAAGCTTTTTCTAGTCATAATTTGGAACCTCATATATTTAACTATGCACTTGAAACACAAATATGTTATATGTTATTCATGGGGCCTGACAAGTGTGGAGCATAGAACAGAAGTAACGAGAGGTGTATGGTGTGAATGTAAAAAATAGTTTTAAAGTTTATGTAAAAAGAATTTGTATTACCTTTAAGAACCATCCAATATGTATTAAAAATATGGTGCAGTGGGAAAAAGTGTAGGCATTGACATTGGCTTGTTCTGTGCTCTAATCCAGGCTGTCACATTTTAGCTGTGACCTTGGGCAAATTTCTTAACTGTTGAACCTCCTGTGGTTCATGTGAGAAATTAAAATGCATCCCCAAAACTGTCTAGCACATGGCAGACAATCAGCAAATGTTCCATTCTCCTTTTCCCTAGCGATCACCAAGACAATTTACTTTTAATCCATACATATGCGTATCAAGCGCTGTACATTGTGGACACTCAGTGACAGCTTAAAGGTATGAGATGATTGAAAATGAGTAAGTCCAGTCATTTATTTTGCGATAATGATTATTGGGATAAGGATATAAGGTATGTTATTGAATTTTGTTCTGTTGAACTTTTCAACTAGGCCCCTTATTCTTGTTTTCTGCCTCCTATAGTATAAATGAGTCTGTTTAAACATTTTGCTGCATGCAGGATGACCTGTGAAGGTTGCTTCTGGGTCATAGGCAGGAAAGGTTGAAACAGTAAAGACATGGGTTACAAGAAAAGCAGTAAGTTTTAAAACTTTTTTATTTACCTTTTCTTTTTCCAGGTCAAGTAATTTCAAGGCTTATGTCCATAGATGAAATGGAAATAAAATTTCCACTTTTTTTTTTCTCTCAAACTTAAAGGGTCTGGGGTGAATTATGCCACATTTTTTTTTGTTTGTTTTACAGAACCCCCCCCCTCAGGCTTGATATATATATTCTGTATCCATAAAGGAAAATTATGTAAAGTGGTTCCTCATGATTTAGGACCATTTTCTCATATAATTAATTATATGAAAGTAAAAGATAGGTGGATTGATGAAAAAATTACTGCACATGTCCCAGTACCTACACGAAAGCTTGCTGCTGCCACATATGTTCCTTGTCAAATGTATGGCTTCCTTTATGTTCCTATTGTTACTTCAGTGGTTAATGATTTCTTCATTCCTAGATTGGTTGTTTATTGAATTGCTTATTATAGATATTCTTTATAACTTGAATCTTTGGATTTTCTGAAAAACTGATAATTTCTATATCTTTGGCATTTAAAAAGCATATTATATATTTTGAGTATTGTAAAAATTACTACGGATACAAAATTTTCACTTTATTTTTTAAATCCTATGTTGTGTAGTCAGAAATATATACTTTGCTTGGCGGCAATAAGGAGGGAATTAAAATATGAAAATACAAGATATTCATTCTAGTACATTGGTAAGATGGGACTTACTTGAGTTTCAGATGCTTGCTCATTACAGTGAAATTTTTGTTAGATAATGTGTATTGGTCTTTTGCCACTTTAAATTCTGTGGCTTGATTTCTCTGCGTGATTGTTTCAGCAGCCTGTAAACTGGTCTGTGCCTTCCTCTGTTAATCTCCCTGCCTAGCTTTGTGACGTCATCTCCTGATACTCCACTCTTGCTCCAACCTTACTAACCCCCCCTACCCTTTATCCACACCCATTTGTGATGTCTTTTCGTTTCTGCCCTTCAAGAGGTGGGGTTTACTTTCCTTCTTTATGCATTGTGTTTGGCCTTGTGATGTACTCAGATGAATAGAATGTGGAAAAATTGACATCATGCCATTTCTAAGCTTAGCCCTCAAGAGACCTTGAATGCTTCCACTTGTTCTCTTGGAACTCTGCCACAACCAGACTATGAGAGGCATGTGGCTCGCTCACTCTAGCCAACAGCTAGCCAACTGTCAGACATGAGCCAGGTCATTCTAGACCAACAAACCCCCTAGTCTTGGCTAGCCTCACTTAGGGCCTGGGTCTGCTCTTGTGGCTATTCATATCTTATTTTAAGCCATGTTCACTTATAAAGTGCTATAATTCCACTAAGAAGAGATGAGATTAATGGGCTTCCAGAGAGTTATCTGTACCTATTTTAGACTCATGAGGAAGAATATTTAATCAAAAATAGCATTTTCTCTGTATATAATTTACTTTCCCAGAGAATAATAATTTTTAGGATTAAGTATACTTATGTTTAAAATGTGACTTAAACTGGCTATAATGAGGGAATAACATGTTACTAGATTGAGATACAGTGTTTCCTTGAGAAAAGAGATACAGTTCTTAATGAAATTGTCTTAGGTCATTGTGTACAGTTTGATAGCACAGTTCTTGAAAAGGCTTTCATTCTCATTTTAAGATTATATCTGTATATCTTGAATAATTTTGAAAGTGAGCATCTCAAAAGGGTAGAAATGATTTTTTAAAAAAGATTTATTTATTTATTTATTTATTTATTTATTTATTTATTTATTTATACAAGCACTGGGTACAGTCAGAAGCATGGGAGGCTGAGAGAATTCACCAGAGCCAGAGCGGGGAACAGAACAGGCAGAGTGATGAAACACACTGCTGAGGGGAGCAGTGGGCATGGCAGGAGAGGTCTGCGCACCATGTGGAACCCTCACCGGCAGCCGGGGATCGAACTGGCGCTGCAGAGGCTGCGGGCAGCCTCGCAGCCCAGCACTCAACCGCTGCGCCACTGGGGAGGCCCTAGAAATGATGTTCTATTGATTGTATAATTGACAGTCGAACTACCATAACCTTTCAGAAGTGTTTTTGGGTGAATTCAATTCTGAAGATGACCAGGGTGCAAGTAATGATCAAAGGTATTATTTATAATGTTGTTATAAGTGAATTCCATAGGTAAAGAATCAAAGTCCATACAAAGTCCATACAAAGTCCATGTGGGATCGTGTAACTTAGACATTTCCTCTCAGAGTTTACAGTGGTTAAGGAATGGTCACACAAATATAAGATATGTGTATTCCAAATGAAAGGTGCTATATTAAGATAGATAAGGATGTATAGCACTAAATACTATTCGACTTTTCCCCTGAAATTCTCAATTTTAGTATCTTTTTTGACACAAACAACCTTAATTTTATGTACTAAGGTTATAAACTTCTAATGAAATTATAAACCTTGTGATATCTCTCCTCACATTAAAATAATCTGTCTCGGATTAAGAATATTTAGTTTCTCTTCATCTCTTGGTTAAATCAACACAGGGTACTTTTGATCTAATTAATATCCTTCTATTAAATAACAGACTATTTTTAAAAATCTATTTATTTATTTATTACAAAGTTTGCTTTCTTTTCTCAGGTGTAGTCCCCATAGAATTTCCAGCACCAGATCACCCGTGCACTATCTCCGTAGTCCCTTGTGCTCTTCCCATCCTTGTTTTGATCCATTTGCCTCCCCCTCCCCTGCAGAATGTCTTATCTATTGTCTGCTTATTTTTGTTTTGTTGTGATTTTTTATTATTATTATTTTCACTTGATCCTCTATATTCCTCCTATAAGTGAAACCATCCAGTATTTTTCTTTTTACTTCTGACTTATTTCCACTGAGCATAATCCCTTGAAGCTCCATCCACGTTGCTGCAAATGGCATTAGTTTATCTTCTTTAATTGCTGAATAATATTCCATTGTGTATATTAACCACATCTTCTTGATACAGTTGTCTTTTTTTTTGGGGGGGGGCATTTGTGTTGATTCCAAGTCTTACCTATTATAAATAGTGCGAACAGATTATTTTTCAAGAGCAGTTTTAACTTTGCAACAAGATTGAGAAGGGATAGGGGAAGGGAGAGGATAGGGCATTGGCATGGGGGTTTTGGTGGAGTGTGAGTGCAGCATGTGTACATAAGGAGGAGTAAAAATGTAACCCCCAATTTATATAGATACAGAAATATAAATAACTGACAAATTTAATAAATATTTAAAAAATCACATCAACCTACAAAAAAAAACAAAAAGGGGGGGAGTATATTGAATTCTCTAAGAAGCTGCCAAACTGTTTTCCAAAGAAGTGGTACAGTTGGTACAAAAATGATTTAGTGAGAGTTCGTGTTGCTTCATATCCTCACCAGCATTGGATGATGTCAGTGTTTTGGACTTAGGTTCCCTACTAAGTCTTGGTGGCACCTGGTATGAACATCCATTTGGGAGACTGTTTTTTCTTATTTTTAAAAGATTTATTTATTTATTCATACAAGAGCTGGGGTATAGGCCAGGGAAGCGGTGGGTGAGAGGATTCACCAGAGACAGAGTGGGAAGCAGAACAGGCAGATCTACTGAAATACACTGTTGAGAGGAGCAGTAGGTAAGACAGGAGAGGTCTGCTGCACAATGAGTGTCACTTACCTGGCCGGGTATCGAACTCATGCTGCAGTAGCTGCAGACTGCCTCACAGTGCTGACTCTTAACCCATTATGCCAGCAGGGTGCCCCCCTCCCCTGTTTTGACCACCCTTTCCTCCCTCTCCCTTGCTGTATGCGTCAGATCCTTGATCAGCTTGCTAATTTTAACTTTTACACGACCTTTTGTTTGGTTTTTCTATATTCCACTTATAAGTGAGACCATCTCATGTTTATTGTTTTCCTTCTAACTTATTTCAGCTAGCATAGTCCCCTCCAGCTCCATCCATGTTGCTGCAAATGGCATGAGTTTGCCTTTTTTCATCGCTGAGTAATATTCCATTTGTATTTATGCCACATCTTTTTGAACCATTTGTCTATTTTGGAGCATTTGGATTGTTTCCATATCTTATCTATTGTAAATAATGCTGCAATAAACATAGGAACTAGTTGCACATTTTTTATTGTAGGTTATTATCTGGACAATATGTGATATATTCTCCTATATGAGATAAACATGTATGAGGGGATCCTATTGCATACTTATATCAAATATTCATATATTTGAATTTTATGAGGATAAAGGGAGCATTCATTTCTTCTCATAAAAGTCATACTGCACTTGAAAGAATTTTAGAAAGCATCAAGTTAAAATCACCACTCAATCTATAATCTTACTTTGCAATATATTTTTTAAGGGATCGTTATATCCCCAATCACCGAGACCATCTGTGGAATGCTTCTTGTAATGAGTTTCAGATAAATTATATGTTACTAAGCACTGGAGGACCACAGATCTCAGTCACTGGGCATATTGTCTGCTTATACTTACTGTCTTGAGGATCTCTCATCCAGTGCCATTATTTTAAATACCATCTATATGCGAATGAGTCCCAATTTTTTATCACTACCCTGGACCTCTCTCCTGAACTCCAGCCTGACATGTCCCTCTGCCTAGTCCACATCTGTACTGTTGATCTTAAGAAGCCCATCATACTTAGCTGACCCAGAAGAAAGTCCTTCCCTCCCCCACCCATACCTAATCCCTCCCAGCCTTTTCCAGTGGTAGCTTTTTCGTTCTAGGTGCTCAAGTCAAAAACTAGCATCACTCTTGAATTCTCTTTGTTATATAACCCAGCCCATCAGCAAATTTATTTCTCAATTCTGAGTTGAAACTAAATCCCGAAGTTGACCACTTTTCCACACATCTGCTGCTACATTTTGGTTGCAAGACCATTCATCTCTTTCAGTAGTCTGATTGTTTTCTCTGCTTTTACCATGATTTCTTTCCGTTTTTTTTTTTTTTCTCAACATGGCAGCTAGCATGAGTCCTTGACATACAATCTGTGTGAGAGCCTACTCTCTTCATTATCTCCTTATAATGGTCTCCCATTCCTCTAAAAATAAAATCCTAAGTCCCTGTGGTTGCACACAGGTTCTTTGTAGAGTGATCTGCCTCCCCATTGCCTCCCAGTGCTTCCATCTTGCTTGTTCCACGCCAGGGAGTGCTCCTATGTTATACCAGACATTCTCTTCAGTGTCAGTGCTCGCACCAACTATTCCCTTTGTCTGTGATGTTTTTCTCCCAGTTGCCTCATGGCTTACCCCCTCCTGCCAGCCCCCCTCAACCTGTTACCTCCTTTGGATATTTGTACTTTGAGAGGCCTTCTTTTGCCACCTGATTAAAATCGCAAGATACTCCCCTTAGTTCTTATCACCAGTGACACATTATATATATTTATTGTCTATCTCCCTTCACTTAAAATTTAAGCTTCATGATGGTGGAGATTTTATCTCTTCTGTTTAGTATCCCCATTAACTGGAAGAGTGCTTTGCTTAATAAATGTTGACAAAATGAATTCTTTCTAATACATCTTAAACATGAAGAAATGATTCATTGTTTAATCTTTTCTCAACTGTGTGCTTTACCGTAAAGCAAGCAGTCAATAGGTTCTTTGTTTATAATTTGGGTTTTCTTATTTAACAGATTCATCTATTGTTTTCTTCATTGATCTGTATATTAAAGAAAAAAAATGCAATGTGCCTACTCAAAAGCTGGTACCCTTTAGCTCCTCAACAATATCAGTGCATGGTCATGGGTTTTTGGGATGTTTATTTTGACCTTAATAAACTAGTTCTAAATTAGGTACCACTGCTGGGTAACAAGGTATAAGATGAAGACAGAAATTCCAGCTCAACCTGGAATAATTAAAAGGACAAAAACAACAAGGAACGTAAATTCTTGAATGCATAAATCCTTGTTTTCATAGCTACTGGCATAAGCCTGTCATTAAATAGTCATATTTCCTCAAATTTTGAACTTTTAGATGCAAAGTAGGCTAATGGTTCTGTTAATGTGACCTAATCTTCAGAGCTGAGTGTTGTATATACTTTTATCATGAGTTGTTAAACCTTTGGACCTCTGATTCTTTCAGCTCTAAGATGATAGTATTATAGTCTAAAACATAGCTCTTTTCTCTGTAACTACAATTTTGTACTTTTTTTTAAAAAGATTTATTTATTTTTATACAAGAACCAGGGTACAGGTCAGATGCACGGGATGGTGAGAGGATTCACCTGAGACAGAGTAGGGAACAGAACAGGCAGACTGACTGAAATACACTGCTGAGGGGAGCAGTAGGCAAGACAAGAGAGGTCTGCCCTGCCATGGGGGTATCTCCATGGCCAGCAGGAATCGAACTGGCACTGCACAGGCTGTGGACAGCTTCACAGAGCTGTGCTCATCTGCCTGCACCACCAGGGAGGCACATACAATTTTGTACTTTATAAAATATTTTATGCTTGCCAATATAGAGCTCATGGCTTTACTGTCCTAGAGAGGGGGGAATGGCACTTTGAAAAAGTTTAAAGACTATATTCAAAGTATGATATTTAAAAAAAGAATCCATTTCTACTGAAAAGGAAACAATCACTATTGTTCTTCTGGCTGGAAGTGTTGGAAGTGTCTCAAAGAAGCACAATTGGATTAATTATATTTTCATCTTTTTTGCACCCATTCAAGTCTGAGAATATATACTTCAGTGTAGTTTTACATTCTTCTTTCTTATATGAGAAGTTGAAAAATTATCACGATGCCTTAGATATTCCTCTAGGGACAAAATATCACTTTTACTAAAGATCTTTGTGGTTTTAATGTTTTTTTTCCTTCTAGAAAATCATATGAAAGGGAAACTTCGAAGGGCCAGGTATGAAATCTAAGTTTGTTTATTTTTAGTTTTTTTTAAAAAAGATTTTACTACATTAAGGTGACCTTTTAAAAGTCTTATACACATAAATATAAGACTAGCTTCAGAGTTTAACCATTTTCCCCAAGACCATCTAATCAAAGGACTTAGATAATTCAGAAATCACCTATGATTTTAAGGTTAAACAGTGAAAATATAATTGAATAATATTTGCAAAATTTAATGGAGATAGATTTGAAATTATGTTTTTATTATTACAAAATTCTCTTTTGTAAATATGTATATGGGATGGCCCAGCATTTTCAATCCAGAAACTATTCATCCAAAAAGTAATAGATACTTATGTTCCCCAAGATATTCACAGTTTAAAAGTAGAAACTATTCAGATGACCACCAATTAATAAATGCTCTGTGGTATAGTCATAAAGCCATAAGAATAAATATGTTATATAGCAGTAAGAAAAAATAGACCAGTACTACTTACAACTATGTAGGAGGATATCGAAAATAAAATGTTAAGCATACGTAAACAGATGTAATAGAGAACATATTGTATGAGTTCATTTAGGTACAGTACAAGAGAAGGGAATATATGAGAAGGCAAGATTGCCCTTACCTTTGGAGGGTTAGTAAAATGGAAATGAAGATTGTGCCTTTTTATACATGAATATTTACTTTATGAAAAACTATTGCATTTGTGCTTAGATATTTTCACTTTTCTATATATATGATTTACTTCAATAAAATGTCTACTTAGAAAATGTCCTCTTACTAGAAATTGTAACAATTCGAGAAGTCCCAAATGACAAATTCACTGGTCTTTCCAAGTGACCTTACAAATCTCTGTTATTTTCTTTGTGGCTACTCTGTGTTAAGAAGATGGTAAATAGGACATTTAAAACAGAAAGTCTTGCCCATGCACATTAGGTTCCTTTGTAATAAATTGCCACAACTTTGACAGTTTAAACAAACAGAAATTTATTCCCTCGCAGTTCTGGAGGCCAGAAGTGTGGAATCAGTATCACTGGGATGAAATCAAGGCATTTTGCTCTCTGTGTTCATTGGGTCTTCGAACTTCTGCTCCCTGCAGGCTTTCCTTGGCTTATAGCCCCATCAATCCATATTCAATGCCAGCATATTCAAATCTCTCTCTGCTCACCTTCTCATTTTTGTGTTAGATCTCCCACTGCCTCTCTGTAAGTATACATATCATTTTGTTTTGGGCCCATCTGAATCCATGTTGATCTCCCCATCTTAAAATCCTAAACTTTATTACATCTGCAAAGACCCCTTTTTTCTGTATATGCTAACATTCACAGGCTCCAGGGATTAGAATGAGGATATCTTCTGTGGCATTTTTCAGCTTGTCATGCCCTGTGATACTTAGGAGGATGTAAATGAGACAGTATTGTTCACAAACCGCTGCTGTTTGGGTACACTCCCAGGTGCAGAAGAAGTATTTTCTAGGGTTATCTTACTCAATTCTTTGTACATCTCCCACTACTCACATTATTGATCAAAAAAGAGGAATCACAGTGCTGCATAGACTAGATATTGCATAATCCAGATATTTCAAATCCTCAGTTCTCTTCAAATGAGTTCTTTTAAGGAATGCAAACATAAAACAGCAAATAGCTCTGTCCCAAACCTCAGTTTTACTTTCTCCCCACAGTGGCCCCATAAGGTATATTTGGAAATTCTCAAGGCTCTGTGTAGCTATTTAAAAAATAGTCTAATGCCTTCATTTAACTGGGATTAGGCAACTAGCATTCATAGTATAACACTTTTTCCAAATGTCATTCAGAAAGATTGGGAATAAATTCACTGTCCACTACTCTGCACTAAACCAACTTCAAATGTCAATACACGGAAGACACTTCCATATGCCATAAGGTCGCCACAGTTAAATCAGAGGCACCCCTTAAATTACTGGCTCAAGTTTCTACACATCATGGAAGATACATAGAATGGTATAAGGTCGCAAATTGTATGTGTAGGTTTACTTAAAAGCCTATAACTATCAATATTAACACCAATGCACATCATTCAACTCCTATTAGGATTGTAAGAGCTTCTTTCTGTGCACTCAGAAAAAAGAATGTCCCACATCAGCTGTTGTTCATGTAAACAGCCCATCCATTCAGGTTTCTCCCACTATACACAGATGCCATAAACTCAAGCCAGCCCTTTGATGGGTTGCAGTTTCAGAGCAAAGTAGTGTAATATGTATAATATGTATATTATACTAGAAGAGTATAATAGGTGTCTGTCTAGATCATCTTTGTCCCTTGCTGTAAAACACATAGCATAGTGACATGTTCATTTCATATTACACATATTGATCCCCGAGATTTCTGTTTACCTTTGTCTCCTGCCAGTGAAATTTTGTTTTGATTATCTGAGCAGTCTCACTGATGTGCAATACTGACTTTATTCAACCGATGTCACTTAGGCTCTGAAAAGTCACGTGCACTTATATGTATTAAGAGCAGTTAAGGTCTGCAAACAAGGAATGAATGTGGAGAGACTGGTTAATTATGAGGGCCCTCTATTTTTGTGGTCAGTTGAAATCTTTTGTTTATGGTAGCTGAGCTTGCAAAGGTAATTTTAATTTATCTGTAAGAGAAAAGTACGTGATTTCTGTAAGTTTGAAGTAAAATCTTACGTTTGCTTACCCAGTTGAAGCTCAGACTTTTATTAAAATAAAAGGGGGGCTTCCCCAGGTGGCGCAGCGGTTGAGCGCTGGGCTGCGAAGCTGCCCGCAGCCTCTGCAGTGCAGGTTCAATCCCCGGCCGCCGGCGAGGGTCCCACATGGCACAACAGACCTCTCCTGCCGCGCCTGCTGCTCCCCTCAGCAGTGCTTTTCGTCAGTCCGCCTGTTCTGTTCCCCTCTCTGGCTCTAGTGAATTCTCTCACCCTCCCGTGCTTCTGACTGTACCCAGTGCTTGCATAAATAAATAAAAATAAATAAATCTTTAAAATAAAATAAAAGGGAAAGAAAGTGACTAAATGCATTGTGACTATCAGGAAAATGCCTTTTCACATCTACTATGAGGATTGTGATTGACTGCTGGCTCCAGATCCTGCACTCTGTCCTCCAAGGCTTTGGTGCCCTAGCCACCTTTCCCAGGACTGATGACTGAGAGCAGCAGGGAAACCAAGGCAGTCCCAATCCTGTGAGCTGTGGGATTCCTCTGATGGTGACTTTGTCTCGAAGACCACCCAATAAGCTTGATCAAAACTTTCTTGGACTGCACAGTGCAAAGCTTTTTTTCCTTTCCTTCCTCCCTTACCCCTTGTCTTCAAGGGGGGTCAGACATCATTATAGTGGGGTATTTCTCCCAGTCTCCACTGACTTCCTCCCCAAATACTCTCGTGCCTGTTTTTAACCCCATCTTTATGACTGCTTCTTCATGAGGACTTGCACTAGCACATGCTAAAAGGATGATTCTTCTCACGTAATGGCATATTTAGATCCCAATATTCATATTTGGTCTCAGGTTTTAAAGCAGATCTTTTCATCATAGTCTTAATTACTCTTCTACTTTTTTCAGGAAGTTGCTAGATAAACTTGAATATTCCCTTAATTTATCTTGTTGAGACTTGTATTCACTTCCCTTCAATTTGAACTCTGCCAACCAGTACAGAAAAGTATAGTTTCTCCTGCATCTGCCAGTCAAAGGAGGTTTGTTTACCCTATTTGGCAAATCAAAATGACTTGGTGGCTCTTTGCCAGGTCTCCTGTGATGCTGATATGTCGGAAAACACTTCCGTAGGCTACTAGACCCTATTATGCAATTTTGTAACCGGAGACTTGAGTTAACAACTCTCCCACTTGCCTACAAAGAGTCTCGACACCCTGCTATTTAGGGTGAACATGTCGATGCTTTGTTTTGTTGTGTCTGTCCAAGATCAGGGAATGGGATTTTTACCATTCCACTGCATTTCATTTTGGCATGTATCCTGGTAATTACTAGCTCTTCAAGTTCAAACACTTACTTTGCAAAACGAAATTTTCCTGGTGGATAGCCTCCCATCTCTGTTATGCTGCTGCATTAACAACCACTTCTGGCTCCTTGTTATCAACATGAGGGAACGGGTGCTCTGGTCGTTGGATGTTACCTAAATTTCGGTGAGAATTCCTCCCTTATTGAAGTGTTACACTAAACACCCTGCGCTATCCATCTATGATTAATACCCTGATTTTATTAAAAACATCTCAGAATGCTGATTTTATAATGCCATCTTTAAATTTGGAGACTGAGAATGAAGTAGGGCAGTATTGCCATCAAAGGAGCCGCTGAAGGTCAGGCTATGAGGTACATTAATTCTTCCAACATTAAATATTTAAAAAATGGTACTTTATTGCTATTAAGTAGAGGTTCTTAAAAGGCCCATTAACTCTGGTGACCACAATGTGGCACATCAATTATAAATTTGTTTCATGTAAATGAACCCCCCGGATGATACCATCATTGTATTGCTTTATGCCTGTGATCAAATAATCAAAGTCCATTTTTGACATTATCTTTGCTTGATTTCTCAGATAAAATCTGGGGATAGCTGAGTAATTCATACCTCATGCATTGAAGACAAATTGCCTCAATGGAAAGTCTATTAAAACTTAAGAAAATTATCTCCTGAATCTGACACACTGAGATGGTTAGAAATATGGTTATCTAGTGCCACCTACTTAAAATGGCAGTGGGAGGTATTTGAGAACTTTTGTTCTACTCAGTTGCTACACATGACCTTTGGGATCCCAACAGCTATCTTAGAAACAGAGAACATGAAGACACAAGGATTTCATTGAAGTATTAAGTAAAATTGGAAATGAAGCTAAATTTAAAAAATTAAAACATTCTTGGCTTTTGACCAAAAAAACCTGCATATTTTAAAATAGACAATGATATGGCAATTCATACAAATGAAGTTAATAAGACAGCGTCATCTGTAGTATTCACGACCATTTATTTAAAATATTTTATTCCCAAGAATAGGCCAACTCATAATTGTGGAACTTAGTTGCTACATATTACATTGCCTAAACTTGGATTATAACATATTTGTGTTTTATGGTAGCTTATTTGTGGTCTCAAGGACAGCTTTTTTTTTTTAGTTTTTTAGTTAAATTATTTTTAATTTTTTTTTGAGTTAACATTGTTTTAAGCACTGGGTAGCATTTAGGGATATAGATTCACACCTCCTGAGATATATGTCATCATACCACACCTACCACCAACCTACCCAGAGTCTGATACAGATCTCTGGGCTCACTCCCTCTTTCATCCCTCTTAGGCAGCCTCAAGTCTATAATCAGTGCATCTTTGACTCACTCCCATATTGCCCTTGATACCTTGATAGCTTGCTATAGTCAACATTCAGCATCTAAACTGCTTAATGTGATTAACTTGACAAAGATTGCGTTTTGACATTTGACTTATACTTTATACTTTCCTGGTACTGATTTTCCAACCCTTTTAGCTTTTATACATGTGCACAGTGTGTGTGCATAAATGTAAATGAGTGTTACTTGCCCAGAGATATTTCTATGTAAGATCTCAAGTATGATATCGAAGGAATGAAAAACATTTCCTTGTTGCTGGACTTAGCGTCCTCAGAAACCACAGAGGGGGTGACTTATGACTGAAGCTCTAAGGTGTAATGGTTGAAATGCAAAGTTGATACCCGAAAGCTGCCTTCAGTTCTTAGGTGCGTGTTTTTGGGCCAGTGCCTTAATCTTTTTATGCTTCCCTTTCTTCGCTTGTAAAAAGGGGACAATGATAACACCTTCTCACGGGGTTTCTGTGAAGTTTCAGTGCATTGATGTTGAATAATATTTAGCACAGTACATCTAGTACACTGAGAACTCTTTAAGTATTATTATGGGCGGTTGAATACCCTTATATATAGAGAGACCTAAATACATGTCAGTCAGAACTGCCTGCCACATAGACAATAATCCTGCCGCAGAAAGTAGAGGCTGGGGATGGATCCAGGTTTTTTCTAAGTCCCTGAAACTTTTATTTGTGGGGGGAGGGAAGTGCTTTATAAAAAAGAAACCAAAGTTATGAATGTAAAGTGCCTACAGCAACTTCAGTGCTATTGTACACGGTAAATTAGGAATATACATGCCTGCAGTTTCCAGGGGAAGGATCTGTGCTCTTGAGGGTCCCTGAAGTTTATGTGTCATTGGTTTCCCAAGAAATCTGCCTTTGAAAATGGGCTTTGCCAACCCCAATGAAGCTAGTCACATTGCCTGTGAAATAAGCATATAGTGGTCATGGGAGGCGGGGCCAAGGTTAATAAGCAAAGATTAGGCACCTAATTTTTATACCTTTGTATCCAGCTCCTCTCCCCAAACATGTGACCCTTAAAAAATTTTGTTGTTATAATACCAATTCTCAGTAAATATTTGCCAGATAAAGGCAGCTATAAAGTATATTCTTTTTAGCCCATAAATTTATGAGAAAAGGAAGGAAGGCTATAGAGATAACCAATATGAGGGAAATAAACAGTAAATTAGAAAAAAAAAACAGTTGCAAGAACTGATTTAGTTTTTTTTAATATACGGGATTCACTTATTAACTACTAACTAAATATATTAGATGCTAGAAGCATAGAGAAAATTGATGTGGGGTAGCTGTCCTCTAAGAGTTGATAGTTTAGAGTGAGTTGTAAGATTTATAAGTTTCAGGCTGTAGTAGGGACTGTTAGAGAAACTCTGTAAAGTGGGAATGCTAATTGTGTTAATGAGGCATGTTTCAAAGAGAAGGTACCACTTCCTGTGATCATCAGAATAGTGAAGTTTATGTTTAGTAGACAATGGTAGAAGTGAGGATGAAGAGTTACGAAACATGGAGGATCTCTCAGAAAACATCAAATAATTTTCTATAAAGTTAGTATGGGGCTTTCCGAGAGATATGGCAAGAGACAGAATCACATCAGGCTCTGATTATATACCTTTCTAAGGAGTACTGGTTTTCTACAGTGAATGGTGGGGAGTCAGATCTATAAAGGCAATTTAATTACACACTTTGGTAAGATTACCTTGCGAATATAATGAAACATCCCTTAGAAAGGATTATCAACTGGAGGTGGAAATACCAATTAATTCATGTGAGAGAAGATGAGGTTAAGGTAGTAGCAGGGATGGGGATGTATAAAAAAGTAAAAGAATCAATAGGATTTTATCATCGATTGTACATCTCAGTGGAGGAGAGAGAGGTATCTGAGTTGCCCTTAGATTTTCTGGTCTAGGAAATACAGAAGTAATTTATGGAGCAAGTTTTGTTTTAGTTAGACTGCCTTTAAGGAACCTGTGGGGCATAGATATTGGGGTGGAGGTTGGGTTCAGGGACTATGGATGGATATAAATATTTCAGCAAGTAATTAGTAACTAAACTGTCAGGATGCTTGTGATGGCTAACACATAATGTAATAATGTGTAGAAAGAGATGAAACACAGAATCAAAGGAACCCAATATTTAAAGGAGAGAGAGAAAGAGAGAGACAGAGAGAGAGAGACAGAGAGAGACACACACACAGAGAGGAGTTGTCAAATAAGTAAAAAAACAAAGCTTAAGGATAAGAGTGAAATGTTCTGGCTTATTTTGCTGAGCATGATCCCTTCCAGCTCCATCCATGTTGCTGCAAATTGCATGAGTTTATCTTTTTTGATTGCTGAGTAATGTTCAATTGTATATATGTACCCCATCGTCTTGATCCAGTCATCTGTTTTTGGGCATTTGGGTTGTTTCCATAGCTTACCTATTGTAAATAGTGCTGCTATAAACATAGGGGTGCAGGTGCCCTTTTGAATTAATGTTTCTGTGTCCTTTGGGTAAATACCTAGGAGTGGAATTGCTGAATTATATGGAAGTTCCATCTTTAGCAGATTGAGGAATGTCCACACAGCTCTCCATAGTGGCTGGACCAGTTTGCACTCCCACCAGCAGTGTAGGAGAGTTCCTTTTTCTCCACATCCTCACCAACATTTGTTGTTGCTAGTTTTTGGATGGTCTCACTCATAGCAGGAATTTAGAAAACCTAAATAAGGGATTGGAAAAAGACTAATTATAATAAAGTAAAACTCAAAATCAACAAGCAACTTTAAACCAGAGACACACTACAGGGTGGGGACAAGGTTGTATATCAAAACAAGGGTGGTGGGAATTGTACGGGGTCTATAACCAAGATGAAAATGCACACATTGTACAAAAATGAAAAATGATGTAAAAATATACAAAATTAAAAAAACAAAAATAAAAAAAATAAGAAAAGAGAGAAATGTTATGGAAATAAAAGGCAAAGAGAGTTGTGCTGATAGTGACATTAAATAAAATAAGGTCATTGGTGACCTTGGCAAGACCAGTTTCAGGGAGAAGGCACATAAATCTGATGGTCATGCTTGAAAAGGGAGAGATGAAAAGAAATGGAGTCAGGAAGTGCTGAAGGTGGTATCAAACAATAATTTCTCCATTACACACAAATCAACAGTTATTTTGATGGTTTCACACCTGAAGTTGTCTCAAATCCTCTTACCTTGCATTGGCATACCTAGTGTATTTGACATATATACACACTCACCTACATGTATATATATGCATGTGTACACATATACACTCACAGTGGATTTTGTATTGCTCTCCTCTGCAGCATTAGTTTTGTCATAATCATGAAACAAAACAAGTAATAATGTCCAGAAAAGAATAATAATCACGACTATATATATATATATATATATATATATATATATATATGATTATTCCAGGAAAATAATAAACTAAATATTGAAAATGCAACAAATAGTGGAAAATGATAGGATCTTAACATAATGATAGGATCTTAACATAATGTGTTATTACATTAATATGTTTTCTGAACAAGACAATTTTTACCAATTTATTGATTGTTACAGTAGTTAATAACATTATGGTTTATAATGTCTTAACTTCAACACAGCTGCCAATGGCTTTGTCTAAACAGCCCTTTTTATTAATTTTAGTTTTAAAAAGCATCTTCCACATGAATAAAGAGATGTCCAAATTGTTAGGACTTGTTTTGACTATAAGAGTAAGCTTATAGAGGTCTGGTGAGATGGCTGCAGAGTGAAAGCTCCTGACTGGGCTTCTTCACATATTTGCTACTAAATTGCAGTAAAATAAAGCCCAAAATCCTGAGGGAAAAACAGATGACCTCAGCATATACTTGGAGCAATGTTCCAGCAGAACAGAGTAGGAAAAACTTTAAGTGAATTTTGTTTAGAGTGATAACAGGGCAGTACCCCCCACAAAATGGAGGAGCTATACAGAGAACCCTGTACAGCTGTTGACTTGGGTACATGTCAGCAATGGGGCTCCTGAGACCCAGCACTGCCCTGCATAAGGAGGTGTACGAGCTGACAAGCAGGATGGGTGAGCTGCAGGATGGGGGATCAGAATGAATACTCTTGGCTTTAGCCTAAGTCTCTCAATATAGAACAATTGGAACCTGAATTATGTCTGAGCTCCTGGGTCTCTTTATAGAAGAGGATACTACTCAAAGGACAGGCTCAGTTATCCAAGAGCAAGTTTGGTAGACATTTAAAAATCCAGTTTCACAAAATACTCTAGGAATTGCAGTGTAGTCAATGTCTTTGTTTCCTTGGCATCTGTACCGGGGGTTTTCAAATGTCTCCATAGCCAAATAATGTTAAACACAGCATCTCCAAGTGGTCATGGAAAGTGTCAACATTAAATAGCTCAAGTTCTGTTTTTGGTTCTCACAGTCATAGTAAGATCACTGTATATTTTTATCTACTTTTAAATACAAGATTATATAAAAACCAAGTGTTCAGACAGAAACTGCACCCAAAGAAATCTTTCATGACCCCAATTCTGAGCCATTAGGATCTTTCTCTTCACATGAACCAATGGAGCCAAATCTGTTTATGTTAGGGGGGGTCACATAACTGAGAATTCCCCAAATTAATTTTTATGCAGCATTCGATGTTTATTCAAAGGTAGGTAATAAAGATGTGCTAATTTGAAACTTATACAAACGTTATTAAAACTCAACAGGAACATCAATCATTACTTAGAGCTTTTTTGTTTTCCCCCCCCCAAGGAGAAATTTCTTAACACGGATATTGACTAGAATTGCCAGTACATGATGATAATAGAAAGCAGGCTGACTTGAAGTCAATTTTATTATTGTTTTTAAACCATTTATTGAAAATACCTCTGCTAGTGCCTGTTTCCTCTCCCTGGCCTTTGGAACTGCACGGTATTGGGGAAAATTGCCTCTTTTTAAGTGCTTAACATTCATTCCAAAAATTAGACATTATCTCTGTAAAATGAAGAGAATATAGATGTTAAACATCACTAAATTGTTAAAACACGAAGGATCTCAAATCTTCATGTCATCTTTGCTAATATTTATCCATGTTTTCTAAATTCTATTAAAGAAGAGTAAATCTTTCTGTGAAGGGTAGACAGTGTTCCTTATTGTTGATTACATTTGATTGCCTTTTGTAGTTTGCAGCACACACAGATATGTTTTTAAATGTATAGTTGCAAGTCAACCATACACGCAGGGCTGATATGCAGTAACAGCCTACAAAAAAGATCTCAAATATTTAAAAAAAATATATACTTCAGCTTTTTAATTACTTAGTATCCATCTTAGTTTACTTGCAGTCATTATCATAAATTTGAAGTATTATGATTGAATTATGATATTTGTGTTATAAAAACATTTGATTATTTCATTGAGGATATTACTTAGCCCCGTGTTATTTGTGTTTCTTTTTAAAACTTATCCTCTAGAAAAACTGATGCTAGCTAGATGTTGACATAATGTCTTTGCCTAAATTATCATTACCCTCTTACTACTTTCTAGTCCATTATAATGCAGAAAATATAATTCTCCTTATTACTGTAATGGTGAAAAGCCTGGGCTCTGGTGGAAGATGATCAAGGCAAAATTCCTTCGTCTCACTCATTGCAGGAATTTAGAAAACCTAAATAAGGGACCAGGAGAAAGACTAATTAATACAAAGTAAAAATCAAAATCAACAAGCAGCTATAAACCAGAGACACACTACGGGGAAGGGGGGCGGGGAGAGGAAGGATTATGGTCAAAATAAGGGGGGGTGCAATTGTTTGGGGCATATAACCAAAATGAAAATGCATACATTGTGCAAAAATGAAAAATGATGTAAGAATTATATAAAATAAAATATTAAAAAAATCCATCAGGCTACTGAGTTTCTTAAGTCAGGTGCCTCACTCTCTTTATCTCTCAATGGGGCTAATGATATTATATAGCTGATTAGGTTGTTTTGAGGGTTAAGAAAGGAAGTGCATGGAAAGTTCTTATAATTGTGTTTAGCATGTTGTAAACATGTGTAAATGATTTTAAGAGGGGAATCTATTAGTAATTACGTATGTATTGCTTCTGTTTGATTTGTGAAGTGAGTGGTACCCCATAAATAGACTTAAATGTCTACTACTTTACAAATCTCTTTGAGAAAAATCTTATTGACAATAAAATATAGATAACTTCAAAGCAACAGCATTTTTCAACATTTGCTTTAGTCAGTTTCTACAGTGGAGAGCTTGATGTTAAGTATGTTTTACTGTCCCAGTTGCAATTTTTCATGTATTTATTAAATATATTTGTGAGAATTTTTAAAATAACATTACTGAAAAGAATAAGATTTCTTGCAAACATAGCATTAACTTGGCTAAGAACTAAGCCACTTTATTTTAAAGTCAATGCTGATATTTTTCTTTAAGGAAACCAGATAGACACTGGCAGTGTAACTGAATGAGCTAAGAATGCCAAAAGGGCTCTCAACATATCTCCTCTCGGCATCAAAAGTCAAGGATTCAGCCTAACTTTCACATGAGGCTCTCTGGAAGAGAACAGCATACTAATAATAGTAAGATCAGGAAGCCTATTTATTTTACACTCCTTATTATCTCTGTGGTTGGAAGCCGGCATGTTTGAACCATGACTAAGTTTCTGGATGAATAAAACACAAAAAGGACAAAAATGGGTAAGTGCCAATTAAGAGAACCCATTTCTTCTTATAAAGGCAATCACATTCGAAGACATGTGACTTAGATTTTTGAGCTGAAATCACAAGCATTTGAAGCAAAAAATTTAGATTGTGAGGGCTGGCTGGAAGAACACTCCAGTATACAAGGAGAAATGCATCTTGTAATGAACAACAGTGGGCTCTGAAATGAAACTGCTTGGAGCTACATAAGGAAAAGAATAGAAACAGAATGAAGAACATCCAGATTTGCAGCATCCCTGAAGGCAGCTTGAGGGGATGACCCCATTACTTTCATTGAGCAATTTGTTCCATCTCTGCTCACACATACCCTCACTAGGACTTCTAAAATATTCTTCAGCCTTTTCCACTGCCTCAAAAAGCCCCCTAACTTTATGTGTTAAGGTTTTAGAGCTTCTTCATGTTTTACTGTTTTTAGTGTTTGGTTAACCTTCTAGTTTTCCCCCCTCTGTTTATTTTTCTCCTTGACCTAGATCATGAAATCATATACTAAGAGGACATTTTTCTAAATGCAAGTTGTTAGAAATGACTTGGCAAAGGCTAGCAAAATTCACAGTATCCTGCAGCAATAGAATTAATGGAGGATTTTTTTTCTAAAACTTAGAAATGATTATTTTTGTAATGCTTTTGAAATATCAATGATTAGAAGAAAGTTTGAAAAAATCATTTTTGAAAGATAATTTATATCTAAAATGTTACGAACATTTTAAAAAATACTAACCATTCGATTAGTGAGCAGCTTGGGTCTTTGTTACTTCAAGGGATATCATTTCACAACATTCACACAAACTAATTTTATGCTTATAAATATCTTTAATGGATAATATTGTATACTGTCATCATCGTTAGCAACATTTAGTCTTTGTTTCTCAAGTCTTGTGCATGTCAGTATTTTTTCCTTGTACAGACAATATGAGATAGTACAGTTGTTACTGATTTTAATATTCACTAAAATTTAGTTTTTTAGTATCCCTGTGGTGGGGCCTGATCATTTGCATTTTTTATAAATTGTTTTATTTATATCTTTGCATCATTGTGTATTCCCCGTAAAATTCCAACCACCAGTTCACCCATGAACCATCACTATAGTCCCTTGTGCTCTACTCTCCCCTGTTTTGATCCCTCTTCCTCCCCCTCCCTCGCAGAATGTCTGAGTTATGGTCGCCTGCTAATTTTGTTGTTTTATTATTAGTATTATTATTGTTATTTTTCCCCTGCTCCCTTATTCTTGTCCTGTATTCCTCCTATAAGTGTAACCAGTCATTATGTTTCTTTTTTCCTTCTGGCTTATTTCACTGAGCATGATCCCTTCAAGCTCCATCCATGTTGCTGCAAATGGCATGAGTTTGTTTATTTTTTTGATTGCTGAATAGTATTCCATTCTGTATATATACCACATCTCCTTACTATTCACTAAAATTTAAAGCCAAATTATCATGTCAGAGTGAAGAGTAGGGATGGCCTAGGATAGTTTCCTTAGAAAAGAGTAGAAATACTTGTCTAGTCAAGTGTTAGAGTAAAGTGACCATGGGAATCATTCACATTATCTGCCAGTATCAAATGACTTCAAGATTATTGTCATTTTAAAGTGAACAATACACACTCATCACATCTGTGGATCTCTGTCCTTGGTTTTGGCTCTTGTTTCTAATTTTATCTCTCCCCTTTAAACTAATAGAGCCAGGATCTTCAAAAGCATAGGAAGTAGAGAGAGAGAGATTGACTTGTGCTGGGATTTATTTAGTCATTTACAAGTTCTGTGACTTTCCTTAGCCACTTGGGATGCTTAAATGTACCCTTTGACCAACACCTTCCCATTTCCCCTTCCCCTCAGCTTAGCCACCACCCTACTACTCTCTGTTTCCACGAGCTTGATTTTTTTAGATTCCACATATAAGTGAGATCCTAAGATATTTGTCTTTCTCTGAGTTCACTTAGCATAATACCCTTGAGGTTCATGCATGTCCTTTCAAATGGCAGGGGTTCCTTTTAATGGTGGCATAATATTCCATTGTGTATGTATACATGCCATATTTTCCTCAGTGATGCGTCTATTGACAGATACTTGGTTTGTTTTCATGTCTTGATTTTTTGTGAATCAGTAATGCTGCAGCGAACATGGGGGTGCAGATATCTCTTCAAGTTAGTGATTTCTTCATCTTTGTACCATGAATTACACACATATGCTAGTTACATCTCAAAGCTGGAGAAATGAGTTGTTTAAGATTGAATGGTCTAGATTTTGTATAATCACCTTTATTTTCCCTGTGTATTTTGAATTTTTTCTTTGCTTTCATGCCATGTGCCGCTTTCATCAGTATAACTAATTACATTTGCTGAGGTCTTAACATCTTTGCCCATTCTTCTCCATTTCTTGAATCTTCAATATGGTATTTTTGGTTTGTAATCATTCTCTGCTACCTGTGTTTCTGCCACTTCTCCAATTTCTTGCACTGAGTCTCCTCATATCTTAGTAGATCAACCTTTTTACTGCCTCATAAATAACTGCTGCTAGCACACATTTCTCACTCTTTTTCTTAGAACAGTTTTCCTTTGTATGTAATCTCTAGTCCACCAACCTGTGTTTGTAACTCCCTTCAAGACTGTATTGAAGTTACATGTCTTCCTGAAAGTCTTCAATTACTATCTTCATCACAACTGAGATATTTTTTCATATCAGGTTCTTCTAGTAATATGTACATATTTTATCTTCTTAAACTTTTAAAATCTTCCAATTTCTTTCTGATTTTATTTTAAGATTATCTTAATTATCCACTTAGTCTATAAAATCTTCTTTGTCTTCGCGATCCATTTAGGGTATAAAAACTTCCTTCTTTTAAGGGAAGATAGAATTTTTTTTTTGTCTATTATCCTTTGAACCTGACTGTACAATGCTATGACTATGGGGAGAATTTAATAATTTATGCATGCTGAATTTGAAATTTAAAATACTGTAAATCAATGAAGATTGGTACTTAAATATCTGGAATCTTCTCTTTCTTAAACTTCAACATCTTTGTTATCTTTATACATTTTAACCTAGCTTTCTTTTACTTGCATGTTTCCTCTAATTTAAAAATTTTATATTTCTCTTTAGTTGAGGTCCAGAATTATCCATATCACTATCATATGATCAAATTCATACTGAGTCGATTAAGAATTTTAACTACCAACATTTCCCCTTAGCCTTGCTTTTGATTTTAATTTAACTGCTTTAAAATTCAATATTATAATGCACAAAAGTTCATGCATTATTGTTTAGGTATTATTTCTTTACTGTATATTATAGTGAGCCTATAGCTAAACATGGCATACCTTAATATGAATGAATAATTATATAAATTGCATAAGTACTAGGGTGGTAAAATAAAGGAGTAGTTAAAATGGGATATACTAATCAATTAAAATTTCTTAGATATGTAGAAAATGAAAATAAATTATGGGTTGTAAGTTATTTTGTATTTTCAGTTAAAGTTAAATTCATATAATATTAAATTAACCATTTAAAGGGAACAATTCAGTGACATCTAATGTAGATTTTTAAATGTCCTTTTTAATAGCTTTATGGAGAGATAATCTATATACCATGCAATTAAACTCACATAAAGTATAAAATATAATAGCTTTTAGTATATTTACAAAGTTGTACAACTATCACGACAACCAATTTTAGAACATTTTCATTAACCCCAAAGAAAACATCTGACTTATTAATAGCCAATACTTATGTCCCCATCCCCACTCTGCCTAGCAACCAGTAATCTACTTTATTTTATTGTAGATTGAACTATTTTGGATATTTCACATAAATGTATATGGCCATTTGTATTTCCCCCCTTCCACTTGGGATAATGTTTTCAAGGTTCACCCTATGTGGTAGCATGTAAAACTGCTGCTTTACATTTTAATATCCAACCTCATTCTATATTATGATTCTAATACATTTTATTTATGTTTTCATCAGTTGATGTTCATTTGGGTTGTTTCTACATTTTGTTTTCTGTCAATAGTGGTGCTTTGAAGATTTATGTACAAGTTTTAGTTTGAGTACCTCGTTTGAGTTCTCTTGAGACTATACCTAGAAGTGGAATTGCTGGGTCATATGGTTTCATCACTAAATAATAACACTAAATAATGAGCATTTGAGGAAAATCATATCATGTATTGAATGAAATATAAAAAGCCTTTGCGATTCTTAGAGATGGACACTTTCCAGAATACAGGTATTGTTTTCCCTATGGTTACACGTTGAGAGAAAAGGAAAATTTGATTTTTAGCATTCTATTAGATTTATTTTTTATACATATCTCTTTTATGATACTTCTTCTTAATAGCCAGACTTAAATCAAACGTTGTGTCTTCTTGCCTGTGGTATGTAGCTAAGAATTCAACCCTAGTAAGAAAAGAAAGTAAAGTACTGATTTATGGCTCAGTTTACAACTTTAAAAAAATTTAAAGTTATTTTTGATGTCAGTTGATCATTTATGACACAAATTATAATTTTACAAGTAAGAAACTAGAGAATTTCAGCACTGAACTGGTGAGAGAAAAGCAGCTTGATTATTTTGGGAGTGAATGGCAGGGATAAAATTGTAAAAGGAATATAAACAATAAGTCTGAGTGAGAGAGAAGTAATTTTTAAAATACTTCAGGATCTTTTTTTAATGAGGTAAGATAATAGAGACTAACTAATCCAACACCAATTGAGAAAGCAAATCTGGCTATACTGTATCAGAGTGTTAAGTTTGTATTTTGCAATAGCAACAGGTTACATTGTTACTGCTAGTTTCCTTTATTCATTTTTGGACTTTGTTGACTTTAGTAAAATACATTCTTGGCTCATCAATGCTTCTTTTGATAGAAGAACAGTGTGTCTCCAAATTTAGCATGACCTACCTTCATGATAATGTTCTAAGAGGGATGTGATTGTAAAATTTCAGTTTCCTACACCATAACTATTTGGTCACAGCTTCTTGGTGTGGGTCCCAGGAATGTGAATTTTACAAGTTAGCCCCAAGTAATTCTTACATACTCTAAAGTTTGAGAACCACTACTCTGTACTGTATATTCTTATTGTGGTGACTGCAGTTTATCAAATGAATGTTGGTGTCAGACTTATCTTCGGCTAAGTCTTCGAGCAGTTACTTCATTGTGAGAGAACTATGGACAAGCCATTTAAACTCTTTCAACCTTTGCTTTCTTCAGCTGTGATGATTGAGATTAAAAAGTCACATGTCCGTGTTTGCTTGAGAGATTCCAGGTTAAATACCATGGTGTTGGCAATCATTAATAGCATCTACCTTCTTTCTCAAAATGATTCTAATTTGGGTTATATTTCATCTGGCCACTCCAGCATGTCTGCATATTAGCTTGTGATGATTATATGCTATACCTTAAGCAATCAATTTAGACCATTTGCCATATATAGTACATATTAAATAAATGTACTTATATAAATAATGCTACTTTTAAGGAATCAAATGAACAATGTCATTATTAAAGTTTCTTCACATACTCAGGATTACCTACTGTCTTTTAAAAATGGATTTTCATGGAAAAGAAGTCACTTTATTCTGGATTGTTGACTAGTTTTATCCTCTCTGGGAAAAGGTCCTTAAATTAAATCATTTTGTCCCTGTCATTTTCACCAACTTACTCATGCCACTTGGCATTGTCTTGTGCTAAAAGGCATTTTGGAATAGAGACTTGGAGAGAAAACATTCCAGTGAAGACTGATGAAAGTCTGTAAAGTGAAACTCAATAAATATTGTTTATAGGTCCCATTATCTACAACAGATAAATACAGTATGATTCTTTTCTTACTAGCTTCTTCTTGGAAAACCTCATTATGTTGTCTTCTATTTGCTTTACATTTATTTTATTTTATTTTATTTTACTTTTTTTTTTTTTTAATGTGGGTCAACTTCCTGGCCGGGGATTGAACTGGTGCACAGTGGCTCTGGATTGCTTCATAATGATGAGACTAAACCCCTCATGCTACCAGGGCTTTTCATTTATAGCCAGGTTTTTCCAGCAAGGAGAAAGAGGTGTTAAGGACTTATTCTTGATTATGAGTGAAAATACTACACTCTAAGCCCAAATGAACCTGTGTTTGATTCTTGTTCAGTCAATTATCTCAAGAGAAATTTATCTTCTCTGACCTTAAGTTACTTTATCAGTTAAATGAAAATATTATTATATTTACTTCATCATGGTGCTGTGAAAACTTAAGATGGTACACATACACTTCTTAGCAGTATGCCCCTGCTCTCTGTTAATGTCGTCTAATACCTTTATTTAAGAATATTGAAGGTGGTCTTAAAACTGTGTGGGCAGTACATTTGATGACAACAATAGCCTGGGATGTGTATTATTTGACCCATTGGCTTCTTTCTACTCCATTCAGATTTTTACTTCTCTGTTCTTCAATTATTATTCTTCCTTGTGAGAAGGGGAAAAACAAATAACATGGCATAAAAGAAAAAATAAATCACACTATCTGGGAAAATATCTAAGGGAGAGAAATGAAAAAATGGAGATGCCAAATGACATGGTAGATGTATAGAATGTTTTGAAATGCCTGGTTCTCACATATAGCAATAAATATTTGAGAATTTCATATTGAAGGCATTACCTTTCTGAATATGATTTTATTCTACTTCCAATGAAGGCATCATTCAATAGAAGGTAGAAAATTTTGTGGTCAACATGGAAATGAAGATATTCAAAATGGTGTAACATTGTGAAGCAAAAGTATTTTTTTCAAAAAATTGGCTCTCCATGTACTCAAAGCAAATGAATCCAGATGCATACCAGATGCTCTTCACAAAATTTCATTGAAAATAAATAATAGACTTAATATTAATCACAAAATGATAAAACTCCTAAATATAACCATTACCTTAAAGAGATATTTGTACTGCCATATTCATTGTATTAATCATAATGGCCAATATATAGAACCATGTATGTTCTTTGACAGACACACTGCAATATCATTCAGTCTTAAGAGAGATGATCCTGCCATGTACACATTTACAACTTGAACTTAAAGGACATTGTGTTAAGTTGAATTAGCCAGACACAGAAAGAAAAAGACTTTTTAAAAAGTGGAATCCAGAGTAACAGAGAGTAGTACAATGGTAGTTACCAGAGGCTAAAGAGTAGGGGAGAAGGGAAATAGTAGTCAAAGGGTATAGACTTTCTTTTTCCTTTCTGGCTTGTTTCGCTGAGCATGATCCCTTCCAGCTCCATCCATGTTGATGCAAATTGCATGAGTTTATTGTTTTTGATTGCTGAGTAATATTCCATTGTGTATATTTACCACATCGTCTTGATCCAGTCATCTATTGTAGGGCATTTGGGTAAGGGATCAGGAAAAAGACTAATTATAATAAAGTAAAAATCAAAATCAACAAACAACTATAAAGCAGAGACACACTACAGGATGGGAAGAAGGGAGTAGAATCAAAACAAGGGTGGTGGGAATTATACAGGGACTATAACTAAGATGAAAATGCATACATTGTATAAAAATGAAAAATGATGTAAATATATAAAATTAAAAAAACCAAACACAAAAAAGACTTTCAGTTATAAAAATGAATTAGTTCTGGAGACCTGACAAACAGATGGTGACTATAGTTAATAATAATATATTGTGTAGTTGAAAATTGCTAAGAGAATAGATCTTAAGTGTTCTCATGACAAAGAAAGGTAACTAAGGTAACTATTGAAGGGATAGATATGTTAATTTAAGTGTGGTAATTATTTCACAGTGTGCACCTATATCAGAACATCATGTTATATACCTTAAACATATAAAACCTTTATCAAAAATAAATGAAAAATTTAGGGCCTCCCCTGGTGGCTCAGCAGTTGAGTGCTTGTCTGCGAAGCTGACCGCAGCCTCTGCAGTGCCTGTTCGATCCCCGGCCACTGGCGAGGGTCCCACATGGCATGCAGACCTCTCCTGCTGTGCCCGCTGCTACCCTCAGCAGTGTATTTCGGTCCTTCTGCCTGTTCTGTTCCCTGCTCTGGCTCTGGTGAATTCTTTCACCCTCCTGCGCTTCTGACTGTACCCAGTGCTTGTATCAATAAATAAATAAATAAATCTTAAAAAAAAATAAAATAAATGAAAATTTAAAAAACCCTACCCCCCCAAAAAAAAACAACCTATAAAACTCGTAAAGGATAACATAGGGAAAAACTTAAATTACTTTGGATATAGTGGTGCCTTTTTAGATAAAACACGTAAGGCACAATCCATGAAAGGAATAACTGATAAGCAGAATTTAATTTAAATAGTGTCTTCTTTGTAATAGACAGTGTGACGATAACAAGCAGTCAAGACACAGACTGGGAAATAATATTTGCAAATGGCACATCTGATAAAGAACTGTTATCCAAAATATATGAAGAATTCTCAAAATTCAATAAGAAAACAAGCATCTTGATTAAAAAATGGGTCAAGAACCTAAACAGACATGTCACCAAAGATGATATATAGATGGTAAACAAGAAATGAAAACATGCACCAAATCATGCCTTCAGGGAAATGTGAGTTAAAGCAATGAGCTGCAACTGTACACCTATTAGAAAGGCAAAAATCTAGAATACTGACAACATCAAATGTTGGTGAGGATGTGGAGCAACAGGAACTCATTCATTGCTGGCGGGAATGCAAAAATGGTCCAACTACTTTAATTTTAAAATTAAAATTTCAATTTTTAAGTCTTTAATTTTAAAAAGTATAGCATGAAGTCAAACTATCTTCCATAATGTTTAGTCACATACTACTGGTATTTAAAATACAGAAGGAAATTAGAAATATAGACTTCTTTAGGTATTGTTTTCATGAATTATAGCCTTCATGACTCTCATAATATTACAAATATATATTTCAGATATATGCAAATAGTGATAATTTATAGAAACTTTTAAGTATCAATTATCTGGTTAACTATTAGACTCAGATATTATCTTGAATTATTTTATGCCAAAATTAATGACTATGTGAGAGCCATAGGTTTAGTGTGTAAGCCACTGTTACATTTTTCAATGAACCAGTATCCTTATAATGCACATGGTGTTATTATACAGAAGCTGGCAGTACAAGTGGTACTTTGTGTTTTCTCATTTCATGCTTTCATTTAGATTTAAGATGTTCATGGTTTCATTTCCAAGTTGGCATGAATTAGCAGTAAACAGAAGTCTGCTGGCTTGTGTTAAATTTGCTTTCACATACCTCTAGGGACAGAATAGAGAGAATTCAGAACAGAAATAGTTTTGATTGAGGTTACCTAGACATGTCTTCCTATATGAAAACCTCAAGACAAATTTCTTAGCATGTAGTCAGAAGGAACCATGTTGATTTCACAACTTATTGATGGGTTGATGTGTTGATGAAGGCATCACAGGAAGGAGATTGTGATATTCCCATCGGTTTATGATTGTGGATTTTCAGCAGTTAAGATCATTCACCCTAGAAAACAATTTCTAAGAATCACTAATTGTACAGTTCTTAGAAAAAGTGTTGATTAAAATTATGAATAATGTATAAAATGTAATATCTGGTTAAAAAGAACACATTGGCTTTAGCTCATGATTAGGTGTACATGATTAATTTCAGGTCCTTCATTTAGCGTTGACTTTTTACATTTTGGTGGGAGAATGCCTCTAGAGAGTTAAAGGATTTTTCCCTCTCCCTTCCAAAAAGGGTAAAGATGAATTTTTTAAAGTAGATACATGTGCTCCTGATAACTTTACATCTGACTGGTGTATTGGTCAGAATAGTATAGTTTGCAATGTAATAACAAACAACCCCCAGTTATAAATGGACTAAAATGAAACAACTGAATAAGTGTTGGTTTTTTTTTTTTTTTTTTGGCCTCTGGCTACATGTCCATTTGAGGATGGGGATGTGGGCTGTGCTGCTTGTTGTCATCTCTCACACTTAGATCTGACAAAGACTTCCCCAAATGGAGTGTTTCTGGTCTCTGTAGCTGAAGGAAGGAGAGTGCTGTAAAATCTTGCAATTTAAATGAAATGCTGTGGTCCAGAAGTCACCTGCAGTGTTTCTGTCCACAACTCTTTGACCAGAAGAATTCTCATGATCCTTCCAGTGGCAAGGTAGCCCAGAAGTAGATTCTCTCTCGTAGCCAGATGGGGAAAGTACCAGATTTATAAGAGCATTAGCCATCTTTGCCACATCTGAGGAACAAATTAACCATCAGCGCAAAGGCCCAGGCATCCCTTTTTTAGCAAACATAACATGATTAACCCTTTCCCCACCAATTCTGCTCTTACACTGAAATGATTCCCTCTATTCACCCCAAGCTGGCAGCTGTGACTTTGCAAACATGGAACGTGTTTCTCTGGTCAGAATTGAATTGAACATTGGCAGCGGCAGAACCAGCAAGCTGCAGCCCTTTTGTGTATTCATGCCTAATTTAATTCTTATTGAGTGAAATGTGCACTCATTTCATTCTTGTTGGGAACAAAATGATATTAAGCTAGTCCAACTATTAAATTAAGATTTTCTATGAGATTTTTATTAATTATTTTGTCTGGCCTTCCACAAGCTTGAATTTTATTTCATATTTCAGTTGTGATTCATTTTTGAGACTTTGAGTGTGGGGAACTATACACCGTGCTAATGGTACAAGAAGTACAGTTATCATTAGATAATACTGTATACTAAAGATTATCTGAGGCTAAGGGTGCTTTGTGACCTTGCATGTTACCTAATCCTAACTGTGCAACAAAGTCCACCTGGCAAGATTTAAAAATATACAAAATTACTGGCCCCTACTTTCAGGCTTACCCATTAAGGATGTGGCACAAGCATCTGTATTTTTATTTTTTTTTAAGATTTATTTATTTATACAAGAACCAGGGTACAGGCCAGATGTGCAGGAGGGTGAGAGGATTCACCAGCGACAGACCGGGGAACAGAACAGGCAGACTGATGAATACACTGCTGAGGGGAGCAGCGGGCGAGACAGGAGAGGTCTGCTGCGCCATGTGGGACCCTCGCTGGCCGGCCAGGATTGAACCCATGCTGCAGAGGCTGCGGACAGCTTCACAGCGCTGCCCTCAACCACCTGCGCCACCGGGGGAGGCCCATCTGTATTTTTAATATCAGCAGGTGATTCTAATGCACAACCAGAAGTGAGAAATGCTGTCCTGGAATGTTACGTAAGAGAAAGTTACCTATTTGAAAATGTTTTCTGAAACTATTGATTATATAAATCTCATTTTTTTTAACATCTCCCAACCTTCAGACTAAGGCTATCCATTCAGTAAAACAGAATCCATTTTCTCAGTGTTTCTGGTTCACTTCCTATGTGAAAAACAGTGAAGTTATTAAATAATTCATCACATGTTTTAGAATCTTGTCAGTCTCTCTGTATCTCATATTTTGGTTTATAAGCCAGGTAGTAAGAAATCTGTCTATCCTCAGTGTGCTGCACAATGCCATATATAGTGCATTTGGGCCCCATTATCAAAATCACTCTAATATAGTATTCACCAAAATAATGCAAGTAATGCTGTAATTGACAACCAATTTGGTTCCCCCTTTTCTTTAAAACACTGCAATGAAACATGGCACATGGTTTTTAAGTCATATTTTGAATTTGGAAACTAGGGTTAAAATTAGAGAGCAGTGGAAACTACAGTTATGAAGCCACTAATTACAGCAATTTGTGTAGTAATAATTTTTTCTTGCTTAAAAGGATATTTGCTTTTCCCTTTTCAAGTCTACCAGTTGTAGGCATGTCATTTTGAAAGTGAGTAAGATTGAATATTATTCAAATGTTCATAGTTCAATGAAGGTAAAATGTACATGCTATAAAAAGCTGCCAAATGATTTGGGTTGTTTCCAGGTTTTACCTATTGTAAATAGTGCTGAAATAAACATAGGTGTACAGGTGTTCTTTTGAATTAATGTTTTTGTGTCCTTTGGGTCGATCCCTAGGAGTGGAATTGCCAGGTTGTATGGTAACTCCATTTTTAGCAGACTGAGGAACCTCCAGACAGCTTTCCATAGTGGTTGGACCAGTTTGCACTCCCACCAGCAAATGAATTTTAACACATGTCCATGTCTTTGTTTTCTTTTAAAAATATTTTTTTTTCAATCTGGTGGCCTCCTGGTGGTGCAAGGGGTTAAGCACCACACTATGAAGCAATCGCAGCCTCTGCAGCATGAGTTCGATCCCTGGCCAGACAGACAGACCTCTCCTGACTCGCCTGCTGCTCCCCATAGCAGTGTACTTCAGTCAGTCTGCCTGTTCTGTTCCCCACTCTGTCTCTGGTGAATCCTCTCACCCCCCACATCTCTGGCCTGTATCCCAGCTCTTGTATGCATAAATAAATAAATCTATTTTTTTTTCAATTCGGGTAGAGGAGCATTTATTAGAATTAAATAGTAATCAATGCTGATATCGGCCAACTACAAACATATTGGACATATTGCAAGAGGGATGATTGTAATATGGATAACTCTCCAGCCATGAGATTTGTAAGCATTTCCATGGTCAGGCACAAAGGAAGGCACTTTCTCTTATTGGGAGTGGTGAATAATGCTACGCAAAGAAATGAATGGGGGGCAGAGGATGAAAGAGTGGCATGATCACAGGATCATGTAGTTGATTAGGGAATGTTTTTCCCTGAGGTCAGCAAATGCTACAGAGGGAACTCTAAGGAGGGGTTGTATGTTGGTTCAGCCTGAGGATGTGTCAAAGTTCAGAGGCCATGGAGGAGACAAGTTTTAGTTAAGTTGGTCAAATCAAGGGCACAGGTATTTTATCCAGATTGTCTTTGATTGCAAACAGTTCAAGTAATCATTTGTGAGACAAAGAATGAAAACTTGGCGGGTCTGTGTCTGGCCTTTACATAGGTAAACCAGGTAGGATACTTGTGAGTCCTATCTAAGGGAAAGGTAGTAAACTTCTGGAACACAAGGGATAGGAGGATTTGTTTAACAAAAACTTTTTCAGGTTCACAGGGGTTTCACCAAGTTCAAAAATGTCAATATAAGACCATAGAATGTAGCTGATTTTCAGACAGTAATAGGAATCATTTAGTGATGGCCTGCCTTCAACCTAGCACTTTACGTGTTCACTTCATCTCAACTGTTGTGGTATGAATTATTGTCCATTTTTCAGGCGAGGAAATGGAGGCTTAGGGAAGTGTAATATGTGATAGGAATTCAGTGTTTGATCTAGAATTCAAACTTGCATGTTCATGTTATACAAGTCAAACGTGTAGAATACATATTCAAGGAAAAATACACACGCTCTTTAATAACACTATCGGGGTTTAACATTGAGGCAAAGAAAAATGTTCTGTACAGTCTTAAACAGATAGGAATTTTGTGTTCTGAAATGCAGACATTCACTAAGCGAGAGATACAAATGAACAGGACCCTAAGGCTGAAATCTTTATAAAAGCATGACTGTGGAGGAATTTACCTCCCTAGTGAACTTCTCTGATTCTCTTGATTTTAAACATTATGGAAGGCTCTGTTCTTTTCCTTTGGCCCATGCTGAGAGACCATGCTGAGAAAGTTCTCTCTGCAGTCTGCTAACAGACATTTATAGTGGGATTTAAATTTATTCACTTCTTATACAGATGAGTATATTGTATCCAAAATCTACAGATTTTATTTTATTTTTTGTTAATGCATGGCTTTATTTTTTTAATATTTATTTTATTTTATTTTTTAAGATTTATTTATTTATTTATACAAGCACTGGGTACAGTCAGAAGCACGGGAGGGTGAGAGAACTCACCAGAGCGGGGGACAGAACAGGCAGAAGGACCTAAGTACACTGCTGAGGGGAGAAGCGGGCGGCAGGAGAGGTCTGCTGCGCCATGTGGGACCCTCACCCGGAGGCCAGGGATCGAACCAGCGCTGCAGAGGCTGCAGGTAGCTTCGCAACCCAGCGCTCAACTGCTGCGCCAACAGGGAGGCCCAATGCATGGTTTTAAACTGCTTGAATTAAAAATGGAGTGAAAGGGGCTTCCCCTGGTGGCTCAGTGGTTGACTGCTAGGCTGTAAGGCTGCCCACAGCGTCTGCAGCACTGGTTCATTCCCCGGCCGCTGGCGAGGGTCCCACACAAAAAAAATAAAAATAATAAAATGAAGTGAAAATTAAAATTTGATGTGACTTCAAATTTAAGGAGAGTAATAGGTGATATTAGAACATATAGTTTGTATCAGTTTGGAATTGTGAGAGAACTTATAGGTCATGGAATTCAATCTCCCACACAGTGCAGGAATTCCCTTGTAAGAGATTCCTAGTAACTAGTCATCTGAGCACTGTTTGAATGTCTTTAGTATTGCAAATCCCACCCAAGGGACAGACATGCCATTTTTGAATAGCCTTAATTGCTGGAAATTTTCTCATATCGAGTTGAGAAATACTTACCTAGCAAAGGAATACTTCATTTGCATCAGTGCTTTGGAAATCTACAAACAAATAAATGAAAAATAACAATCTCTAAATTGAATGCCAGCTCCGTGGGGGCAGGGGGGCAGAATTAGTTTTAGCCTCACTCATTATTCAGTGACTTAATACTGCCCCCCTCATGAACCATAATTTCTGTATCATAGGTTTTTCCTATTTTATTTTGTTTGCAAATAAATTGTAGGGTTGGGTGTGTGTTTCAGTGAAAGAATATGTATTGTCACAAATAGCACTTGGTCTTTCCACTCTTGGAGCTAAGTAGGTTTTGTGCTGTTCTGGGAAATTTCCATTGACTTCCCTCCCAATTGTAAATAAACCAATTTTGTCTCTACTTGGAGTTCAGTTCATTTAGTCCATAGAAATGTGTGTTTTCAAATTTCCTTCGAAATAGTTATAATATTTGTCTAGTTTCTTCATTTAATATGAGTAAAAATGAAATTTTAATGTGTTCATTTTCATGTTCACATCTGCATTAGTCATTGGATTACCTTTTTTCTGAAAATGATTGTTTATAAGCTTTTCTGGTCCTCCCACAATATACCCAAATGGATTCACCCACCAGAGCTAGGTAAACTTCCTCATTAAAGAAGCACACTTTGTAAACAATTGAAACCCAGTCTGTTCCTTTTCTTGGCTCCCAAAGGTGAATCCTTACGGGCAACAGAAATATGTAGACACTCTATTTTATCTTTATTTTCTGCTCTACTAATTTTGTATTTTGGTTTGTTCTTGGCCAGTCGATAACTCTGCATTGCTGGCAAGAGAGGTTGGGAATTTTGCTTTATGATCTGAACGTTTAGTAAAGTTATTCCCTATCACTGGCAATGGTGGTTGGAAATTTGACTTCAAAGTGTTATCATTTGATGAGCTTTTAAAATGCATTAATGGTTTGTAGAGAGTTTATCTCTGTTGGGTGCAAGATGACAGAGAATCTGGTTTGTTAGGCTTTTCTGTTTGTATTATTTGTCTGGTTTGAACTCAAATCAGTTATGAATTTTATACCCACTTGAAAGTGATTATCTAGACTGGTGGGTGTTATATTTCTGTTTATGCTTATCCTATGACTGGAATTTAAAATTGAAGTAATAAAATTTCTTTGTGTGTTCCTATTCTGAAAGAGCTTTACATCTCTTTGTATGTATGTGAAGCATTTTCTTACCCCTAGATAGTATTTCTAATTTAGACTATAACATCTTTTAAAATAGCTCTGTTCTTATTGGCTTAGAGATAAATAACTGTCTGTATTGATAGATCTTTTCTGTAATTACCCCAAATTAAAGAAATTAAGCCTCTAATACTTGTAATGCTAAAAATGTTAATGTTTATAGAAATAAATATGAACTAGTATAAATTTTAAGTTCATATAATTTAGGCAAACCTTTGGCATATGTGACTAGTTTTGCTCAACAAAACAAAGTATGTTTTCTTTGAGTTACTGTCATTAAATTTAATATAAAATGTACATTGTTTATGCTACATAGCTGTATTCTTCCCAAATGTGTGAGGCTTTTATATTCGCAAACATTACTTCTGCTTAATCTTTAAAATTACTAGAAGTGCAGGAATATGGTGGAAAAGGCAGCCCAGGTCATAGTTTGTCCACAGAGACACTGACTTAGCAATAATAAATGGACAAAATTACCTTGTGAACACTTTAAAAGCCGGTCAAGAGATTGCAGTATCCCTCTTAGACCTGCATCTTGTGGATAGAAAAATTTGTGGCATTTGGCATGCCCTAAACCCTTCCTTTATTTGGCATGATAGGGAGAAAACTGCCAAATCTCTCCCTCAGGAGGGAACAAAATGTGTGGAATGTGCATCCATTGTTCTGGGATTTTGGCAAGCTGCCTGAGGGACTTTTCTATTTGATCTAACTTGGAGTGTTTATGGGAACAGCTATTTAGAATACTGGTTGTGGGCTGCTAAGATAAAAGATAAGCACCACTACTTGTTACAGCACCAGAGAGATGTAGTACTTAAGAAAGACACCAGGAGGGCTAAGAGATTTCAGGCTTATGGTACAAATGCAGCAATCTCTTTAACTGGGAAATTATCACACAGACCCAGAGAAGATGCACCCATAGAATAGTTTTGAGAGGTTCCCAAAATGTTGTCAGGGTGATTAGTTTTCCCATGTATTAAGCCAATTTTATTTTTTTTTATTTATTTTTTTTTTAAATTTAAATTTTATTTTTATATTCCCCATACAATTACAACCCCCTTATTTTGACCCCAATCCCTCCTTTCCCTGCCCCCCACCATCCATAGAGTGTCTCTGGTTCATAGTTGTTTGTTGATTTTGATATTTACTTTCTTATAGTAAAGCCTCCCATAAAAGATGGTGGAAGTGACTTTCTAACAAATGTCCTTATATCAACAAAGATCACAGGCATACAAAGAAACAGAAAATCATGTCCCAATAAAAGGAACAAATTTAATCTCCAAAAATTAACTCTAAATAAAGTGATCTATGAAACACCTGAGAAGTAATTGAAGATGATTTGAAAAAAGATACTCAATTTGATGAGAGAGAAAATAGACAACACTGCAAGAAATCAAGAAAAATGATCCATAAACAAATATATCAACAAAGGGGAGAAACTATAAAGAAGGACCACTTACAAATTTTAAGGTTGAAGTATGCAATCATGTGAAAATTCACTAGAGAATAATAGACAACTAAGTAGAAGAAAAAAATCAGTGAGTTTAAAGACAGGTTATTTAGATTACTGAGCCAAATGAGAAAAAATGAATGCGAAGTGAAAAGAGCCTAAGGAATTTATTGGTCACCATCATATGGACAATATATAAATTATGGGAAGGGGCAGAGAGCTCATTTAGTGGAATAATGACTAAAAAATTCCTAAATTTGATAAATGGATATACAAATTCAAGCAGCTGAAGAAACTACAACTATATAAAATTTTAAAAAAGTAAAAAATAAAGTGTTAAAAAAAGAAACTACAACTATAATAAATTCAAAGAGACCACATCAAGACACATCATAATCAAAGTTACAGACAGAATTTTGAAAGCATCAAGAAAAAAGTGATTCAGTACATACAAGGAAACTCCTAAAAGGATGTTAACAGACTTCTCAACAGATATCTTATAAGCCAGAAGGGAACGGGGTGATATATTCAATGTGCTGAAAGAAAGAAAAAAAGAAAAACTGCCAAGCAAGAATACTATATTCAGCAAAACTGTGGTTAAAAAGTGAGGGAGAAATTAAGACATTAGTTCAATGAAAACTGAAGAATTACTTCTTTTTATTTTGGTTCACTACATTAACTTTAAAACTCATAAAATGTTTTTTACAAAGAAGCATTATATTTTGCATGCTGCTCTGAATAGATGCCAAGGAAATGTGGACTATTGTTACTTTTCCTCCCTGTCCCCCAAATGACTTAAAACATTCTTAAAACATTGATATCTTAGAGCTTTGTTTTATATAGAATAAAGATACATTATACTCTTTCACTCATGAACTAATTGATTCAGGACATGCAATATTGAGGAAGCTAGATTTGAAGTTTGGGGTATACACTGAAAACATGAACAAATGTGAACTTGAAAATTGGACAATGTTATGCAGGAATAGGACCTCTAGTCTTCCCAGAAAATAATCATGGAGAAAAATATTTAAAATTAACCGACAAAGATTTATGAAATTTTTTTCAATTACTCAAATTATTTTGTAGCTAAGGATTTGATTAAATGAAGTTTTAGTACCTTTACATTTAAATTATAGCTTCTGGCAAATACCTAAATAGGCTGTTGTTGAAACAAAGCTAATTTTATTGTTTATTGAAGTAATGAAGATCATTAATCTCAGCAGCCTTATTCTGGAGGTAAAAGTTCATAGGCTGCCTACCTTTCGCAGTTTTCACAAACCATTTATGTAATAATATCATAGAATCCATAAAAATCAATATTAGATGTGTTTTTGAGATTAATTTGATAAATGTCCTTTTATGAACATGCTTTTAAATTCAGAAATTGCTTATTAAAGGAAAACATACATCATTTCATCTATCTTTTTATGACTTACCATAAAATATACATTATTTTATCATCAAACTTGAGCTAAATGGCAAAGAACACAAGATAAAGTTTTTGTAAATTGTTCAGTCAAGTGTAGTTATTTCACAACTCTCACATTTTTATAACCATTGTCCAGATTTTTGTGTGGAATTTTCCTAATGTGACTTATCTCCCACTTTGGTATATAGATTTCATTTAATTTTTTTAATTGAGGTAACTAATTTAATAGTACTGATAAAATTATTTTAAAAAGGTAAAATTGTGACTCATGAAGGTAAAAAGAACTTGGGTCAAAGATTTTATTCAGCTCATTAATTAATGAGGAAACTAAGACATTAGAACTGGTTAAAAAGAAAATCAACAAAACACAAACAACCCAAATAAAGCCAATTAGGAATTCTGAAATAAATTTACAAATAGACACAAACTGCTCATTATCCACAGGGCAGTAATCAGTTACATCTCCCTGAGGCACTATCATTTACATTTCTATGGGCAAGAATTATTTGCATAGTAATCAGTTTTCTACAACTGACACAGATATAAAATAACTCAAAGACAATGAAAAGCAGGTATAATCCTGAAGCACACTTTAGAAAGCATAACCAGTGTACTTTTTTGCTCATGTCAAGAACTTTCACAGCTTTTCCTTATAGACCCAATTAAGATGAGAAATGTATTTCCACCTTACCTGAGTCCCTGTTACTCCATATTTAATGTTACCTATTTGATTCATTTATGTTATTTGTTTGACACTTCTTTAAATATAAAAATTTGATATTCCTGCTATGAAGCTGAAGAGAAGAAAATTACCTTGTTTTAACAAGTTAAAATGTATATATTTTTTTATTTTAACATTTTAAGTTTAATGAAATAAGAAACATAAACACTTTATTCTTTATGATCTGCCAGTCTGTTGATGATACTACAATGTTACTACAATGCTTATATGTTCTTGGCATAAAGTAGATTCCATCCAAGATTTTTTTTTCCTTTTTCATGTAAGAAAGTTAAGTGCTTGTCTAGTATACCCTGCTTCAACAATGCGAAGATAATATATGAACCTCATATTTCAGGGAGTTATATATTAATAATATATAGATGTAGATATAATAAATAAAAATCTTCAGATTATGAGACTGACATGCTGTCCACTGCACTAAGATGACAATAAAAATGTTCAACATCACTTGTAATCAGGGAAATGCAAATCAAAACCACAATGAGATACCATCTTACACCAGTCAGAATGGCACAATTGTTGGTGAGGATGTGGGCAAAAAGGAACTCTCCTGCACTGCTGGTGGGAATGCAAAGTGGTCCAACCACTATGGAAAGCTGTGTGGCAAAGCTGTGTAGCATTTTGCCCAAAAATAGATGACTGGATGGAGATGTAGTACATATACACAATGGAAATTACTCAGCAATCAAAAAAGATAAACTCATGCCATTCGCAGCAACATGGATGGAGCTGGAAGGGATCATGCTCAGTGAAATAAACCAGAAAGAGAAAGAAAAATACCAGATGGTTCTACTTTTAGGAGAAATGTAGAGGATCCAAATAAGGGATCAGGCAAAAAAAGTAATTATAATAAAGTGAATATCAGAATAAATAGGCAACTATAAGCCAGAGACATTCTACTGGGGGGGGGTGCAGTGGACAGTAGGATCAAATCAGAGGTGGGAAGAGCACAAGGGACTATGGTGATAGTTCATGGGTGAATGGGTGTTGGGAATTTAACAGGGACTATAACTGAGATGAGAAAGCATACATTGTACAAAAATGAAGAGTGATGTAAAAATAAATAAAATAAAACTAAAAAATAATTATAAAAATCGCTGTAGGAAATTTGACTTTTTGATACAATTATATTTTCAAGGAATTGCTATTAAACATTTTCAGTTAAATAGTGTTGGGCGCAGGGCCTCCCTGGTGGCACATGGCTTAAAGACAATGCTACCAAGCTATTGGCTACCACTGCTGCATGAGTTCAATACCAGCCGGCCAGGGAGCACCTACATGGTGCAGCAGATCTCTCCTGTCTCGCCTGCTACTCCCCTCAGCAGTGTATTTCAGTAGATCTCCCTGTTCTGCTCCCCACTCTCTGATGAATTCTCTCACCCCCCACATCTTTGGCCTGTACCCCAGTTATTATATGCATAAATAAAATAAATCTTTAAAAAAATATTGTTGGGCACAAAGGAAATTATCCTGTACCTCTCTAGGTTCATTTTAATCAAAGAAGCATCACCTAGTTTTTATAAGAGAAAAAGCCAAAAAAAGAAGTTTAATAATACCATGTATACCTCCTATATACATGGGAGAGACCCAGCATAACTCACTCCCCATGACTTCAGGCACCATCTTAAATAGTTTAATTATGAAGGGGGAGGCGGGGGGGGAGGGGAAGGTCAGTTATGGAGTTTATGAAGGAAAAGACAGTAAACAAAGGTATGCAGATTTATTTCAGCCTTCTCCTTGAAAGAGATGAGGGGGTAAATTCATTCCCGGTACAGTGAAGGAGAAAATCTTTTTTTTTTTAAATTATTTATCTATATTTTATAGCATTGTTTATTTTTAAACAGGTGTAGTCTTTTCTCAGGTGTAGTCCTCATAGAATTCCCACCACCAATTCACCCGTGCACCATCACCATAGTCCCCTGTACTCTGCGCCTGCATCCCCCGCCCCTGCAGGATGTCTCTGGTTTATAGTTGTGTTTGTTTTTGTTTTCTCTTGTTGTGTTTTGTATTAAAAAAAATTCTTTTTCAAAGGTAACCTCAGCCTTCAGAGCCTTCCCATGAAATCAGTCCTTTGCCAAATGCGTGCTTGGGTTGGCAGAGCTTTGCTTCCCTGCAATAGGAGCAAAAATAAGTGTTAATATAGGTGCCATGTGAATTTAAAGTTGCCACTTTATAACTTGTCCAATTCTTTTGTATTCTGTAAGCTGTGGGGTTTTTTATGTGTGTGTTTCTAACCTAGGGTTTCTGACTGTAGCACGGGGAGTGATATTCTTTGAGTTACAACATGAAAATGAAAACATGGGAAGTTTTAGAGGCTAAATTAAGTGCTACACCCCTTGGGTAATGAAAGTACCTTGTCTAAATTCTTTAACAACTAGAATATTTCTGAGTTCTAGCATATTCTCCCATTTCACATTGTTTCTCTTCCTTTAAGTCTGATTTTTCAAAATTTTAGTAATATATCACTCTAAAACAGTAATTATTTTGAAATTTTAAAATAACTAGAAGCCTTTTTACATGAATGTGTCTATGTGTATATATATATATACACACACACATATATGTTTAGAAAATTTTAATTTCTTTGTGTAATTGTGTGTAACTGATAGAGGATTGGCTTGCAGACCAAAAAGTTGCAATCCTTGTAGAAAAACTGTCTGAAGTATCACTAGATTCCAAAGCAGGCTAACATTGGAATTTCTCTTATAAAATGTCTCTAACATATATGGTGTTAAAATATGAAAGATTCTAATGATTGTTAATGGTTTTCTCTCAAAATTTAGACATAGTTTTATTTTTTAAATATTTATTTATTTATGCATACAAGAACTGGGGTACAGGCCAGAGGTGTGGAGGGTGAGAGAATTCACCAGAGACAGAGAGGGGAACAGAACAGGCAGACTGACTGAAATACACTGCTGAGAGGAGCATCGGGCGAGTCAGGAGAGGTCTGCTGAGCCATGTGGGCAGCTCCCTGGCCAGGGATCAAACTTGTGCCTCAGTGGCTGTGGACAGCCCCATAGGCTGCGTCCCAACCCCTTGCACCACCAGGGAGGCCCCAAGACACAGTTCTAAATTTGTGTTGTTTTACTTAGTTGACAATTATTTATAGAGCTCATACATGAAAAAAATTTATCAATGAGGAAAAGCATAAATTGATTTATGATTTGTATGTATAATTAGAAGGGTACTACCACAAAAATGCTCGGTTTTAAATGATTTATTCAAAATTCAGGGTCTAACATAAGCACAGGTATAGTCATTTCCCAGTTTGAGTAGTAATTTATTGCCACGGAAGCTAAATTTCTCTCTTCTCTGTCATTGTTCTCATCATCTTTCCTTTTCTTCAGAGATAACCACTATCTTGAAGTTATTTTTTTAAAAGATTTATCCATTTATTTCTATAAGAACTGGGGTATAGGCCAGATGTGCAGGAGGGTGAGAGGATTCACCAAAGACAGAGTGGGGAACAGAACAGGCAGACTGACAAAATACACTGCTGAGAGCAGCAGTGGGCGAGACAGGAGAGGTCTGCCCCGCCATGTGGTACCCTCGCCAGCCAGCCGGGATCAAACCGACACTGCAGAGGCTGCGGACAGCTACACAGCGTGGTGCTCAACCGCCTGTGCCACCAGGGGAGGCCCTATCCTGAAGTTATTAATCATTACATCAATTTAATTATTTTTTTAAAAATATAGGTGTTTTCCTAAACAATATTTAGTAGTATTTTCCATCTTGAGCTGTGTATAAATAATGAAATACCTATTCTGCAACATACTATTTTTTTAATGAAATCAGGACTTTTATTTTTTAAAAAGATTTATTTATTTATACAGTAATATTTATTTATTTATTTATACAATAATACAGTCAGGGTACAGTCAGAAGTGCGGGAGGATGAGAGAATTCACCAGAGCCAGAGCGGAGAACAGAACAGGTAGGGTGACAAAGTACACTGCTGAGGGGAGCAGCAGGTAGCAGGAGAGGTCTGTGCACCATGTGGAACCCTCACTGGGCGGTTGGTGATCGAACTGGCGCTGCAGAGGCTGCGCCACCGGGGAGGCCCTGCAACATACTTTTGTTTGACTCTTTGGACTTGTGAAATCCATTCAGGTTGATTTGTGTGGCACTAGCTTTTTCATTATTAGTGATGTGATATATGCTACTCCAGTGAATTAAAAGAATTAAAAGAATGTTAGATAATGTTATTATTTTATGCTTATGTTTTCAAGACTATTAAGATAAGCTTATTTGAAATCAGCAAGAAACAAAGAAATATTCATACTTAATATGAAGATGAATTAACTTTCTTACTACCTTTGCATCACTAATTTAAAAATAAGTAAATAATGCACTGATTCAATAGTAAGGAACTGTTCATTTTAATTCCACTTAATTTGGAGGTAAGATATTATGTTTGAAAACTAGGAGCATCAGTATGAATGATGAGAGACAGAGGACTTGAAAAATAGATTGGGGATGGATAGTAAGGTTCTGGTCTCATGATGAAGTTACTTCATTTGATGTGCTTAAGGACCCTTTCTAATGGGCTGTGTCATCTTAATTGGTTACATGCTCTTGCAAAACATAAAAACAAGTTAATCATAATGATATTTCACAAAAGCTGAACAGTTAGTCAGTCAACTACTCAGCCCAGAGAAAGTTTCTTGCCATTTGGCTTTCATACCACCTTAGCCTGAACATATAGAGAAACACAATGTGTGAGAAGAAAATGTGCTGTGATTACCTCTGATTGGTATGCTGTGTATGGTTTTGTTATAATATGGAGAGAGCAGTAAGCATGTAAAACCATGCATATTAAATTGCCAAAGTGAATATATCACAATGAGAACATTTACTCTTACTGCTCTGTTCCATCATGAATGGGAGAAAACAGGCTGGAGTTATGGAGATATAGGAGTTTTGGAACTATCACAGATTTGAGCCACGGACATTTTCAAGCATGTTAACTCTATGCGAAAATCTATTTTAAACAGTGGAAGTCATTTCTTACTAATTGTTTTCATTTTATTTGAAGCATTGATGTTTCTGTGTTAATATTTGCATTAGATATTTCTGCTGTAAATTTACCTATAACTTGATTTTCCTGTTTACTACCATGAATTTTGTGTGCTAGTGATTATGTTCTCATGGAAGGGAGATCATAACTGACAACAGTTTACAAATACAGATCTTTTATTCATTCTTAAACATCTTCTATTTTATTTACCATTGACAAAGGTAGTCTTATTTCATAAATAGCCAAAATTATATGCAATGTAGTATCTTTTAAATACTATCTTAGCATTAAGTCTTTCAAGTTAAAATTGCAAGCTATTTCTATTAACATCAGAATTTTTGATTATACAGTAAAAGGTACTTTCTGAATTTTCCTCTTCTGGTGTCTTCTGGGTTAAATAACATGATATAAAACACTATGTTGTTTTAGTATATTATAAATGCTAATATATTAGGATGTAATTATTTTGCTTGACTATACATATTAAAACATGTTTTTGATTTTGCATTTACATAATGAGCATTTTATTGCAATTCCTAATATTTCACAGCTGCTAAGGCAAAACTATATTTCAATGAGAATATAGGTTGAAGATTCAACATCTAGAAGCTTGAGATGAATAAATGATTTGGTGAGAGAGTGAACAAAAAGTTATTAATAATAAAATATTTGGGGATCTTTACACAGTATCTATCTACATTGAGAAACTATTTGCAAATGAAACATTTCCATCTGAATTTGAAAGGCCAGGGTAGCCAAGATCAAGTTTGTTCTATTTTGAATGAAGCACTGATTTTTCCTTTTCTTTTTATGCAGATACTTTTTCATTCATCTCTCTCTAACATCTCTCAAGTTATTAACCAGATTTCCTAAGGGAGAAACCATCTACCCCCCAAATTGTACTAACTTCTTAAGCATTTTTTGTGCTTGGCTTCAATTTCTTCTACCTTCTCTACTAGATTCACCCTCTTTGTTCACCTCTCTAAGGGAGGCATTGTAAGGAGGCTTTCTTAGGGGGAATTTACAATATCTAGTGACATAGGACTCCTTTTTCCCTTAGGCTAGACACTTCCTCAGTGAAAGAAGCCTTTTATCAGCATCCATTATGCTTCTTTCCCACTGCTATAAATCCTCTATATTTTCTTAAATAGGACAGATTATGTTAGGAATCCAGTTTCAATGCATAGTGCATGAATTTAGTTGTGAGTGGGTTTTTTTCTTTCTAATCTCTGTAAACACTGATAGTTTCAGCTTGGAAAGAACTTGCCTTTTTTGTTTCCTTTGTTCAGTTTTTAAGCTTTATATGGTAAGTGATGAGAAAAATTGATGAAAGAAAATCTAAAAAGGCCATGAAATTCTCATTTAGTTGGGTTAAACACCTCAGTTTAAATGTGTCTGCCACTTAACATATTTCTCTGGTGGGTGAACACTTGTCCAGTCTTGAATTGACTATGACTTGAAGCTTTCATTGGTGTTTGCTTGTTTTATAAAGTTCTGTTTTTGATAATGCATTGTTAAACAGTTTGTTGGATATTAGAACTATTTATTACCAGGTTGCTCCTTAGAACAATAGCTGTAATTGCATTTTTTTTCAGGCAATTGTTTTTCAAGTGAGAAACAGGTAATTTTTGTATGCAATTTATTTTAACTAAATATCTTGCATTATTTTTGGAAAATGTTTCTATATTTAAATTTCTCAAATTCAAAGCACCAAGGAAAATGATAGGAATAATTTTCAGTTGTTAATTTGAGATTCTGTAATATAGGGCGGCCTTGTTTTTCTACTGGGAATATTTTCTTTCACTTACTGTATTATGACCTTGCAAAATCAGATAAGTTTTCCAATTAGCTTAATATTGCTGAACAACACCTTTATTTGACATTGTATTTGCTATCAAAACGTGTAATTGGATCCTGCCTGAATAAATGGTAAAAAAAAAATAGGTGCTTTACACTTATCCATTTTAGTTACTTTTTTAATTAAGTTCCTCATAGGAGGTTTTAGTTGAAGTGAAAATTGCTTTTGTCATTGTAAGTTCAAGAACTCTAGCCCATCAATCAAGCAACACTCATTGTAATCTCGTGGAAAACACTGCAGTAGCTACTATATGAATTAATGGTGATATTTCATTTTGTAATTAACAATATCTGAAAACAAGTTGAAGGTGTTTGTTGTAGTCTTAACAGCACTCCATGTGAAATAGTTACTTCTCTGCAAATTTAGTACTAACAGTGGTGTGTTTGTCTAGGTTAAATAGCTTTAGGTGGCATGTAGGAATACCCAATTCAAAAATGCTCAGTAAAAATTCATAATCATTATAGGTTGTTGGGTTATCCTATGGACTCCAAGGCTATCAGACACAGGAGGAATTAACAAAGACAAGAAGGTGGACTAGGAATGCCATCAGGATCTAATCTCCACTACTTTCTCTGTTGATTTCATTCATTTATTCATGTGTTATTCAGCACATGCTTATTAAGAATGTTATGTTTGGGCCTGGCAGTAGAACTATGTCACTGAACAAGGCCTATTTGAATATATATGTATATATATATTATATATAAACAATGGAATTCATATGATAATATTCACCCATAGAAAGTCTACAAATCAGTGAGTTTTAGAATATTCAGAGTTGTGCAACCATCACCACAATTTTACAACATTTTCTTTTTTTTTTCATTTTATTACATTTTTATTTCAAGATAACATATAGTAAAAAAAAATTAATGGGACTTACTGGCATTTACAATGCTTACAAAGAAATGGGACTCTAAAAACAATTTAGTTCAGATTTAAGAAATTGTTCTAATTAAACACAATAAATCTATTTCCAAATGTTCAGTTTGGAACAAAATTTAAGATAGCATTTGGTAGATATTTATGTCTGTTGTCTAGTTGCAGTTATTTTTATATAACCTCTGATTCTTGGGATATCCAGACCCCATTTTCCTAACACAGCAGGAAAGACATATACTTGTGGACACTTAAAGGAGCATTTTTTTTTTTAAAGATTTATTCATTCATGTATACAAGAACTGAGATACAGGTCAGACGTGCGGGAGGGTGAGAGGATTCACCAGAGACAGAACGGGGAACAGATAGGGCATACTGATGAAATACACTGCTGAGGGGTGCAGTGGGTGAGACAGGAGAGGTCTGCCAAGCTATGTGGGTTCTCGCCAGGTGGCTGGGATTGAACCCGTGCTGCCAGACACTGGGGACAGCTTCACAGCACTGCGCTCAGCTGCCTGCACCACCAGGGGAGTCCCTTAAAGGAACATTTTCTTTACTTAGAAAAGATACCTTGTACCCGTTAGCAGTCACTTTTTCCCCTCTCAATATCTAGCAGTCACTTAAATATTTGATTTGAAAGTAAGTTCTCATTCTGTCAGTTGTCTTCACTGTCTGAATGGTGGTCTTTGAATTTTTCATTTTGGTGAAATCCAATTGTCTGTGTGTATGATTTTGTGTGTGTGTTGTGTGTTTTATTATTCATTAATGGCCAAGAAGACTGCCTGGCCTAATGTCACAAAGTTTTTCTCCTATACTTTCTTTCTAACAGTTGTACAGTTTTTGTTCTTACGTTTAGGTTTATGATTTATTTTAAGATGATTTTTGGATATTGTGTGAGGAAACGATCTAACTTTATTTTTTTTATTTATGGACATGCCATTTTCTCAGCTTGATGCTTACATATAAAATGTAAAAAAGAATCACCTGGCATTTGTGTTAAAATGCGTATTATCATTTCTACTTTTAGGTGACACTGCTGATAGTGGTCCTGTGGCTATATTTTGAATAGCAAGGAGATATGCAACTACTGAACAAATAATTACAAACATATTCTACCTGTGTGACTTTGATGAGGGCTCTCGCTGGAATGCAGGCTGTCCTGGTACAATGTCCTCATAGTGGGTAATCTTTGGTCAAGTACTGAGTCTTTGTGGGGGTTTTCTCATTTACTGATTTAGAATAATAGCTCTTCTGCAGAGATATAATAATTTTGTTTCTGGAACAGAGTGTAGGTGCTGAGTCTGTTAGTTTTCTTGCCTTCCTACTTCTGGAGAAGATTTTCTTGTGATTTACATTTACATGTAAATGACCAAGTATAATAGAGCTATAAAATGAAAGATAAAACAAGAGTTATCTAATGGAAAGTGAACATAGTTTTTCTCCAAAATCAAGACTAAAGATGATCAACCTAACTGAATAAAAAGTTAGGAGGCCTGTGGCCTCCCCGGTGGTGCAGTGGATTGAGCGCAGTGCTGTAAAGCTGTTGGCAGCCTCCATAGCACAGGTTCAATCCCCAGATGGCCAGGGAGATTCTCACATGGTGCAGCAGACCTCTCCTGTCTCACCCGCTGCTCCCCTTAGCAGTGTATTTTAGTCAATCTGCCTGTTCTGTTCCCCGCTCTGTCTCTGGTGGATTATCTCACCCTTTCACACCTCTGGCCTATACCCCAGTGCTTGTATAAATAAATAAAATCTTTCAAAAAAAGAATATAATTCCTATATAAATATAATTCCTGAAATCACAAATTTCAAGTTATAGGTAAAGAACAATTGTAAGCAGATTTAATGCCAGTTATTTCCTGAATTAGTAAAATATTCTTAGGAAAGTAAATTATGCTTAAATATTTATATGTCCAATCTATTTATGTGAGGAATTTGATTTAAACTGATTAGTACATTATATTGATTGGTAGGCTTTCACATTTTTCTTTCTTTTTGTGAATGTTATGTGGCAATTAAAACACAAAGACAAAAAAGTCACATCATATACTCAAGCTTACAGTCTAAGTATAAAATGTTAGTCTAATATCATCTACCTAAAGTTAGATTAATATTTATTTTGTTTGATTATTAATGTTGTTTAAAGTAAAACTTGGAAAGAGAACCTAAAATATAAGAGTTCAGAGTGAGATGAATGTCATTTTCCCTCTTGCAAATATCAACCTTATTTCTGAAGATAGCCTTGATGATACTTTGAGGAAAGTATCCAATTTCTCAGCAAGTGTTGTTAGCTGTAGATTTTTGATAGATGTTCTGTATCAGGTCAAGGAAGTCCCTCTTTATTGCAGATTTCCTGAGTATCATGAAAGCATGTTGGATTTTGTCAAATGCTTTTTCTGTATTAAGTGATAAGATCATATGATTATTCCTCTTTAGTCTTATGATGTGATGGATTACATGGGTTGATTTTCAAATGTTGAACCATTGCTGCATAACTGGAATAAATCCTGTGTATTCATGGTATATTGTTCTTTTTTTTGCATTGTTCAATTTTATTTGTAATAGTTCGTTGAAGATTTTGATAAATATTTGAAGGATATTGATATATAGCTTTTCTTTGTTTATAACCAGAGAATTATCTAGCTGATTGTGGTTTTATGTTAATGTTGGCCTCATTGACTGGGTTAAAAAATATTCCCTTTGCTTCTGTTTTCTGAAACACATGGAGCAATTAATATCTCTTCCTTAAATGCTTTGTAGAATTCACCATTGAACTCATAAGGGTCTTAGTCTTTTGTTATTGGAAAGTTACTAATAATTTATTTATTTATTAGATATAGACTGTTTAGATGATCTGTTTCTCCATATGTAAGTTTTGGTATTTTGTGTCTTTCAAGGCCTACTTAACATAATTTATCTGATTTTTGGGCATATAATTACATTATTCTGTTAGTTCATGTTGTGGGATTAGTAGCTATGAAACTCTTTTTAATTAATTGGTGTTTTCTCATGGCTAGTGTGGCTAGTGGTTAATCAATTTTATTGATCTTTTAGAAGAATGAGATTTTATTGACTTCTTTTATTGATTTCCATTCTACATATTGTTTATTTTCTTCTACTGGTTTTAGGTATAAATTAGTTTTCTTTCTCTGGTTTCTTATTGTGGCTTCTTAGCTTATTGATTTTAGATCATCCTCTTTTTCAATATATTTGCCTAATGCTCTAAATTCCCTTTAAGGCACTGCCTTCACTGTGTCCCATAAATTGGCATACATTTTGTTTTTGGTTAGTTCAAACTACTTCTAAATTTCTCTTGAAATCTATTTTTGATCCATGCTTATTTAGAAGTGTTGTTTATTTTCTAATTATTTAGATATTTTCCAGCTACTTTTCTCTTATTGGTTATAGTTTAATTGTATTGTGGTCTTGAAAATATAGCCTGTATGATTTCTATTCTTTTAAATTTGTTAAGATGCTTTTTGCAGCCCAGAATGTGGTCTGTATTAGTGAATGTTTCATGAGAGATTAAAGAGAAAGTATGTTCTGCTCTTGTTGGATGGGACTATTCTAAAAATGTCAAATAGGTCAACTTAAATGATAGTGCTGTTGAGGTCACTTATATCCTGATTTTCTGCCTGCTTGAGCTATTAATTATTGAAATGAAATCTTTAATAGACTATTTTTCCTTTCAGTTTTTATCTTGTGTATTTTGACACTCTTATTAGGGAATTACACATTTAGGATTGCTGTGTCTTCGAGGAGAATTTACTCTTTTATCATTATGTGGTAACCTTTATCTCAGGTTATTTTCTTGTTCTGAAATCTATTTTGTCTGAAATTAATATAGCTATTCCAGCTTAAAAAATACTGCTAACCTTGTATGTCATTATGTATTCTTTTATTTTTAACCTATTTCAGTCATATTTAAATTTATTGCAGATAACATACAGCCTTTTTTAAACTTCTCACAGTATCTTTTAATTGATTTACTTATTTAGATCATATTTAAAATAGTTTTAATACATCTGGATTAATAACTATAATGCAACTATTTTATATGTATTGCATTTGTTATTTGGAGAGAGGATATAACAGTCAGTAGATTTATTACTACTTGGAATATACGTGTATGGCTCTAGGGGAGATTTGCTCTAGAAGTTTTGTCTTGAACTTTCAGATTTCTTCCTAGGAAAGCAGTGAGGACAAAAAATGACAAAAAAATATTCATATGACACTACTTCATGTCAGTTGTTACTCAGTCTATGTAAATTGCATAATTTTTAAGCTTTGAGGGTTTTGTTAGCTTCCTTATTTTGCCTTCATGAATGTTTCAAAATATTTAACATTGTATTTAACTGGATTTTGAACTTTACTCAAAGGGTTAATGAAACCTTTTAGAAAGTTATTGAATTTCTGGGCCTCCCTGGTGGCACAAGGGTTAACATGCAACTAATGAAGCAATCTTCAGCTTGAGTTCAATTCCTGGCCTGCCAATGAGCAACCCATATGGCGCAGCAGACCTCTCCTGACTTGCCCACTGCTCCCCTCAGCAGTGTATTTCGGTCAATTTGCCTGTTCTGTTCCCCACTCTGTCTCTGGTGAATTCTCTTACCCCCTACACCTCTGTCATGTACCCCAGCTCTTGTATGCATAAGTAAATAAATCTTAAGAAAAAAGAAAGGTATCAAATTTCTGAAAAACTTTGTTAGCCAACATGTATATTGAAAGTGGGTAGTAATACTCTTTTAATTTAGTTCCTATGCTTAAATTTTATAAAATAGTCATTTTGTATTTAGATTTAAATGATATTCCTACAGTATTGTGAAATGTATCAGTAATAGCTTTTTGCTTTTAGGGAATGTTTTTCTGGTTATAATAAAAAGTGGTGCATTTCCCTTCTCAAATTTGCAAACTCACCAAAAGCCCTCAATCTGTTTTTCCACAAAGGTATAACAGAACTTTACTACTGAATTCTTAAAATGAAAGTATGATTTTATTTTTCGGTACTTGTATCAGCTCTGAAATCCATCTCTGTGCGTGCATTTAAAAATTTTATTTATTTATTTTTTTAATAGAGGCATGTTTTATTTATTTGTTTGTTTGTTTGTTTGTTTGTTTTGTTTATACATGCACTGGGTACAGTCAGAATCGCGGGAGGGTGAGAGAATTCACCAGAGCCAGAGCGGGGAGCAGAGCAGGCAGATTGACGAAGTTCACTGCTGAGGGGAGCGGCGGGCAGAAAGAGAGGTCTGTGCGCCATGTGGGACCCTCCTCCGGTGGCCGGGGAGCAGCCGGGATCCAACTGGCGCTGTAGAGGCTGTGGGTAGCTTCACAACCCAGCGCTCAACCGCTGCGCCCATTTAAAAATTTTAACCCTTGTGAATATTTCAAAAATTTGGAGTATTTTATCTTAACCAGACTAATATCGTAAATTCTACCAGTCTATATCAATCACAAGGAAATGGCCTATAAAAAAAATCAAATAAATTGTCCTGTTGACCTTTCATTCTATGAAGTCTGACAATGTGTGGGTCAGATAGTAACCATTGAGAAAGACAATTCAAAATGCTATTATTTGAGCATTATTATTTTTTAAAGTTTTATTTATTTATGCATACAAGAGTGGAGTACAGGCCCACTCTTGTATGCATAAACAGAGATGCAGGGGTGTGAGAGGATTCTCCAGAGACAGAGTGGGGAACAGAACAGGCAGACTGACTGAAATACACTGCTGAGGGGAGCAGCGGGCAAGTCAGGAGATATCTGCTTTGCTATGTGGGTTGCTCCTTGGCCGGTGGGGGATCAAACTCAAGTTGCAGAGGGTGCAGGTTGCTTCATAGTGTGGTGCGCAACCCCTTGTGCCACCAGGGAGGCCCTATTTGAGCATACTTATCTTGGCCCTCTAAGCTAAGAGGAAACCTTTCCCAAACTCACGATCTCACCTCCGTTGAGGGATTTTCTCTTTTAATCCGAGAAACACTGCTACCTTTTGCTTCTCTAAATTCAGTCTGAGCACACATCCCTTAGGGTTAGTGTTAAGATTTAAGTGGCTACCACACAAACCATTTGATGTTAAAAACATGTGGTATCTTTGGGTTTGTTTTACTCCACTTATTTTACAGATCAAGAAGTATTATTGAACCACCGCTGCATATAGAAAGAAAAAGAACACTGATATTTATAAACTAAGACTTGAAGTACTGTGTAACTGAGGCAGGAAAGTTTTAAAAAAGCAGAAATAATCATCAGTGTTAATAAGTTCAACATTATTTTCTCATTAGAAAAGAAGAAATTATTTTCATTTAAAAAACAAAAAATATGTATGAAAGCTTTTGGAGTAAGTCTTCCTCTACTGCACTTGACTGTGTCTAAAACTGACCATAGAGTTCTAAGATAGATGAGTAATGTAGATAATGGTTGCTGCTTAAGTGTGTTTATGTTTAACCCTAATTCATCACTGTCCAATGGTTAATAGATTTAGTGTGACTACATTAAAAACACATATACTCTTTTTATCAAAAAACATAGCCTATCTTGTTTTTGCGCATGGTGACAATGGAAAATATAGTTATATAAAGGTTGCAGAATTTATTGAGAAAGGGTATCTGATGGCATTAAAAATGTCTCCCTCAAAGCAATTTCAGATATTGGAGTTACTTACTAATGCTCAATCTCTTGAAGCAGTCATAGACCAACAATTTCCAAAGAGCAGTATAGAATACAAACATGTGATTATATTTTTAGCAATGAAAATGCAAATGGCTCTGAACTGAATGAATGTTACACTAAAACTAGATGATGAATATTGGACATGAAGTTCCTTAGCCAAAGAATCACATGAATCAATAACATTTCCACGATAGAATAAGTTGATTTTTTAGTTTACCATAGTAGTGCAGACTATAAATCAAGGCATTTTCTGTTTATGTGGTTTAAAAGTTTTTTCAGCAAAGTCTTATACTTTATAAATAAAGGATTTTTTTTTGGTCTGGAAGTGATTTGGGTTGCATGACAGTATCTTCTGTTTGGTTTAATTATTTAGATGAAAAGAAATATGCACAAATTCTTTGAGCAGAAAAATACAGATTTTGCATACATCAATATTTTATTTGGCTTGAGTCATAGGGTTTGTGCATCCCACGTCTTGTGCCATTTTATTTGCTAGAATTGTTCTTCCCCCATATCTCCTCCCTACTTCCACAAGTTTTCTTTAAAATTTTATTTCAAATATCACTTCCTTTGGGAAGCATGCTAGACTCTCAGATAAGGTCAGAATCTAAATGATACTTACTTCTATCTAATACTTATCAGAGCTAGAATTAAAAATTAGTTGTGTATTGGTGCTAATTATCACTAGACACAATGCTCCTCATGGCTATGTGCCCTTAGTGCTTTGTTCACAGTTGTGTCTCTATGGCCAGGAGCAGTGCTCTGAAAATATTGTCCCCTTGATAAGTATTTTTTGGATAACTGAAGGAGGATACCGTCAGAGCGAGCCTAGAAAGTGTATTGGATTCAAATCCTCGTGGGTTTGGGAGGTATGTTTTTTTGTCAACGCAATTCAGGCACCATGAAGAATTTGTAGCAAAAGGAAAATAGCACTCTTTTCAGATTGCGTGTGTAGGAAGTTTCGAGAGCAGGAAGATTAGTGGGTTGCCTATCAAGAGTACTCTTAGCATATCACCTTGCAGATGATGCGGCACAACCATGAAATAAGAGATGGAGCATTGGGAATGGATTCATGCTGTATTGGAAGAGAAGAATTGTGATAGCACTTTGCCTTTGAATTGGTGTGCAAGAGGATTATTGGAGACAATTTCAAGGTTTCAAGCCTAGTGGTAGATATGCACACTTTCTAATTTTTTTCATATATTCCTTCTAATCTGCATAGTAATTCAGTATTACTCTTCCATTTTAACTATTATGAAGGTTAAGTCTCTCTGAGATTAAGAAACCTACCTATATCACAGTTTGGAAGTGTCAGATTTTGCATTTGAATCTGCATTTTATGCTGGCCCCATTATGCTGTATTAGAGAGAATAAGATGTTATGATAAGACAATAGAACTTTTATATAAACACATACTATAGTAATACATGCATTGATGATTATATATGTATGCATGTGTCATTTACATCTCTCTGTCTCTTTGTATATATGTATTTCATTTGCTAAATTAAAAGAAGTGTATGGATGTTCAGTAGCTGGTATTGTTAGACAAGATTCTAGAGTGATGTTCAAATTGGATATAGGCATTTTATCCCCATATCAAGTTCTTATATTTAAAGTAAATTTGAAAGCATATAGCAAGCTTGTTTTGCTAAATTTCAGATCTATGAATAAAGCAATTGGAGGACATTTGAAGGGAATTACAATCCCAACTTTCTGAATTTTTCTTTTGTAGGTAAGGTTGAAAAACTAAGAATAATCAGCAAATGATTATGATTATCTTATTATCTAGAATGATTCTGCTAAAAAGATCTTGTGTTTATTTTATTCACTTTGTGTTAAAAGTAACATCATTATATATATTTTTTGTTATTTGTGTGTTATATATTCCTTCAGACTCTTTTTGTAGTGATATATAACTTAAAGTCTTTAAAAATAGCTGTTAACAAGCTGCCAATTCTGATAATGCGGGCTTCTTTCTCTTCTAATGGGAGGTCCTAATGAGCATTGTAATGACTCAGGAAGATGAGAAAAGGGACTTAATAATTGAAAATTGTCTGTAAGGATAGTTTTGTAGAAGTATATTAAAATCATAAATCATAGAGTATTTTAGATGTGATTATTTCACATTAGAATGGAGTAAATGAAAATACCAGAGGAAACTTGAAATAATTTTGTCCATCCTTATAACTCCTTGAGCAGCAGCTCTGACATATTGGCTCTGACCAGTCCATACTGAGTATTTCCATTCTTGAATTACACATATGCTTTTATATTGTTCCTCATAATCTCATAGTTAATGGTGTGTTGCTTTTGAAAGGCATTTTAGTTTCAGTGTGTACACATACTTTTTCTCCTCGAGTTGATGGCACATTCCTCCTCTAGGACCTGAATATATTTTCTACAAATATTTATATTCTATGCAATGACTATGGGTAAGCAGAATATAGGATAAAAAATATTTAGGGAATGTGGTAAGGACAGCATTTCTAGTGTCATTGAAAGATGGAGATATTTGTTCTTCTCAGACGAGGCAGGGAAAATCTAATGAAATGGTTCTATCTTTTAAATTCTGGGTGACCCATGTGCATTCTCACCTGAATTTCCTCACCTAAAAATAGTGATAATCAAACAATTTACCAGTTTTGTGTTTTGAGACATTGAATTTTAGATACTTTTGTGGATATTTAGAATGTTATAGCTATTATAATTTTTGTAATACTATTATGGGATTGTTGTAAAAGAAGGTGGACAATACTACTTTGCATATTTATGCACAGACAACTCCAGAATAAAAAATAAGCTGGGTGGTAATTTGTATCAGATGGTTTTCAGTAATCCAACTGTTAAAAAATTTGCTATGTGTCTACATTTTTTTAAAGATTTATTTTATTTATACAAGGACCGGGTTACAGGCCAGATGCGCGGGAGGGTGAGAGGATTAACCAGAGAAAGAGCAGGGAACAGAACAGGCAGACTGACGAAATACACTGCTGAGGGGAGCAGTGGGCGAGACAGGAGAGGCCTGCTCACCATGTGGGTTGCTCCGAGGCTTGCGGGGATCGAACCGGCACTGCAGAGGCTATGGACAGCTTCACAGCACTGTGCTCAACCGCCTGCGCCACCAGGGAGGCCCATGTCTACATTTTTTGATATGCTTGAATGAAGACCTAGAAAGCTCAGTGGGATAGCAGCAAATATCAAGATAGTGTGCTGAGTCAATATATAAGGGTGGGTGAGATGATCATGGTTCCAACCTTCTTAAAACATAGAGAATGAACGTAGTAAAAGAAAATACAACTTGAATACCAGAAAAGGTAGAGTCATAAATCATTTGAATATTGTAAAATGTTTTTCTTAAGGCCATCTACTTTTGGGTAGTTTAAATGGTCTCTAGTCTCATTATTGTCAAGTCACTTTATTTTCCAAATAGTTCTAAAAAATTCCACCAGCTTTATATCTTATTACTTCTTATGTCAAAGGGAATATCTGATAAGTAAAAATGGAATGGATTGCTTTTCAATTTCACTGTGCTATTTCAAACTTTCTAACTTCAGTTAACTTTGACATTTGAGCCTTCATGTGTTCTGCTACTTAATAGGACTGAAAATATCTACACCACCTATATCACAAATTGTTCTTTGAACATTTTGAAACTGCAAATCACTATGCAAATACTGGATTTTATTATTTGATTCCAGCTAACCAAACAAGGTTAATATGGATGTTTTCGTTGTTGGTGCCTGCCAGCGAAACATGTATTAGTTACCTCAGTGAGAGATATTCTTCATATATTCTATGGAAATATTTACATTTTGAGCTTTCCATTAATAAAAATAATCATTTATCAAGAAACTGTTGTTTATTTCTTCCTCTATCTCATGTATCACAATTGAGACTTACAAACTAACACCATATGAAAATATGTGTTTTATAATGAGAAATGAAGATTGTTGCTCCTTTTATTAGCTGGTATTTTACCATGTTTTAGGAAGAGTATAGGCAATGCAATGTAAACTCATCAGCCCTCAGGCCCCAAAGTCCAACAGACTTCCCTTTGTATTCTGTCCCTAATACTAATGATACTACCTTAAAATGTTTTTTTTTTAATGCATATAATATCCTAGGAACTGCTGCACATGCTTTATTTTATATATGTGGGTTATTTAATTTACCCAGCAACTCTAGAAATAAATTACTATGGCTGTCCCTATTTGATAGATGAGGTAACTCAGCTAATAAACTGTGATGCAAGATTTCACCCCAACTGTGTTTACCAGAGCTTGTTTTAGCTCTATTATACCAATTCTCTAAGGCTCTCCTCTTCATTTATAGAAGAGATTGTAACTATTTTATAAATTTGGGAGGTTAAAAATGAAATAAGAGGTCATGAATACACAGAAATTCAACAGCATCGTGTAAGCACTCAACTGTATGATTAGAGTGACAGATATTCCAAACATCTATTGGTCAATATATTCATTTCTTCCAACTTGGATAGAGGTGTTAAAGCTAGAATAATTTTTCCACAGTGCAAAGGAAAAGGAATGTAGATAGTTGTTAGTTTCCAGTAGATCATAGAGATCTAAGTAAAATCAGTTATTTATCAGTAGAATGAAACCATTAAATATAACTTAGAGAATGTAGTGGTTTTGGTGCATCCATTGTTAGTAGGGAAAAAACTATTTCTTCTCTATTACCATTTGCTGTTAAATTAGATGAAGTTTCTGATTTTAATCATTTATGAATATAAAGTTTAAATAACCACAGAAAACAGGAGCTTTCTGTGGCATAGATGTTGACCCCTTATATACCTAATTATGGCAATATGCAGTAAGAAACACTGTCAGCATTCTTAGAAAGCTCAGTTCTTGCAGAGACACTGACTTTTTATTATCTGGATTTATGACACCATTCGAAGAGTTGTAAATTAGCAATATATGAATGTGCATTCAAAGGAAATTGTAAGTGGCTAAGTATTAGATTAGCCATGGCCACATCTTTCTCTGGGCTTAGCATAATCAGAAACTAGTGTACCCCAAATCTGGGGACAGAGACTACCCCCAACATTTCAACCCAGGCCGCCCTCATACTCAGGCTCTAGCAGTCTATGTGCAGATGCTTTGCGTGTGTATTTTAGGGATCTGCTAGATCTGCACCTATCAAATCCTCATTTGTATAGGAATCATTGGGGAGCTTGTTATGGTAATTGTGGTAGGCACCCAACTGTCTGCATTTCCACCAAATTATCCAGATAATGTCCATACATGTAGTCAGCAGATTATGCTTGGAACAGCAAGGCCTTAAAGCCCACTTAACCTAGTTAAGTTTCATATACTCAAAAGGAATTTTAAAGATCTATTTTGCCTGATATCCAGTCAGATAACTATATTTTAAATCTATATTGTTGTTTTTTTTTTTTAAAGCTGTCATTTATATTTCAAGGATCTTCATTAATTATCATTTAGATCTGGAATAATTTCTCTTTACTTGGTTCCCAGTGTGTATGCTAAGACCTCAGGTCCACCTATTATATTTATCATCACTGTTTGGATCACAGAGTGTTAGCATTAGAGTGTGGAATTTGCTTGTTTTCCCTACTAAAAGACACTTTTTTCTTGAGTCCTCCCTGATAAACATCATTATGTTTTTTCCACTGTGAATGATAGTACTTCAATATTGAAGCATGAGGCGAAGATCATAACCTCATCAGAAAAAGTATTTTAACTTGAACAATACTCTCTTCTTTGCCTGAAGGAGGATGCATTATTAGTGACTTGTACTTTGTTTCTTGAGACAGAAAAGATAATATAAAAGTTGTGTTTCTACTGCATCTTCAAAGGAAAAAAAGCTTTGTATGCACCAACTTTATTTAATGATATTGTAGCAAGGACAATGTGAACACACCTCATTTACCATCTTTTAAACTTTTAAAAATATATAATCATTTTGGATGCTTCTTTTTGCTTTATCTTAAAATCAAATTCAGTTCTTTGTTTTTTGACGAGACACATGATTTATAGCAACTGGGAGCCACCGATACTTTAAGTTTTGAATTTTAGTTCAGTGTAGACTTAGTGACTACATGAAATTTACTGGCACCAAGTAACTCTTTGATCGTAGTAATTGTGGGCTACAGTGGCAGTTTAAGTACACTGATTCCTGGTAAGGGTGAAAGGAGGCATAATCAAGCTCATCTCTGGTGATGTTTCAAAGCTTTAGGCAATACCATGTCATCCAGTCCCTCCCTGGCCTTGCCTTTCAGATACACTGTGCCTGGGTTAGAAATCTCCAGATGGATATGTGGTAATAAATGGTTGCTGACTTACAGTTGCTTTTTTAAAATTGTAGTATAGTATACATGACTTAAAATTTACTGTTCGATTTTATAGCTCTATGACATTTAAGAGCGTTTACAATGTTGTGAAGTCATTACCATCTTCCATTTCCAGAATTGACTTGTTTTTTAAGCTGTAGCTTTTTCATCTACAGTCTTACTTTCTAGAGTTCTTTACTCATATTCAATTCATTGTATATTTGTTTTAAGTTTATGAGAGTGTATTTTAAATGGGAGTGTTGAATACCATCTGTGTAAGGGCATTGAAATAATTTGACTTTCAAAACTATGATTCCTGTTTTGCTGTTGTTGTACCTTGTGACTCTCTTTTTTAGGAATATTTTCTTTAAACATATTGACAGTCGGTTTGACAAGCTGTCATTTCTGGCAAATGCCACTTCTTCCATGAGTAATTTCCTTCTTTCAACAAACAGTATTAGTCACCATTTCTTCTTATATTAAACTTCTTCTTTTAGCACTGATAATCTATAATCCTTTGACTAATAAATCTCATCAAATAATATTATTGAATCAAAAATTAGAGGACCGAAGTTTTTTTACTCAGAAAGGAGCACATTCTTTTTCCTTGATAATGACATTGACCAAAACTTAAATATAGGAAAATGGACCAAAATGAATAAATTTTTATTTGAAATGATGTTGCCAATAAAATTGTGGCAATTAGAGGTAACAAGGCCAGTTCCTGCATGAAGATAAGGTTTTCAAGATGCTCTGCTGAGTAAGGGAATGGGGGTACTTGCTGTGTTTTTGGAGCAACTCTTTCAACTAGTTGAAGGCCTGGACACATGTTCTTTTCCCACAACCACTCATGGAAGCTCCTGGAAGGAAAAGTGTAGAATGCTATGAAAATGAAACTGGCAATTAACCTTTTATCATGGTTTCCAAGGCATTAATTAAGGGTCTGTCAAGAATCAAGGAAACCTTCCTGAATGTTAGAACAGAGATAACGCTAAATAAATGTTTGCTATAAAGACTAAGGGTATAGCATTCCTGATAAAGGGGAGGGCCTAATCAAAATCCCTGAGTTAGCCAGGCAGCAGAAGGGAAGGTAGCAAGTCTGAAGGCTGGTTCAGGAATAAGAGACTGGTTTGTACATAGGTTGTAAATCATGTAGAGGACTTGGTAGAGGACTTGAAAGTTTTGGGATCTATAAGTACAGTGGGAAACCACTGAAATACTTTAAGGGGACATTGACATTTTTAATATTTATTTTTAAACTAGAGCTAACATATTTTAAAAAGAGTTCTTAAAAAAATAACTCTTGCTACTAAGTGGTAAAAATGAAGCAAGAGTGTTTATGGAGATAAAGTTAGATTGTTCTTGCTGAAGTCCAAGAATATTTGCTCTGTCTTGATGTAAATGAGATGAAAGATAGTGCAAGAACACCACATGTGCTCAATAACTGAGGGAGTGATATACTTGCCTTCAGGGACATTAACAACACTTGAACAGCTGTTAATGCCTGTTGCCCTTAGGAAATTTATGTCATCAAGCACACCCTGTTTCAACCCTCATTAACTTATTTCATAAGGCATTATATATCTGACTGTGATCCTTTCTCTCAGTGTTACTATGATTTTTGTATGTGTGTGGGACGCCAAACTGCTCTCTGTAGTCATAGTTTATAAATACACAATTTAAAATATCTATCTTATCTCTGAAAATGCTTCTCCAATAAAACTGATGACATGTTTTCATTGAAGTATGGAATTTGGAATTAAGGTTTTTTTTGAATTCTGGCTCTGCCACTTACCAGCCATTTGAATTTGAGTAAGGTATTTACCTTTTCTGAACCTCAGTTTTTTTTTATCTGGAAGTAGGGACAACAGTATCTACTTCTATGTAAAGCCATCTGTGAAAAAGGCAGTGGAAGTGACTGACATCAGCACTCAGTGAGTGGTGTATGCACAAAATAATACAAATAAATGAATACTGCTGTTAGCAAATGTGCTTAGTCTGTAATCCAGATTATTTTTATAAAACATAATATCTAAATGACCATATGAGTACACCAGGGGCAAGATATCTATTACATTTTCAGACTCAATAAAAAAGTTTAAATATAGCTGCCTTTGCTTGCTTTTAGCTTTATATATTTGCAGGTATAATTGTTTAAATTTTTCTTCTTATAATACTGAACTGACAAGCCATTCATTGCATTATCGAGACTTAAAGTATAAAAAGAAAGGAAAAAAAAACTTTAAATTCTGTGTCTGTTCTTTTTGGAGATTCAGTGCACAGTATCAGAAAATTCTTTTGCTTTCTCCTCTTATGTACACTAATAGGTCTATCATTTTTTTTTTGAATCAGCCTTTTCATAGAACCATTTTATGATAAACCTCAAAAGCTTCAACACCTATATTTTTAAATGCTTCAATGGGATTAAAATACAGCACCCTATTTAGCTGTATAGCCAGCTTTTTTCTGAGGAGTTGAGGGTTGATGTGGATGGATGCGTCATTTACCTACTTTGCTTTTCCAAATCTTCCTAGGTCACCCGAAGATGACAGTTTCAATCATGTGGGTGTTTGCAGTGGAATTGGAGTTGTTCCTAATAAGGAAGTAACATTATTGTCTTTCAGACATCACTCAGCCAGAAAAGTACTACTTTTTTTTTGTTTCCCTCATGGAGAGCTATAAATGTCTATAAAATCCTTTGGGACAGCAAAGGAAGCAGCAGCAAAAAAAAAAAAAAAAAAAAAAAAAAATTCCCCTTGACTTGCTGCTTTTGTTTTGGATATTGTGTTTTCAGGCTAAGACCCACCCATTCTTTCTTCCAAACTTGCATACAAAGAGCTAATAGCTAAATGGTGACCAAAACACTTGATTTATTAATGTTTGGCAGTCATCCAACACCTACCAGAATATGACTCTCTCTATTAACAGTACAGCTCTGGCTGAGCCTAAAATATGGCCTTCTGCTGCCTGCCCATTAATTGAAGACAGATGAGCCAGCAGTGGCTGATGACAAAGGAATAAGAGACTCTCATCCCAAAAAGCTTCACTTGACACCACTACCTTGACTGTATTTGAGGACTAGTAATCCTTTGGTTCTGGTTCTAAATTTGGGAAAAGCTAAACTATCCAGAAATAAAGTTACAAGATGCAACAGAGCAATAAATTCCAGCTCCTTGCATGTCAAATTCTGAGCAATAAAAATGGGATGTGACAGCTCATTGAGGTTTAGTTTTGCATTTCTCTCGTAATAAGTGAAAGTGAGCATTTTTTTCCTTGCGCCTGTGGGCCATTTGTACATCATCCTTGGAGATGTGTCTATGCAAATTTTCTGCCATTTTTTTTTATAAGGTTGTTTGTTTTTCTGTCATTGGTATATTTTAGATATTAACCCCTTCTCATACATATCAACCCCTTCTCAGACCTATAATATGCAAATATCTTCTCCCAGTGTGTAGATTGCCTTTTCATTTCTGTGATGGATTCTTTTGCTATGGAAAAGTGTTTAATCTGATGTAGCCCCATTTGTTGATTTCTGCTTTTATTTCCCTTACTGTTGGAATTGGGTCTCCAAAGACATCTCTGAGATAAACTGGAGGTGATTTTGCTAAGTTAAGTAAGTCAGAAAATGAAAGATAATTATTAAGTAGTTTTCCTCATATGTGGAATCTAAGTAACCAAAGCAGATGAACAAAACATAACAAAAACAACTTGTAGACTTTGTGAAAAATTTGGTGGTTACCAAAGGAAAGGGGGTGAGAAGAAAGGATAGAGGGAAGAGCACTTCCCTCTACTTGAGTGATGGGTGCAGTGAGGCATATACACATTAAGGTATGAAGCAGTACTCCCGGAATTGATATAACATTGTAAAACAGTGGCAAATTGATAACATTGTAATTTTTTATAAAGATTTATTTTATTTATGCATGCAAGAACTGGGGTCTAGGCCAGAGGTGTGGGGTTGAGAGGATTCACCAGAGAGACAGAGTGGGGAGCAGAACAGGCAAAGTGATTGAAATACACTGCTGAGGGGAGCAGTGGGTCAGTCAGGAGAGGTCTGCTGTGCCATGTGGGTAGCTCTCTGTTCGGGGATTGAACTCAGGCCCCAGTTGCTCAGTGGCTGGCGATAGCTTGATAGAGCTGAGACTTAACCCCTAGCCCACCAGGGAGGCCCTTGGTTACATTTTATTTTAAATAAATGGAATAGCGATGCTGTCCTTCTGAGAGGGGCACAGAAGAATATGGAGGAGGAGGAACGCCAGAGTTCCCTGCTTGAGAGTGAGACTGACACTGGGATGTGAAGAGAGGAACAAAAAGCTTCCTTTCTACCCGGTGAAATGTTACCAGGATTCATGTAGAAACAGGAGCAAAATGCAGCGAGATAGAGCTACAGCCCACAGACTTGGGAAAGACTGTAATTTAAAGACTGAATGTGAAGACTAATTGTCTTCTAATTTTCTTATGCCACCATTTAAATCATAGCTTTGAGGCAAATCGATACATTTGATGCTTATTAATTACAAGATGCAACCTGATTTTCAAAATATTAAAATGAAAAAAAAATCAAATTCCAAAATCACTCTTAGAAGAAGGAAATTCTAAGGTATTGCAAGGTTCAACTGAAAGACTGCTAGTCACTGGGATGTATGTGCTCTCTTGGCTGGGAACCACATTTCTCTCATCTTTTTCTCTTCCTCCCTGCCCATTCTTCTTCCCCCTTCCCATTTCTCACTAAAATTCACCTCCTTCTGATCAGCTAGTTCAAGAGACTAGCTGTGCTATGAACAAGCTAACAATAAATTCAAATTATAAAGAAGTAGGCTGAGGGGAAGAGAAGCCAGACTTGTAAGTTAGGTAAGAGCATTATCTGGCCTGCTCCTGGCAAAGTGTTCTGCCAACAGCATATTTGGATTCACACTTTTTACTTAATCCTTTGGTTGACTTTATAAAGTCAAAAATAAAGAAGCACCACTGGCACTATTGCAAAGAAATAACTGATTTGTATGGAGCTTGTGGGCTTTTCCACCATTAAATGATGTAGCCGATTGGGCTTAGCTAACATAACTTAATAGTTTTCCTAAGATAAAAACTTGGTTTGGAGTGAACAAGTTCTTGTGGTATTTTTATTTTATCCTCTGTTGATTCATTTTTGAGGAAGTAAACTCCAATTTGATTTATAATGTAATGGTCAATGACTAAGAAAAAATCAGAGTTGCTTCTGTGGTTCATGTGGGCAATAATATGACGTTAAGTGAGATTTAGCACTTTCCTTAAGAGTGTGGTATAGCCCACAATATGTAGAGCTTCAACGTAGGAAAATTGTCTTTATCTGGGAGCTTAATTTAAATTTTCTAGATTTTCAAAAGGAATTACATCTACTTCCATCTGAAGAGTTCTTTGGATTTAATTTTATTCTATTTTTAAGTGCTGCTTATGTGTAAATACAAAGTGAAAATCCTATATCCTCGGTGAAGACATTTTATCTCCTCTGATTATACTTCTTCACTTCTTACATTTATATGTTCTTGCTTGCACTTTTGTTTGTATGCATTTTACCCTACCTAAAATATGACTACTAAGTATTTGTATATCTCCTTCCCTGCTTAGTACAATACTGTAACTATGACAAATAATCTGTGCATGTTTCATTTGTAAACAAAACTGTAAAATTCTTATTTATTTATTTATACAAGCACTGGGTACAGTCAGAAGCGTGGGAGGGTGAGAGAATTCACCAGAGCCTGAGCGGGGAACAGAACAGGCCGACTGATAAAGAAATACACTGCTGAGGGGAGCAGCGGGCAGGGCAGGAGAGGTCTGCGTGCCATGTGGGAACCTCGCCAGCGGCCGGGGATCGAACTGGTGCTGCAGCAGCTGCAGGAAGCTTTGCAGCCCAGCGTTCAACTGCTGTGCCACCAGGGGAGGCCCAAAACTGTAAAATTCTTGTATGTGGTATTTGTGCATTTACTGTTTTAAGATAGGGAACCCAACTAGCTTTCTAGCAGAATCCAGCTGAGATGGGAAATCATTATGCTTTTACCCTAGAAATTACTCCGTTGAATGACTTACATGCCCTTGCTGCCTCATTTTCTTGTGCAACAAGTAGTTTAAAAGAGGTTGTCAGGCTTCATTCTGTCCTGGTAGAATGCAAAGTATCAAACTAATAATGTTATTTATACATTTCAAAGCGCTAATGCCAAATTTCAACAGCAAAGTGGTCATAATCCTCCAGTGATGACAAATTGAGCTCTCCTCATTTGGGCAATATAAACACACAATGTGAAATTAGTGTGTCCTTCTTAAAAGGAAGCAAAATAAGAAGCTTCTATTCTCAGCATATGGTAAATACCTTTGCCAATGTTGAAAGTGAAAGTACTTAGTCTTTTTTTTTTTTTTTTTTTTGCTGAAGTTAAAAATGTTTTTGAAAGTATTGAAATCCTAATACCTTTGCCAGGAATAATTCTCATTTGATTCAATTCAGAAATGGGTCATGTTATTTATATTCCTTTGGAATTTTAAAAACTAAATAGTTTGGCCAGGAATTGATCAATTCAAATTATATGGCCCTTAGCACCCTAAAGTTTTAGTTACACTGTCAGTTGGATCAGTTCTTAAGAGTTGGAAAACTAGAGAAGACAATTGTAAAAGAAAGACTTCTTGAATTCCTAAATTGCTGTTATCTACTATTACATAAAGAAAGACTACTCTTAATTAACCCTGAAATCTGTGTGTGGTATATTTATTCTAATGTGTTTTGCAGGAATTAAAATTCATTACATTTGAAAATTATCAGTTTTAACTAAACAATTGAGAGCACTTCTGTGGTTACTATGTATTTCTTAAGAATTCCTTAGTAAATGCACTACACTCATAGTACTCCATCTAATCCACTGGGCCTCATTACCTCTTTTCTCTCTACCCTCCTTTATGCCCACTTTTAGCCCCGATTTTGCAGTCAGATTTTAGGATTTGTTGTCACTAATCATAGTACTGATGAACACATTTGATAAAGACTATATGTGAACACGATTATATGTGAACCATATTTTTTTTTTAAAGTTGAACTTTTTTTTTTAAGATTTATTTATTTATTATTTATACAAGCACTGGGTACAGTCAGAAGTGTGGGAGGATGAGAGAATTCACCAGAGCCAGAGCGGGGAGCAGAACAGGCAGAAGGACCCAGGTACACTGCTGAGGGGAGCAGTGGGCGGCAGGAGAGGTCTGCGCGCCATGTGGGACCCTCCTCCGGTGGCCGGGGAGCAGCCGGGGATCGAACAGGCGCTGCAGAGGCTGCGGGCAGCTTTGCAACCCAGCGCTCAACCGCTGCGCCACCGGGGAGGCCTGTGAACCATATTTTTATTCTATCTACCATTATGGAATGACATATAGAACTGTAGGACTCATGAGGTTTTCTCAGAGGTACCCAGAGGGCCAGGGCTATCAGATTAATGACCTTTTTTTAAAATATTTATTCATTTATTTATGCAAGCACTGGGTATAGTCAGAAGCGTGGGAGGGTGAGAGAATTCACCAGAGCCAGTGGGGGGAGCAGAACAGGTAGAAGGACGGAGGTACACTGCTGAGGGGAGCAGCGGGCACAGCAGGAAAGGTTTGTGCACCATGTGGGTCCCTCGCCCGGCGGCGGGGATCCAACTGGCACTGCAGAGGCTGCGGGCAACTTTGCAGCCCAGCACTCAACCACTGCGCCACCGGGGAGGCCACAGATTAACTTTTTGCACTTTGCCTGTACAGGGACATTTTCTCGAAGATTTCTGAAGAATACGTGTCCAAATATGGATCCTAGAAAATAAGGGATCTTCCTTATTTGTAAAAATAAGATTCATAGAGTTCTCTAGTGAAACACCCTCTGGCATGAAATTACATACATGAGATTAAATACTTGTTGGGAATACAAAGATATTAACAAGAAGAATCTGAAAATATAAATAGGAAATTCAAATCCATTTATACTTCTGTACTATTCAAATGAGGGAAATAAATAATTTTTAAATTAACAAAAGCGATGGCATGTGAATTATTTTCCAGGTCACTTTATTTTCTGGTTTCCATTAAGGTGATACTAGCTGGGCTTTTGTTTATCATAACAAATGTCGCCACAGATGACTTCTGCCATATTTGACTTTCTGTAGACTACCTATTAGGAGGAATTTTTTTCATTCTGTTATGTACATTATGGAAAAAATTATGCAATTGATGTGATGTGAGCAAGAAAGATAATTTCCAGGTCCATCAAATGCTTGAAATTCATTGCATTTCCAAGTTTGCTGTGGTGTTTAATATTTCCATATGACTTTGTAGCTGGAAGAAAGCATTAATATTTAAATATTAATTTTAATACCAAAGATAAAGCAGATTAATATGTTTGAATGAATATTTAAAATTCCCTAATGAGAGGATAATTATATAAAATTAACTATGTATTTATAATTTGAAGGGCTAAGTCACCCGTGGTTCTTTACAGTTCTGTACACTTGAATCTCTCTTCTTGCCAAATGTTCCTGTGTTCTTGAATCATTGCTCAGCATGTATCACTTTATAGTGTTGAGTTGAGTGAGGTAGCAGAGAATCAGACTTTAATAAGAATTTATAGTTTATAATGTAAAAATTGCCAATAGTTAAAATTACCATAGAAAATCTTTGTGAATTGCCACTTTGAGTTTTTATTGTTTATTTTTTTTAACACAAGCTTGTATAGTAATTGTCAACTCTACATAATATTTCAAAACCAACAAACTGAACTAACAAACCAAGGGAGGTCTGTGTTTCAGATATTAGTACATTCAAACTCCTTACTTTTGAAGTAGTTAGCAAATACCTAGTGGTGGATGGGACATAAGTAGGTGATTCTATAACTGAGCTGTTCAGTATGGTAGCCATTAACAGCCTGTGATCATTTAAATTTGATTATAATTAAATACAATATTCAGTTCATCTGTAGCATTAGCCATATTGAAATGTCCAAATCCCAATATACCAATGGCTACTCTGTTGAACAGCACGGAAGACATTTGTGTTTCTGCAGAAAATTCTATTGAACAGCATTTTTCTCAAGTATTAAAGTTTCTCCCAGGAATTTCTCCATTTTGTTTAAGGATGAAACTTTTTTTTTTTTAAAGATTTATTTATTTATTTATACAAGCACTGGGTACAGTCAGAAGCGTGAGAAGGTGAGAGAATTCACGAGAGCCAGAGCGGGGAGAAGAACAGGCAGACTGACAAGGTACACTGCTGAGGGGAGCAGTGGGCGGCAGGAGAGGTCTGTGCGCCTTGTGGGACCCTCGCCCAGCGGTCGGGGTTCGAACCAGTGCTGCAGAGGCTGCAGGCAGCTTCACAGCCCAGCTCTCAACCGCTGTGCCTTCGGGGAGGCCCTAAGGATGAAACTTTTAAAAAAAGAGTTATTTAATTTTGCATACAAGAACTGGGGTACAGGGCCTCCCCTGGTGGCGCAGCGGTTGAGCGCGGGTCTGCGAAGCTGCCCGCAGCCTCTGCAGCTCTGGTTTGATCAATGGCGAGGGTCCCACATGGCGCACAGACCTCTCCTGCCGTGCCCGCTGCTCCGCTCAACAGTGTATTTCATCAGTCTGCCTGTTCTGTTCCCCACTCTGGCTCTGGTGAATTCTCTCACCCTCCCACGCTTCTGACTGTACCCAGTGCTTGTATAAATAAAATAAATAAATCTTTAAAAAAAAGAACTGGGGTACAGGCCATAGGTGTGGAGGGGTGAGAGGATTCACCGGAGACAGAGTGGGGAACAGAACAGGCAGACTGATTAAAATACACTGCTGAGGGGAGCAGTGGGACAGTCAGGAGAGGTTTGTTGCACCATGTGGGTAGTTCCCTGGATAGCCAGAGATCGAGCTTGTGCTTCAGTGACTGGATAACTTCATCGGTTGCATCTTAATCCCTTGTGCCACCAGGGAGGCCCATGATGAAACTTTTAAAAACTTGAGACCTTGTTTTGAGAGTTATAGAAGCTATTTGGAATCCAAGTTATTTGCAAGAATAACACATTTTATATTTTGTTTTTCCTTAAACTACTAATATTTAAAAAATCATGAATAGGAATTATGGATGTGCATACTGCACATTCTTTGCCATTTTTTTAAAAAAAGTAATTAACAAGGAGAAATCTCCTTGTGTAATATGATGATAAATCACTTTTTTTCTTTTAAAATCCTTCTGTAAATTGTGGTTGTATCAGCCCATCTAAATGTCTATGTACAGGTAGCTAAATGCATTCACTGTTCTCATTTTAAATTCACAGCCATGATTCTCATACCTGCAGTCAACGTTTCCAGGCATTCTATACCATTTCTCCTTCCTATCGTCCAAAATGTTTTTACATCTTCTTCTCTCTTCACACCTTCTGCAGTAGTTCTTGTTTCCCGCTTAGCTGACCTTGCTTCTCACCTTATTGAGAAAAATACTTAACAGACCTGAGTTCCCTCATCTCTCCATTTGAAAATTTTCTAACTCATTTGACAATAGATCTACATTCTTGACCTGCCCAGCTGTTTTCCTGCGGCTGACAGCTGTTCATCTGCTTTCATTTCAAGGCTGGCCCTTTCACTTGGATCTGGGACTCCATGTCTTCTCAGCTTTTTCATACGTTTCCTTCTGAAATTACCCCTCTAATATCAGTTTCCCTGTGTCTACAAATGTGTTTTGGTATCTTCTACTTCAAAAAAATTAATACTAAGACAAGCTCTTTTGATTGTCTTTTCTCAATCCTTTATGACTTTGTGGAACACAGGGTGCGATAGTCACCCACGGTTCAACAACAGACCCCCAGAGAGGTTGGATTAGAGAAGTTTATTACTCACAGGTCCTAGAGGATGTGCATGCCAAGCCTTGGGGGTGCACATGGAGTGGTCAAGGCAAACAAAGAGTGAAAGGTAGGACTTGTTGCATGTGTTTTTTTTTTTTTTTTGTAGGGTCTATGGGTAGAGTGCCTTGCGATGTCTAGAGTACAGATATATTGTTCAATTTAAACCAAAAGAGTGGAGGTTTGGTAAGCCCCATGTGGGAGGCATCTTCTTTAAGAGGCAAATAAGATATCCAGGTGCCTTGAAGCAGGGCAGACTTGATCACAAGGGCACTTGGGGAAGTTGTATCAGGAGCTTAGATTTGCTTGTGACTCTATAGGGCTGTTATCTGGGACATGCACTTGCATCAGAGGATTCATGTCAGTTTAAGATCAATACAGGCTGCTTGGCCCAAGAAAATGGATGCCAAGGCAGCAATACCATAGAGTAGCATATCAAAACTCTTAACTCACACTATGACTCAAGAGCTTCAAGGAATTGCTTATAGGCTATATTGTAGTAGTTTATCTCATTGTCTTAAAATCAGTTTATTTGGCCTGACTTCCCTGAAAAGACTGGTTTTCTTTCTTTGTTTTTTTTTTTTTTTTTTTTTTAAATCCTAAGACCACATGATTGTTGTGTTTCCACACCTAAGGAACATGTTTCTTTTCTTCTTGGTGCTTGATCCCTCAGCACAATTAGGTAGTGGTGACCTCTTAATCCTTTTAGAAAGACCAGTTTCCTTTTGCCTTTAGCTACATAAAATCATCCTAGTTGTCACCATTCTCAGCTTTCTTTTCTCAACATTGTTCTACCCCCAGATGTTAGTGTGGATCTATCTGCATACGTTTACTAGGTTAAACCATCCAGTCTAATGGCTTTAGATGCCAACTATATGCAAATGAATTCAGCAGTTTTTGTATTTACTCCTAACTCCTCTCTTGAAAATGAAATTTGTTTCTCAAATAGACATACACATCTCGAGGTGAATCCCAAGTTTGCCATAATCTAAACCAGTATCTTGGTTGTCTCTAACAGCATTCTTCAAATAACTAATAAAGCAACTGTTCTGCTCAAACTATTCCTTTTTCAGGCTCCTCCACTCAGAGCATCATTATGAACCTCTGGCTAATGTCAAATTTATTAATGCTTTTTATAAACTTCATATATATTATATGCCAGTGATTCTTGTCACTTCTATCACACATATACAAAATATATCCACTTCAGTTTCTTCATTATACCTCCATTATTTCCCACCTGGACTACTACAGTTGTTTCTGATAAGGTCTTTCTGCTTTTGTCATTCTACAGTTAGATTTCTCTGTCATGTATAGCAGATGTCTACCTTTTAGTAGACAGACCAAAAATATTCTAATAATTTTCCATTACCTTAGACAAAGACCTGAATTGTTTGACCTGGCAAGGTAGTTTTTCATGTTCTGTCTTTGCTTAGCTCTTTTTATTATTTTTAAAATTTATTTAAAATTACTTTCTTATACCATTGTTAATTTTTATACAATATTTAATTTTCCCCTCGGGTGTAGTCCCTATAGTTCTACCACCACCACAGCACCCGTGATCCATAACCATAGACCCTGTGTTCTTCCCTCCCCTGTTCTGACTCCTCTCCCTCCTCCTTCCTTGCTCTATGTCTCAGATCTATGGTCAGCTTCCAAGGTTTGTCTTTGTCTGACCCTTTATTCAGTGTCCCCACATTCCACCTGTAAGAGAAAGCAGCTGATAGTTCTCCTTTTTCCTTCTGACTTAGCATAATCCCTTCCAGCTCCATCCCTGATGCTTGCTTAGCTCTTCACATCACATCATTCCTTTCCTCACTTCACTCTAGCCTCAGGCCAAGCTGTCTTTTGCCTTAGAATGTTTCTGCAGTAGGTGTTCCTCTGCATGAAGTGTTCTTCCTACTCTATATATTCCTTATGTGGCTTTCCCTTTGTTATTCAAATCTTAGCTTAAATGACACTCTCTCAGAAATGACTTTACTGAACAACTTACCAGTCACTCTCAGTTATTTCAACCTATTGTAATTGCTGGTGGGGAACTTACACTCTTTAAAATAACTTACTTATTTACTGGTTTATTATTTATCTTCCTCTGTGATAAAGCTCCATAGTATTTCCACTGTCTAGAGCTTTGCCTGTTCGAGAATCAGGACTCTTATGAATGAATTCTGAAGGGGGAGGCCAGTAGAAGCTACACTGTTGTTTTTCAAGTGTTGGGTGATATCTGAATATTTGAGATAGTGGGGTTACCAAAGGGCCTCATTTGGGTTGACATTTCACTAAGACAAGCTTCAGCACTGTGAAAACTTAATGTTAGGACCTGGTTGTGGATACTTCCAGAGTATCATCTCCCACTTCTCTTGGTCGTTATTACAGTCACCACAGGAGTAATGAATTTCTGAAAACAGATCCCTAACACATCCCCCTTGGTACAGGTGAGACTATTTTTTAAAAAAAATATTTATTTTTATACAAGAACTGGGGTACAGGCCAGAGGCGCCTGTGGGTGAGAGGATTCACCAGAGACAGAGTGGGGAAAAGAACAGGCAGACTGACTAAATACACTGCTGAGGGGAGCAGCGGGCGAGACAGGAGAGGTCTGCCTCACCATGTGGAATCTCCCTGGCCATCCGGGGATCAAACCTGTGCTGCAGAGGCTGCGGACAGCTTCACAACACTGCATTCAACCCTCTGCACCACCCGGGAGGCCCAGGTGAGACTATTTTGAATAACATATGTTGAGAGGCAGTCAGACAGCCTGATTATTATTTATTTGCTCTCTTTCTTCACTGAACAACAGAGAATATTACCTTTGATCTCTGCTACCAAGAAATAAACAGAACTCATCTAGAATTTAAGCCTTGGCAATGATTTTCATGTTTGCACATATCCAGATGTTTTCTTTTGAAACTCATCTGGTTTCTGTAATGATTTGTATATGTTTATTTCAAAATACATAGTAAATCATTTTATGGTTAATATTAAGAATTTGTAAGGCATACCTTCCCTCATAATGTGACTATGATGTTGGAGGAGAACTCCTCAAGTCTTAAACTCACAGTTTTTCCCTCTGAGTTCCATTGCAACAAAAATGGATGTAAGGAGAATTTTGGTTTAATAATTTTTTTCATTCCCCTAAATCTGTATCCAGAGGATTTTTTTTGAAAGAAAGAGTGTCAATTCCTATTTTTGCAGCGGTATCCTATCAAAAGTATAAATAACAAAGGTGAGAGTATGTTTCCTAGCTTAGCTCTGCTCCAGAACTTCTCTCCATCTTATCACAGTATTATCATAAAAGTTCTTATTCTATTCCTTGATTCAGCTCCCCCTAACTGTGAGATAGGGAAACCATGACTAGCAGCAATTGAAATTTATAACATGAAATAACCATTTTTGGAAAGCATTTTTCAAGAGAGAAATGAGAAAACTTGTAGTCCAAAATAGATTTCTAACATTAATATCTTCTTTTGTTGTACAAGAGACTCAAGTTTCTGCATTTGACTAACAGGTAAAAACCTGTTAAAGTGTAAAAACACTTGGTATCTTCAGTACATGGTGGTGCTTGGAAGTATCACATCAATACTGTACTACTTCCATTTCTTCTGGGGACAATGTATAAGATATATATTTGCTTTAGCTCTTATCTAAGAAATTATTTTTTTTTTAATGGGGGAAGTATAGTACTACAGTTTGTTTGTTTGTTTTATTAAGATTTTTATTTATTTATTTTATGCAACCACTGGGTACAGTCAGAAGAACGGGAGGGTGAGAGAATTCACCAGAGCCAGAGCGGGGAACAGAACAGGCAGACCCACGAAATACACTGCTGAGGGGAGCAGCGGGCGCGGCAGGAGAGGCCTGCCGCGCCACGTGGGACCCTCGCCGGCAGCCGGGGATCGAACCAGCACTGCGGAGGCTGCGGGCAGCTTCGAAGCCCAGCGCTCAACCGCCGGGGCCACCAGGGGTGGAACAGTGTATTTCAGTCAGTCTGCCTGTTCCCCACTCTGTCTCTGGTGAATCCTCTCACCCTCCCCGCACATCTGGCCTGTACCCCAGTTCTTGTATGCATGAATAAATAAATCTTTAAAAAAATATTTTTCTCCAAATCCCATTATTATAGTTAGTAAATATAAAATATAACTTTTAAGCAGTAATTTGTTAGCTGTCATTAATAAGTATTTAATCACACTGTTTCAAATTAGCTATAATTAGTTAGCTAATGATGTATAAATTATTAAATTGAACATGGATTTTTTTTGGAAAAGTACTATATAGCTAATTGAAAATGATGAAATGTAATTGAATTGTTATTCAATGTTTAATATTTTATTGCCTATCAAATATAAATAATAGCCACACAAACATGTTTTTTCAGAGTGTTAACCAGTTCTATATTTAAAACAAAGTTGGATTTGCATAAATAAATACAATTTAATTCTACATAGGGACTGCCTATAATTTTCAACATTTTTTCCTTAAATTGTAACTTTTATGTTTTTTTTTTTTTTCAGCATAGGTAGACCCTAAGTCCCATTTATGTACAGTGGAGACACATGTTAGGGATTCTAATGAAATACATAAGCATATTCTTACTTATATTTGTCATATTAGAATAATCATGCTTTGCTCTTAATTGCAAGTATCTTTCTTCAAGGGCTTCTTCCTACCTCCAGTCTAAAGAAACCCTTATCTTTAAAACAATATGTCTTATAATTGCCTCACAATCTTATACAGAAAATTTTATAATTAAAGATTTTTTTGATTTTGCTATTCTACTAAAAAATGAACACATGCTTTTGTGTTTTCATTGAGATTGATAAATAATCACCAAATTCAATTGCTAGTGCCTTGGAGAAGTAATATTTTGAGGTTTGCTCTGGTTCCTCTTAAATGTTAGTAGTAAAACTATTAACCTAAATAAAAAGCAATATAGTGAATGGAAAATGTTTTCTTGTGTCCCTTGAGAAACAGCTATTTAGGTTTTATGTTTCTAATTTTTACCATTGAATACAATTCTCTTGCAATTCAACTTATTTGAAATGCTAAAAGAAAAACAATGATGAAGAAGCAAAAAAAAAAAAAAAAAAGGGAAACTCAGGCCCCAAAGAATAGATTATTTGTAGTATTTCCAACAGAAATACTACAGAATAGATTATTTATAGTATTTGAAACAATACATGCAAAAACCGTTATTTTCTAAGTTCCAAAGGCCATTCTACCCTTAAACTTTTTCTCCTAAATGCTCAATCCAAGCACCTGTATTTTGTTCATACCCTAACACTACGTGCCTTTCTCCATATAATTTGTTGGATGAATTTATTCAGAGTTAACAAGTAAATTAATTCCATGAATTGGTAATTTTTTGATTTCCACAAGCCAGCAGGTTTTCTTCAAATCATTAATCACAGAGTAATAATCTCTTCTGTATTGCCATGACTCTGGTATGTGTCAGTGCATTTCATTTCAGCTTGGAGTTACACATCTTAATGTTCCTTGGTTTGCTTTTAGCAAGCTTTCAGGCCTTTGCCAGTGGAGTTGTCTTCCCCTTTGCTAGCTCAGTGACTACATGATATATTCCTGAATGTTCAGTTTTTGGAAACTGTAGAGACAGTGTTGGAGGGTACCTTCTACCAGTAACACCCTCTTATGACGGAATATAGCTGAGATCAATCAGTAGGTTTCTTTCCATCATTTAGAAAATGTTGTGTAGAAAAGTAGATCTGACAGTAGATCTGACAGTAGATCTGAAATCTTCTAAGTATAAATAAATCACTGTTAAACCATACTGAAAAATTAATCTCCATATAATTTCCTGAGCACAGTATATTACACTATATTGAAAAGTGCTCTTGAGGTGGGCATGGTGTGGTAACACATCTGTGAAGAGGTGTGAATCTGTATTTCTAAATCATGTTGGTGTTGTCAATCTATGTTACCTCAATACAAAATAATACATTAAAAAAATAAAGAGGCCAACGAAAAATGTTTCTGAATCTTTGTGTTAACTTGCTTAGTGGTTGGTATGGACGTTTCTTCCTTGTCATTAGAAACCCCACCCCCTTATTTTTTGGTAATAGCTTTAGTGAAATTCATCTCACAAACCATAAAATTGACCTACTTTAGAGTTTACAATTCAGTGATTTTTACTATATGCATACAGTTGTGCAACTGTTACCACATTCAGTTTTATAATTTAATCACCACAAAAAGAAACACTGTACACATTAGCAGTTTATTTCTTTATTTCTGTAATTTTTTCTGTGTTTTTTTATAGTTTTCAGGGTGTCATATTTTGGTCGTCTATATCATTCTAAGAAATTTTTCATATCTTTTAAAATTGACTGGCTACATTTTTATAGTATCCCTTATAATCCTTTAAATTTCTGTAAGGCCAGTAGTAAGGAATGAAGGGCCCATTCAATACTGATTTTTGTGATTTGAGCTTGTTCATCTCAGAAGCCAAAATATCTTCTTTTCTTGCTTCCTTGGTATTTTAAATACTAATTACAGGTTAGTTTTCTAGATAAGTTGTAATAAGCAAATTTGGGTTTTTCTCTGTATTCTGTGATACCTGGGGTATAGTGGAGGGTCTGCTACTGTATCCATGTGCACAACTTAACCCCTTCTTATCTTTTTGCTTCTTTCTTCACATTTCAATATTATATAAAATACATGTTTACATGTGTGTGTGTATCACATATACCTCCACAGCTCTCCATTTGCCAGTCATGCTTGTGTCCCTTTTTTTCCTGCTATATTTGAGTTTCAGGTCCCTCACTGATTTTTTTTTTCCTTTGAAAGTAGAATTTTTCATCCAGGGATAGACGAGAGGAAACTGATTAACCAAAATATAATGTAAAATTAGAGAATGATTTCAGGAGAATGGGTTTCCTCTCTGACCCCAGCTTCTCTTTTTCTTTTTGCTCTAAGACACTGACCTCCTTGCGGTATCTTGACTTCAAACACACTCTCACTTCATAGCCTTTCTACAATTCTTTCTCTGCCTGGAATATTCTCCTAGGTGGCTTTCTTCTTCTTCTACTTCAGGTCTTTGTTCAAAGGTTATAATGGGGAATAACTTTATCACCTCATCTAAAATTCCAAATCATCTCTCATCATCAACCACTTGTCCTATGTCAACAGTTTATTTTTTTCTTTTGTTTCTGTCACGTACTAGCATGTTACATTCTATATTTAAGTTTTGAGTCTATTCCCCCTATTCTAGAATATAAGCTTTCTGAAAGCAGGGACATTTCTTCGTGATTTTCACTTTAGCTAGAATAGTGCCAGATACATTTTAGTCAGTGAAGAATGTTTAATACCTGACTAGATAAATGATCTAGGAGTTAAACCTATTCAGAAGCTCTGAACAGAATAGTTTTAGAATAATACACTCTCTTGAGATTGAACAAAAAAGTCTCAAAAGGATCTTATTTCTTTAAGGGTCATGAGGCTACATTGGTAAGTTAAAAATAAAATCTCTCATCTGTGTGACAAAATGTCCTGAAAACCTGGATTTCCCTTGAACCTGGTAAGATAATGTGCCTAGTAGAAAACATCACTGATGGCTTTGAAAGTGACCAATGATTGTTAAATCGTGTCAGGACAGAGAGAACTTTAAATGGGTGTGAGAAGAAGTCGCTCTGGGATTCCCTGAGTGTTGTGTCTTTCACAAATGGAGGCTCCGCCATGGAGCAGTTGCAGGAGATGGTGACTTTTAGATGGCATGAGACTTTTAAGCAAGGAGACTCCCATACCAGGCCAGTGTGGATATTGGGTTTCTTCTGGGGAGTCAAACAGACTAATACCTCAGGGATGGCTCTATGGACTATTTAACAAACTGTCATTGAAGAGGAATGCTTAATGTTGCCCCAATAGCCTGCTTTGCTCTTATTTTAATATTCCTCTGTATATAAGTATGGGCTGGGGTGGTCTTGTAAATCTGATATATAAAGTATGGGCTGTATATAAGTATATAAGTATGGGCTGGGGTGGTCTTGTAAATCTGAATGTTCAGCTGAGCCTAAGATGGGCACAGGGTTTGGTTCTGGACACAGAAGCTGAATGTAAGAGCGTTTTAAGCTGCTTGGCATTTGTCTGGGAGGAAGTACATCTCACATATATCTGCCAGTATGTTTATAATTAGCCAAATGTAGGTCACCTGCTTTGATTTACTGTGAACTAATTGAGTTACCTTGAGCAAATCCCTTAACCATTGAGCCATTGTCTCTTCAACTGTAAAATTGAGAAAATTGATATTCTTTATGGTTTATGCCTAATTGAGCAGTCTGTGATTGCCATGAGATCGTTCACATAGTAGTTTGATGTTTTCTTACATACCTGAAGACATGAGCTGTTTCAGATAATTTCCTCTGTGGAAAAAAAAATAATATAGAGAACATTCTCAGGGCTACAGACTAGAAAATAAACTCTTCTTTGATCATCATAACTGTAACAGTGAATATTGAAAATGACTTTTTTGTATGTTCCTGATAATAAAATAGCAATGACCACGTGTATGTATATGTGTACACATTTATATCATATTATAGCAATGATTTTGACTGAAAGACAAGGAGAATTTGACTAAGAACTGGTGGCTTTAGGGCCTCCCCTGGTGGCACAGGTGGTTGAGTGCAGCACTGTGAAGCTGTCTGCAGCCTCTGCAGCACAGGTTCGATCCCAGCCATCAGCCAGCGAGGGTCCCATATGGCACGGCAGACCCCTCCTATCACGCCCGCTGCTCCCCTCAGCAGTGTATTTTGTCAGTCTGCCTGTTCTGTTCCCTGCTCTGCCTCTGGTGAACCCTCTCACCCTCCCATGCATCTGTCCTGTACTGCCGTTCTTGTATAAATAAATAAATAAATATTAAAAAAAAAAAAACCTCTTAAAAAGAAAAAGAACTGGTATCTTTAGCTTTGGGTATGCTGCCAGTTTTATGTATGAAAATGGGTGATACATATTAATTATTTTGAACTTCACTTCTTCACAATAGATAGTTTGTATCATGTGAATTCATACTTTCATGGTACAGTCACGTGACTAATTATATCTCTGTCTTCAAATCAGTGCATGCTGCTTTGGCTACTTAGGCAAAACTAACCCAAAAAGTGGTGGCTTCAGTACAAATTACCAGAGAATTTACCAAGTTAAATTTTTGAGCTATTGCTTCTCACTAGCTCTGTTTCTGCCAAACATTCAGTTTCAGGTTTTTTTTTTTTTTTTTTTCTCATTGGTACTAGAACTATTAATCTTAGTCCCATTGTCTGACTTTGTCATTTGTGACGTATCCTGTATAAGCCTGATGAAAAATTCTGTCAGTATGAGATATATTGAGAATTTCCAGTTGGCTTTTTAATTCACTTACTATCATGTCTTTGGAAATATATGTATATATCTGCATAAAATTTTGCACTCTGAAAACAATGCATAACATTTGGCTCTTTGTATTGCTGCTTATGTTGAATAATTACTCTGAGCTCCTCTCTCACCCCAGAGAGCACAGAAACCTGTACTCAATAGCAAAGCTCCAAAAATGTGATTTGTCATAATGTACACATATGTCATACCTAAACATAAGGTAAAATCCATTATTTTGCTTGGGTTCTTAGACTGTGCAACTGGCTGGCTTTTACTTTCCTGCCTGCTTGCAAAGGGAAAGTCCCATAATGTAGAAAGTGAAATAGATGTCCTAAGAACCCAAAGTGTGCTATATAAGTGCCACTTCTGGCAGCAGTGCTTGTTACTCCCCTCAAACATGAACAAGTAGTGACAGAGGCATGAAGAGGAGAGAAAGCATTGCTTCCATTCCTATAATCTCTTTCAGTGTCCATGGGGTGCCCTGCAGTCTGGAATAAAAGCATGATTACCTCCATCACACAAGTTTCCCAGGCTAAAGAGAACACTTAGTGTCTTTCATGGACACTAAGATGCACTTTTCCCCCTCATATTTTATCATCCCTGGAATTGGGAAGTATCTTATTTTACAATAAATTACCTGTCCTTTTCTTGCTTATTTGAACATAAAATAACACTGCATCTTTTCATCATTGTATCTTGGATTCAGACGAACTCGCTGCATCCAAAGGCATATTTCATAGGGAATGATAGACCTCAAACTGCATACAATGTCACAGGCTTACCACATAGCAGTATGGACCACAGAATTCCACTAATTAAGCAACCCATCATAATCGAGGTTTGACTAGATACATAGGTACATTTTTGCTTTTGTTTTCCACTTCTAAGCAGGTGCAGCTGCATGATGTGTATTTAACACCCGTGGTAAAGAGTCACTTTAAAAGAGTATCTTTTTGTATTTAATATGTGGATACAGAAATAACAGAAAAAGATAAATATGCTCACCGAATGCAAAGAAAATTGCATTCCTATAAATACCTCTTATTGCCTCCTCCCCAGCTCTGCAGAAAATATGAAACCAGTTGGAATGTTCATTTTATGTGGCTCTCAAGGTAGTGTTCTCATAAGGGTAAAATGAGAAACAGTAAATTATTGTGAAATTTAGTAATAAGAGAAAAGAAGGCATATATTTATGAGAGTGGAAATATTGAGTAGCACTTGGCCAAAGGATCTTGAAACTCATTTGAATTGATTTCTTTTAACCAGTGTAAATAAAAATGATTTATCGATAAAAGCCTATTTCTAAGTTTTTCCCTGTTTTTACTGTTCTCTTAAGAAGTGCTCCTTTACTTATGAACAGTTTAGAATATGGTGTTCTTATGACATAAAACCATTGGCACCTTGTGATATCTGAGAGGGTTTCCTTTCTAGAAAATTTAAAAGATGTCATTATGTGTCATTCTGGACAAATAACATGTGGCTACCTTAAAGATTTTAGAAATCTCTAAGGAAAGAAATAACCTGTTGATTATATTATGATCTGCTGGGGAAAATGGAAAATCACAGCCAAGATAATGCCATCTCTGCCAGTCCAATTTGACCGTGTGGCATGCTCACCTTTGGCCCTAGCTCTGCCGTTTGTAGGCCAAGATTAATATCAGCACTCTGTCAGGTAAATGCTACCCATAGATTTTTGTGGTTTTTTTTATGATTTATTTATTTATGCATACAAGAGCTCGGGTACAGGCCAGAGATGTGGGGGTGAGAGGATTCATCAGGGACAGAGTGGGGAACAGAACAGGCAGACTGACTGAAATACACTGCTGAGGGGAGCAGCGGGGAAGACAGGAGAGGTCTGCCTCACCATGTGGGTTGCTCCCTGGCCGGCCAGGGATCGAACTTGTGCTGCAGAGGCTGTGGATTGCTTCATAGTGTGGTGGTTAACCCATTGTGCCGCCAGGGAGGCCCCCGTTACCCAGAGTTTTTGGATAACTATTCAGGCCATGAAAATAACCATGACATAGTCAATCAGCATACCAAAGATTTTTCACAGATTCATTAATGGATGATTAATTTGAGCTTGAGTGAGAACTGATTTTTCCCCTTCCTGAAAACATGAACCACTGAAACTTTGGTATATATCATCCTTTATCCCTTTACATTATCATTTCAAGTGTATTTATGGTATTAACCCAAGTAAATATTTATATATTTACTTATATTATAAATTTACTTATATTATAAATATATAAATATTTATTATAGTTTTAATAGTTTTAAATAGGAAAAAATATTTGAAATCCTTTGTCATGTGGAAATATGTCAGTGAGTTTTCTTCCAGTGAACAACCTTAGATATATGCCTACCTTAGCCTTCAGTGAACTAGTTCCTCCTTTTATTCAACAAATACTTATATTTGTACAAGGCATTGTGCAAACTCTGGGGGAGTGCTTAGCATTTTCAAAGACTAGAAGTTAACTGTTTTGTTTTATTTTTTACTTACCTTTCTTGTAACAAAGTTCCTGTGAGATGAATACCTAGATTTGGTTTTACTTTTTAATGATTTATTTATGCATGCAAAAACTGGGGTACTGGCCAGAGGTGCACAGTGGGAATGAGAGAATTCACCAGAGACAGAGTAGGGAACAGAGCAGGCAGACTGAAATACACTGCTGAGGGGAGCAGTGGCGAGACAGGAGAGGTCTGCTGGGCCATGTGGGTAGCTCCCTGGCTGGCAGGGATCAAACTTGTGCTGCAGAGGCTGCAGATAGTTTTACAGTGCTGTGCTTAACCCCTTGTGCCACCAGAGAGGCCCTGAATACCTAGATTTGAATGAAACTGGCAAATTGAAAGAATTTGAACTTTTAGACATTATCTTTTGGTTCCACTGCTTTAGATGGTACTTTCATCTAATGTAGCTCCATCTCAGTTGGCCTCCATAATTGACTGAAGGCATCCATGCTCAGGATTGAGCAAACACATCTGAACGCGAATATCAGTGCTGTGAAGAAGGGGCAGAAATGATTTTTTTTTTTTAAGTTTTCCCCGTTAAAGGTGAAAGCTTGTTAAAATTTTACTTCTGTAGAAGTAACTGCAGTATCTATTCTTCATTCAACCTTTCAGATGTGCATTGTATGCTTTCTCCTCATGCTTAAGAATGTGATTATATTATTGGCACAGTAGTCCTTTTAGCTCTGCTAGATTATTAATTCATTAAGGGAAAGACCATGCTTTATAAAAATGTAGTTTGTAGAGAATAACTACTCTGTCAACTTGCATGCTGTTGCTTTTTAACAAATCTAGTTAGGTAATAGTACTACTGCCTTCTGATCTCAGGTTGTTCCAGAAACTAAATACTTGAGTCTGCAAAATTCCAAGGATTATCACGTAGAAAACGAAACAGAAGTGCTCCAAAGACTCAATAATACAGGGATAGAGCATGGGGAAGAGGATAGAATGACATTTGAGGATTTCTTATTGCTGAGATGAAATCTAACATGTACAAAGACATAATGAATTACTATGGGAAGTATTGTCTTGCTCTCCACCAGCTGTATTCAGTCAGTCTGGACAAATATTTCAAAGGCATTTTCTAGAGGGGACTTAATCATCTAATTGAAGGCTGGTATACTTGACCTTTTGTTTTCTTTACCCTTGATGTTTGATTATAAAGAAATAAAATACATATAATATATAATTTATAGTGTATATATAATATCATTTTATACTGTAAACATAAAAACATGTACAGAGAGATATGTAATACTTTGTTTCAGGTTATTTTACTCACAACCATTTTAACAGTTTTGCACTAAGAAAATCTTAGAAAGAAATAAGTTGTCACTGATGCCCAGTTTTAATTTCCCAGAAGCAGCCCTTAATCGTTTACTGTCTTTCTACTTATGTTGTATGCAATTCTAATGTGTATGACTATTTTTGTGTCTGAATAAATTAAAAAAAGTTAACCATATGAAGCATAGTGGGAGCTATGCTATCTGGGATGAGGCCGATAGTTCATAACTAAAGAGAGTTAGAAAGTTTTACAATGACTTGGAGACATCAGATGAGAGAGAAAGCTTGTTATGTCGGTGGGAAGAATTAGGAATAAAGGACTTGAAACTGAAAGGAACTGGGGTTTGTTCCTCCTGAATATGAGGAAGGAATTTTTAACATTTAAGTTTTCTGCAAATGGATAATTTTGCCTCAAGTAGTTCCTCTTACAGGATATTTTTCAAGCACAAAATGAAACACTGCGCCCCAAGGATATTGTAGAACAAACTCATGGATTTGGCGAGATGTGAGAACAAGTGACCTCTAGACATGGGTGGTTTACAGGGTCATCAACAAAAAGTTATTTGAAAAGTGTACTCCGTTTAAGATGACATGGAAATGAGTAAAACACTTAAAGGAAGCTACTTTAAAATGGTGTTTTTACCCTCTAAATAGGCAGGCTTCTTAAAATTTACTTCTGTTGAAGACTACATTTTGTTCTGGCTTTACATGTACACGATTTGACTACATAGGGCCTCCCCTGGTGGCGCAGTGGTTGAGTGCTGGGCTGCAAAGCTGCCTGCAGCCTCTGCAGCACTGATTTGATTTGATCCCCAGCCACTGGCGAGGGTCCCACATGGCGCGCAGACCTCTCTTGCCACGCCCGCTGCTCCCCTCAGCAGTGTATTTCGTGGGTCTAACTGTTCTGTTCTCCGCTCTGGCTCTGGTGAATTCTCTCACCCTCCTGTGCTTCTGACTGTACCCAGTGCTTGTATAAATGAATAAATAAATCTTTAAAAAAATAAACAAACCAAAAAATATTTGACTACATAGAGATAGCATGGACTTAGAATTTGAAAAGAATGACCTTTAATTTCTTAGCCAGTTTAATCTCTCTGTATTTCTTAGATGCAATCACATGTTAAATAATTGATAATGAAAGGATTGATAATTACAACAGGTTTTTTTATACTCATTACAGTAAGTGGGATCTGGGTTGACGCTTCAGCAATTGGAACTGAATCCTTGGCAGAGGTGGAGGGTGACAGAAATGAGATTAAGGTGGGGCTAGTTAAAGAAATAGCAAAAGGATCATTTTGAAGAATTTGAATTTGGTAGTGATCGATTTTGGAAGCTATTGATCAGGACAATAAAGTTCAGAAGGCAAGATGTATGCATCAGTAATGTACAGGATCCATTAAAGGAAGGGCAGTAATCATTGAAGCAATTTAGGGTTAAGAAACAAGTGATAGTGCCTTAAACTTTGCAATTAGAGGAATCATGGATAAAGAATTGGCATAATTTCATGATTTACTATACTAAGACGAGTAGTAAGGAGGGGAATTAGGGAATCGGGGGCGATTTATTTTTCTCTTATAAAAAGTTGTCCAGCCTTTAAGTAGAATAGCTTGTATCTTAAAGTATCTCACATGTACTTGATTGCTTAGAATTGACAAGCATATTGGTAAGCACAAAAATCATTGTTATTAATTTTTATGAAAAACAATAAGTCCATTGAATATATTTGATGTACCAGAAGACTTGAAAGGACCAAGTCTCAGGAACCAGTGAAGTAAATGCATTCAGTACCTTAGTTTGAATTCCACAAACTTCAGCAAGACTGATTGTTTTTTCCAGTTCCATTGACCTCAGTGACTTATACTATCATTTCCTTAATGTAGTTCATGAATTAGATTCACCATTCATATCAAAAGAGTTTTGTAGATCAAAGCACATGCATGCAAGTGCTGCAACTGCTGCATCTGCCAGGTTAGTCTATGAGCTCAAATCCTCTTCCATTGTTGTGAAATGGACAATGAATTATGTGCACTAATTCAAGTGGGCGTATTTTGTAAATACCAGTCAATTGAGTTATTTTTACTTTTGATTGTAGTAAAAGCTCAGAAGATTTTAATAACCATGGACAAATTAGTTGTTTTTATTTTTGTTGTGGTAACAGAAGGTCACATTTTTAAAATAATTATGGACAAAGCATAAAAATGACAGTTTCACAGCTGTGTTAAGATATCATGTGATTTCTGTAATGATTAGTGATACTTTCTTAAACCTTGTATTTGGTGTTACAAGACATGAGAATAGAAATTTGGACATTTTCTCTTTATGTATCATCTTTGGATTCTATTTCAAATTTTCCAGGGGACTCAGATAACACTCACCTTCCTTGCTCGATTTTTATAAGTATACTTCATGTGCCCTGGGAATGCAGTTGAAATTTAAAGGACTTTGCAACTTTATTTTCTAGAGTTTAGTCAGTTCATTACATGTTCAGATGACTGTTAGAAATCTATTTGCATGTAATTAAACCCTTTTCGTGATGTCAGGGAATAAAGTAGATGTTTCTAGAACTTCTTGGGTTTTGTTTTGTTTCCATGTGTGTAAAAATGATTAAAAGAGTAAATATATCCAGCACAAAAAAAGTCTACTTCAAACATTTAACATGTTTGGAATTTTATTTTAAGAATAAAGGCAAAGTAGAAACAAACTACATGGGATTTTGATTTAAAATCATCAAATAAAAATATTTCAATATTGGAATAGAATGATTTTTTGAGAAGACAAAAACATCATTTTTATCTATATAAAATCTTGTTTGATTAATACATGCACAGCATGTAATAATAATTTTTATTGTTAATTATCCAATCATAGTCAAAGTCTGTGATTGACATTGTCACCAAGTCTGTATGTGGCGGAGGTGGGGGTAGGGTGGTGCTGTGTGCGCAAATGCATGCGGGCGAGCACACACATGCATATGTATTTATAGACTCACTTTGTCATCATTGGCTTTTTATGGAATGCAGTTAAGATGTTTGGGTAGGATGTATTCTCATTCAAGTTTGAGGTTTCAGGTATTTAAATGTATATATTTTTTCAGTAGGTATATAAAGAAATTACAATGTCTAAAATACTTTTATATTAGACATTTTAAATGTCTAACATGCTTTTAAATGGCTAATCTACTTTTAAATAAAGTGTGATACAAACTTAAAGGCAGCATACCAGTTAAGAGTTGATAAAAAATGAAGTATATGGATTAATCTACACATGGATTTACATGAGTACAAAATTCTGCATCAAGGTTAAGAGCAAATCATTCATATCTGCTGTAAAATAATTTAGCCTAATATCTAAAGATAGATTTTACAATAGATCTGTAGCATAGTTTCTGCTCTTTTTTCCTTGTGTATTCAGTACATTAAATAACCTATCTACCTTATTTAATATTAAGCAGAATTCTTGTTGTATGTTACAGTTTTTAGGGGAGGACAAGAAGTATAGTGATTTAAAGTATAATCTCTGAAACGATGCTGACTCATTTGACATCCAGGTGCTACCATTTATTCAGTCTGCAATTATGGAAAAATTACTTGCCCTTGCAAGGCCTCACTTTCCTCATATGTTATTATGATAATTAAAATGAAATAATATTGTGAAATAATACATGTAAGCCACTTCACAGAGTGTCTCGCATGTTGTAGCCATTCAGGCTAGCCATAATTACGAAAGAGGATAAACTTATCTTTCAGAGTATGGTAATTTTGGAACACTAGATGTCTAATAGATTTTTCCATTCCAACGCAAAGAATATTTATTGGGTCCTTGTTATTTTCAAGGCACTGTGCTAGATTAGGGACATAAAAATGAATAAGACAGGGTTTCCACTCTCAATTTCTTACAATTTAGTATACTCTTTGAAGGCAGCACCCATATATTTTGATGATCTGCAGCATTTGATGTAGTAAGAGTATGGGCATGATAACACTTAATAAAAAGCACAGTGTGGTTTGCTTATATTTATCACAATGTCTTTTTTCTCCTGAAGAGTTCAACGATTATTTTTCAGTGCCAACTCTATTATCCACTTATCAGTTTTGGACACTGAGAAATAGTAAGGGAAAAATAATAAGCACACATATCCCTTGACAAAGTTGTGTCTGGAACTACAGGCCAAGTAACCATGAATTAGGTGATCCAGTCATTACATTTTTCTTTTCAGTGAGCGGTATTGGATATCCTTGTTTACATAAATTCTCTATTGGCCTGTGATATGTCTCACACTGAGAGCCTGTTGTGTGATGAGAGGAGCAGAGACCCAAAGCAATGTTTAGGGTATATGTGTGTGTGCATTTGCATGTGTGCACGCACACAAATGCATGTATGTGTACACGTGCATGTTTTTGGATTGGTTGTTGGGGAGCTGGATGTTAATTTTCATCACCCTGAAGATTAATTCTCCATTAGATTTACTTCAATATGTACCTGAGGGTATTCTAGTTTAGTCATTTATGTCAATTGTACTGAAAGCGAGTATTATGTTAGGTGCCGTGAGAGGTACATAGATGAGAATAATGTTTTTCATTCCTTCATAAAACCTTCTAAAAAGTAATTGTTTAGCAGAGGTCATAAATTAAGCACAGAAGTATTTATCAGTACCACTTGTAAGAAACAAGAGTACTACATAGGGAAATATCCTTAGTAAGAATGTGAAAAAAATACATTTGTTTCTCATGCTCAGAAAAAAGCTTCATGAGGAATATGCCATTTGTGATGGGAATTGAAGGCTGGATAGATATTGAAAATGGGAAAATGGGGTTTAAGAACATTCTAGCCAGAGAACATGGCTGTAGCATTTAAACTATGAATGTTTCTTCTAACAACACCTTTCCCATATGCTTTATGAGCGGGCACTAAGTAATTAGTGGCTTGAATTAACTGGCTTGTAGTTAGCTAAAAATGATTGAGCTACAGAAAAAAATGACTTGACTCACTAGCAGTCCATTATTATACCCTATAGACAGCTGTAGAATTTATAATGGTAGCTTAGCCTCAAATGGGAATGAGAAATTTAGTTGCAATTCAGCATCTAATTTTATAAAGTTATTAAAATGATTCAATGAGTTTACTTTCTTCATTATTTCTAAAATTAATAAAGTCCCTCTTTTGGAGCACACAAGCTTCATTCTGCCTGTTCGCCCCCTGAGCTCCCAGGATCGATGACTTTACTCTTTTTGATACTCTCCTTTGGACCCATTCTGCTTTTGGCTTCTGACATGCTCTGGATCCAGAACCCCCTGCCCCAACATTCAGGAATCGAAGAGGACTAGATACCATGCAGATAGAAGACAGCAAGTGAAATCGAGATGTGAAATTGAACCTTGGCACTTACTTGCTAGATGGCATTGGTTATGGTCCTGATGTTTAATTTCCTCACTTAAAAAAGGATGGAAAGTAATCAGTTTGCCTCAGCTGCTATCAGAATTTGAACTAGCACATGTAAAGCAGCTATAGCATTAGCACCCTTAATAATGGCAGACATTCAACATATATCTAAAGGGAAGTTGCTATTGTTATCATTACTACTAATACGTATTTAAATGAAATAATTAGTCCCTAATAGGCTTTGGTAAATAGATCTTTATTGAATACCAGAGTGCTTTGGCTTAGGAATGAACAAAATGAAACTATACCATGGCAGATGGTTCTAAATGGACTTTTAAAAAGTCCACCTCATTTAGGCTGCCTTTTGTATGTTCATACTACATAAAACTTTTTCAGAGAGAGAAAAAAAAAGTCGTTTCTTTGGTTGGCAAGAATAGGCCTTTGTATGTTCTCACTTACAGTGTCTATGTGAAAGTATTTAGATTGTCAGCTACGTATTATTGTTATTGTTATTACTTTATTGAGATCACATTGATTTATAGCTCTGTGTTTTAGAGCTACGAGATTTCCTCCTTCACGTGTTGTTACCACACCACACCTACCATCAAAGCACCCATAATGCTCCCTCCCAACTAGATTGTCAACAAAGTACTAGTGGACTCTGTTAGGGACTGGCAAATTAGATCCTGTGGTCTAATCTGTCTCACTGTTTGATTTTTTAAATAAAGTTTTATTAGAGCACAGCCATGCTCATTCATTAGTATATTGCCTACGGATGTTTTCAGGATATAATAGAGTTGACAGTCAATGGATGACCTGCAAAGCTGAAAATGCTTACTCTCTGTCTCTTTGTAAAAAAGAATTGCCAAGTACTACAAACTTCTACAATTACTGTGTTATAGAAAATCAGAGATTAAAGGTTAGTGTCCTATGAAATGTCAACATTTTATGACTTGTGTTGATAATTGTGAATATTAAATATTACCAGTGAAGTGTCTGAGTCAAAATTATTCAAATGTAATGCATTCCGATATTTAAGGGAGAGAGCTGATCTCTTCTTAGTCTCATTAGAGTGAATATTGTGGAAGGTTTTAGGAATTGGGATTCTACTTGTATCACTTGCTCCAGTCACAATTAATTAAATTGTCTTGCTTTACCTTCCAGGGCAATTAGAAAAGTATCAAAGTGTACCTGATAAAGACAATATTGTCTACCATAGTTGAGCATCTAACCTCTGGAAGGCTAGATGGTAAAGGAGAAATACAGTGAAATAATTTTTTTTTGTCAAGAGAGAATAGAAAGTACACCAACTGCTCCAGCAAAACAAACTCTTTTCTGATGTTGACTTTTAATGACATTTATTAGATGAGCTGCTGTGAGGCAGTGTAAGTGTTAAGGAGGATAGAATTGGTGTCAGATTTGAAATTGGATCCCAGTTATACTGCTTACATACTGACTATGGGTAACATTTATCCTCAGAATTTCAGTTATGTCTAGAATTGTTTTGAGGAAAGTATGAAAGGTTACCTGTAACCCTCACACATATAAATAGTCGTTTTTATATTGTGATGTTGTTTAAAACTACCCTTCAGAAACTCTTGAGAAATGTGCATTTTGGCCAATATAAGTTTCAGTATGTTTATATATCTCTTCTGAAACTTCCCTTATGAACAAATTTCAAGTGCATATCTATTTTCCTTATAATGTTATTATCAATAATCTTATTCAGATATTTTGATGATCAATGAAAATATCATTGATATTTGCCCTTATTTCAAACTTTTTAATATCAGTTTCTCATGTAACTAATGTCTGTATAGCTTCTCTATAGTTTTTGATGATGTAAGACCTAGAGATAGTGTATAACTCTATAATGTGTTTGTAATTCAGAATTCCTAAAAATACCCTGATTATTTTTTAAAACCACACTAGAAAGGTGTAAAATGAAATTTTGATAGCTAATATTTTTAAGAAAGTTCTTGGTGCTAAGCACTGCTCTACATACTTTCATGCATCATATGATTAAATCAATGTGAAGTGGGTACTTTGTTATTTCCATTTTATAGTTGAATAAGCTGGGGCACAGTTTATTTTTATTTTGTAAGAGTTATTTATTTATGCATACAAGAGCTGGGGTACAGGCCAGAGATGCTGGTGGTGAGAGGATTCACCAGAGACAGAGTGGGGAGCAGAACAGGCACATCTACTGAAATACACTGCTGAGGGGAGCAGCAGGCGAGACAGGAGAGGTCTGCTGTGCCATGTGGGTTACCTCCCTGGCCAAACAGGGATCCAACTTGTGCTTCAGTGGCAGGTGATAGCTTCACAGTGCTTCGTCTTAACCCCTTGCACCACCAGGGAGGCCCCTGAGGCACAGTTTAAATATGTTTCACAAACTGCTTGCAAAGTCAGGAAGTAGTAGAGCCAGGGAACGGACCCAAACCAACAGACACAGGGAGTCGAGTTCAAGAACACCTGTGCATATGGCTGTGCTATTATTAGCTGGGAGAGATAGAGTATTAGAGACCCTGCTACAAGTTTTATTTGCCTTCATTTACATTGAGACTGCCTATAGAAACTGAAAACATTCATTTTATATATTAATATACTTAAGGATTATTTAAAGCTAAGAACACATTTCCAAAAATTTGTTATTTTTCATTTAATGTTGACATTTAATACATTGGTGAATATCTTGGGTTTTGATATGTCTTCAAAAGCCAAAAATTGAAGGAAATCTGGAATTTAAACTACTTAATGGGCATTTTCAAACTTATGTTTAGAATTACAGGGTTATATTTATACATAAAGATATTTTTAAATGCAGCATGCATAAAAAACTGGAAATTTTATTTCTTGACCTTCAAATCCACTTAAAACACTGAGAAATGATCCTCCTACAGACAAAAAGGCTGGTCTTCTCCCATTAACAACTAAGAAAATATTTGGAAAAACAGAATACAGATTTTATCATCTAACCTAATATTATTAGGAAGTTATTATTTTTGTAGGTTTTTTTCCATTTGGAGAAAATACAATTTGCATGTTAGGGAATTCAGTCTGCTAATATCACTAAAAACAATGAAATTAATGTTGGCATATTTGATTTGAAGAAAACAAAGCCTTTATTGACCACAACCTTCTATGAATAAAAGGGAAAACCCTATTCACAGGAAATGTTAGGCGTTCATATCTTTAGGTTAAAAATAATTTTGGTGTTATATTTAAAAAGAAAATCAAAGGCAAATATTCAGTGCAATGACAGCTCTCTCCATTTTGTTCCTGAATTTTACTTGAGTATTAGCAGGAATTTATGAGTAGATGTGTTTGTAGCAGTATAAAAACTAGGGACTGAATAAAATTGGATATATGTTTGCTAGAAATCCAGTTTTTTACAGTAATGAAAGACCATTGCTATAGCTTAATTCCTTGAAAACTAGATCCATTTAATGTATTTTCATTTTCCTTATAAAGAATTGAAGTACTGTTTTAATACTTCAAAAAAAGTATACTGTAGGCATATAGAATTGTTCAATAAAACTCATTTATATTCAGTCTAGATTCTTGAATATGGAATATAGCAGCCAGTTATTTGAAATTGATGATGTTTACATATTATGAATAATACAAGGAAAATCCAAATCTATTCAATTAAACTTTTATGTGCAAAATTTTAGCTATATTAAAAAAAATCTTATAATAATTTATATTACAATGATTTTTGCTAATCAGATACCCAATCATGTTTGAATAGATTTCCCTGGGAGAAGAAATGGGATTTAAGCTTATTAATCTAAGTGGCATGCAATTATACTAACATTGGGGTGACCAAACCGATGTTTTATTATATTTAGAATAGGGTCACTTCTTTAGAGTAGTATTTGTGAACTTACAGTGACCAAAGAAAAGATGGATCCATTTATGATCTTTACTGCTTATTTGACTATTTATACATCTGCTTGCTCCCAGAAGAATTTTCATTCCTTTCAAAAATACACACAATACAAGGTAATGATAAGTAGGTGAGGGAATTGGGACAGGTGCTAGGAAGAAAAGCTGGTTCTGGAAGTGAGCTTTTTAGTACTCATTACAAAAGCATTATACTAACATGATTCCATCTTAATGAATTAGAACTGTTGTTTTTCTGTACACACTATTGAAGCTCCAATCTTCCATTCTGGAAAATTTATTTTTAATGCCAGACCATTTGCAGGAAGTTCTTTTGAAAGTGTGTCCTCTTTAAGTGTATGCATTGTGGGTTCATTCAAGACAATTGCCTGTCAACTGACAGTTTCCGTGCTTTGTGGATTAAAGATACCAATATTTAAAATAATTGGCATTAATTTTTCTCAAGATCTGAACATACCTCATGAATTATAAAGGTGAGATTGATTTTTGTCAAGCAAAATATTGCTATTATTTTTATCTAATATTTTTTAAAATGGTAACTTTTGTATGGTGCATTTTGTATAGACCCTCAGACATTGATAGCTGACAACTGCTGACCACCAGAGAAATGCAATGGACATAGTATAAAAGATGAATTTCAGTGTTTATTTTATTTCAAAACCCTTGAAAATGTCAACATTTAGAAATTTAGATGTCATTTTTTTCATATAGTTGCTTTCATGTTTCAAGATTTATGAGCACTGACATGGAGTCAGAAAACAAGGGATTTGAATTGAGATTTGTTCTATTTTTATTGCAATTTCAAATATTTTTCTCTTCAGAACAAAAGAAATGGAGAGAGACATGTATAATTTGTAAATATTTTTTTATGATTTATTTATTTATTTTATACAAGAACCGGGGTACAGGCCAGATGTGCGGGAGGGTGAGAGGATTCACCAGAGACAGAGTAGGGAACAGAACAGACTGTTCTGTTCTGACAAAATGCACTGATGAAATACACTGCTGAGGGGAGCAGTGGGCGAGACAGAAGAGGTCTGTCACGCCATGTGGGACCCTCACCGTCAGCCAGGATTGAACCGGTGCTGCAGAGGCTGTGGACAGCTTCACAGCATGGTGCTCAACTGCCTATGCCAACAGGGGAGGCCCCAATTTGTAAATATTTTTTCTACCTCTGAGCTTTTGAGATTATGTGTAAGACTGAATTGTTCCCACTTGATTTTTTTTTTAAGTATTATGTCTTTCTCAAGAAGTTGGTCTTCTAGTTACATGATGTTTTGGTGAACATATTTACATATTTTTACATGTCTAGATATTTACATAATGCTTGAATTACAGATTTTTCTATGTGAATATAATTTTTTTATAAAAAAGATAAGCAGTGCTACCTGAATTTTCAGTATCCGAGTATTAATTATAGTGATCCACAAAAATACCCAAAAACTGAGAAAAAATCTGCTATAATACATTCTCATCCACTTTCCAGAAGAAATATTTGACCTGCCTGATCTTGCAGGAAAAAGACTACATTGTGTCTGCAGGAGTATCTCACCTGTTCACCAGTAGGTTAGCATGGTAGGTTCATATTATTTAAACATGCTCAATCTCATTGCCACCTTTCCCTCAAGAGTAAGAGAAAATATCTTCATAGAAAATGGGAAAGATGATGAAGAAAATATTGTGCCAAAGAAGCATAAAATGCCTATGCATAACAAAGTTGGAGGTGATAAAGCACATTGAAAGAAATTAAATAAAGACATAAGCATGTCCATTCACATGTATTCACATCCCCTATCTTTGTCTATTTTATTGGTTTACTTACATAAGAGCTTGTGTTTGTTGCTGTGTAACTGCAGTGTCATTGTATACCATGCAAAGACTGCATTAACTTTACACATTAGCTTATGAATGATGTTAAATATATAATTGATTTTTAAATGTCCTCTATTATGCAGAAATCCTTGGTGGATTAATATATAGGCGTTAAGAAGTGCTTTGTGATAATTGGGAAAATTGATTGTGGCTTTTGGATAGACAGGGTAGACATTATTGTTTTTATTAAAGTAATGAAATAGACTCCCACTAAGCAAAAATTTCCATCTAACACATGACAAGAATGGATGACATTGAAAGATATCTGTAATTAAATTGATCTTCTCATGTATAACTATAGAGAGGTTTTACAATAAGATAAGAATAGTAAAACGGAATTTCCAGTTTTGTGCTATTTTTCATTGTTGCAGAGGAAAATTAGGACAACTTAGATTTTCATTTTTCTGCAAATAACTGGTTTTTCTTGCCTAGAAGTCTGTGTTTTTGCTTTTTGTTTGTTTTTCATTTAAATATCTGGCCAGAATGTGTCCATGTGAGGTTGCATCTCCTAAATGATCTCTAAAAAAAAATGATCCTCAAATATTTTACATTATATATCCCTCCTTGTCATGCCCTCACCTATGTATATCAATGTAGGAATTATATATTTTGTCTTCTACTATATCTTTAAGTGATATCAATTATATATGTATATATAAATTAATGAGCATTGATCTGAGAAGATGGAATTGAATGAATATTAAACTTCTAATATTTTCTTCCTCTGATGTAAGGGATCAGTTAGTACCACCTGTAGGATGTATTTGGCCCTTTTGGAGACTTTCATCTGGGTAGTGGGGATTCCTTAAATATGTATGGTTGGTTCCTTTTACTTTCCTGGAAAGTTTTCAGTAGAATATAATTGCTGCATTCCAAAACCTCCATAATCATTGAATGGTTCATGTGCACCACTTCTATTAGCTTCTCTTATTTCTCCTTTTTAAATAAAAAAATAGTTTTGATGAAATACTCAAATAACTATTTTACCCATTTTAAAGTGTAAAATTCAGTATTTTTATATATGCATTGTTCCATCTCTAATTTCTTGACAATTTTGTTCTCTGTACTTAAGAAGCTTAATCAAGTCACTGATATATTTCAGTCTTCTAGAAGTTCCAGGCTTAATTTGCTTTTTCAAAATCATAAAATATAGGAATTTATGTCTTATAGAAATGAAATTTTCAAAAGAATTAATCTGGCTAAAGAAAAGAGTCACATTCTACTTTACGTTACTCCAACCCTACCCTACCTGGTGGCACAATTTTATGTTTTTCATAATTCATAACATTTTTGTATGTAGAATTGTGAGCACTTTGTATATATATGCATATACTGGTATACCTGTATATTTTAGATGAGTATACTTCTCATATATTTTCTGTTTTTATTTACTACGACCTGATCATATGTCTAGGAAAACTTTTTGTGAGTATATACTGCAATATAGCATCATTTAAAAAAAAGATAGTATTTTTAATACTCTTTCATTTTTCAAAATAAATTCTAGTGGTTAGAAAATTCAGCAGTACAGAATGGAGTAAAGTAAGAAAAAAACTTTCTAAACTTCCACCCCCATCTGCTTCTACCATTTTTCTTCCCAGGAATAAACATTTGAGACTTGCCTGTCTCTTCTTCCATAAATTATCTAGGCATATGCAGACATATGTCCTTATTTATTCGTACAACATTCTGTTCTGCAACTTGCTTGTTTTTCACACAAATATATAGATACAACTCTGTGCATTGAGATTTCCTTATTTTTCTTTATGTGCTGCATAGCATTCCATACAATGAATGTCTTTCCCAATTAATAGCTATATTAGCCATTCACTTCCCTATGTATGGTTGGTTTGGTATAAATTTTGTTATTATGAAGTGTGCTGAAGTGTATGTACACTTACACATATTTTTGCATATGCATGGGATTTAACTGGGGGATAAATTTCTGGTAGCCAACTTCCTTGGGCAAGGGGTGCATGCATTTTATGTAGCTAGATATTGCCAAATTATGATCTTAAGAGTTTGTCCTAACTTCTGTAGTACACATTTGCGTGTTTTTCCTTCCTGTGTGAATTTTAATTTTCCATTTAAATTTTCTTTCTGGATTTTTTTTTTCACTTGAGCATCTCAGAAAATCCCCTTTCGTGTGGCTTAGATCTTACCTCACATTCTATTGGGGTAACTAAGCAGTTTTGAAATAATTTCCACAGCTCTGTTTTTCCTCTGAGGTTTGCAACATTCATCTCATTCTGTGGCTTTGCAGTAGTTTTTTTAAAGAGTGTATGTGGGTTTTCCTTTTTACGATTCTTAGAATGTACACCTTGGCTGGGTGTTCATCACCAGACAGGTTGTTTGTCTTGTTCTTGGCTATGTGCGCTGTCCATTTGTATAGAATTGTAAGAGTGTTTTTTTTTTTTTAACAAAGGCATTAAAACTCAGGCTCATGTTCTCACATAAGCTCAGAATTCAAAGCCCAGTAAAGAATAGGGAAAGAAGTAATAATGAACACAATTCCTATTGTATTTGTACTTAGAACACTTTCATTCTTTAAAATTCTAATTGGGATAGCACTTCAAAGTTATTTTTTTAACAGTCCAAATAAGACTTAGTGAGACAGCTATTAGTGCGCAAATCAATATATCTCTTCTTTTGGTATTTAATACTCTGAAATCAGCACCTGCATTTCAAGATACAGAATTGCAGGCAGGTTTCAGTTGGATCATTTATTTAAGAACATGTTGAGCTTATGAAAAGAAAGTGAGTCCTTTCCTTTCTTAGAAGTCAGGCAAAAACTCTGAAGGTTGGAAAAAAAATTCATTTTGCATAAAGCAATTTATTTAATTGAGCAAACTCCCCCCCCATCAATTTCAGTTCTGCCTTTTACCTAGCAGGAAAGATAATCCTTAGGAATTAATTTATAGTCTCTAAGGACAGCTTCAAAACTTCACAAGTCATTGAACTGGCATAATACCAAAGAGGCTTGCACTTGATTTCATTTTAAATCCTCTAGTTCTTTGCCTATAGGATTCACATTGATTGAGTGTAACTTTCCTATGGGCCTGGGAAGTAGTATCTGTCTATCAGGGATGTAAGTGCTAACACAATAAAGATAATAAAGCAAAGTGTGCTCTTAGCTGTTTTGTCCTTGTGAGATTTCATTTTCCTTTAACCATGAAGTTATTTAGTAAAACCATCTATCATAAAGAGTACTGTTAGGAATACAATTTTCTCATGATGAATGACATAAAATAACCTTTTTAAAGAAATAACCATTCATTTCATGCACATTTATTTTGTGCCTTTTATACTTGAGATTCTATGTTAGGCATACTTAAATAACCCGCATAACCTCTGTAATTCTTTGCAGTGGGGTAGTGGTGGGGCTATGTAATGACACAGACATAAAATAAATTTTGAGGTAATTAATATGAATTATTTTGCTTTTTAAGCATATGCACATAGACCACAATTTTGAACAAAAAGCAGCTATTTTCTAATTAGTTTTCCAAATAATCTTGTAATGGTTATTATAATAAACCAAGTCCTTAGCACTTAAAATTGCCAAATTGCATTTCTCTGATTTTCTGGAAAAAGAAATGATTATGCTTTTTTTTTTTTGAAGCGTAAATGGATGTCCTTTATTTCTTACTTATTTATGAACTTGAAGTTACTACTCTTGCTCTTTTTCTTCTTTCTTCTTCCAATTATTTGACAGGGCCAGAATTCGAAAGAAGAGACCATCTACAACTGGGAAGAGGGGTGTCTGAGAGAGTTCCAAACTTTGGTGTTGGGAGGCAGAACATTGTTATTTTAGAACAATTCAGATACATTCTAATCATCAATGCTTTGTCTTCCTTAGGTGCCCTTTCAGAATGGAGATCTTCTGCCAGGTCTTCCATTCCCCCCGCCCTTTTAGCTTACAGTTCTTAATGACATAATGTTGTTTTAAAGTCTTTTATATAAATATTGTCAATCAAGCAAACCCAAAAGTTGTGTTGATATAAATGCAGATGTTGAATACTAAATGGCTGTTTCATCAAGGTAGTTGATTCTATCCTTTTATTTTTCTAATTGAGGTGACATTATACCACACCCACGACCAAAGCATCTATTCTCCTCCACTACAGTCCATTGTGCTCCCTCCCCCAAGGTGTTTTCCCCTCTTTTCCCCTTCTTGTAGCCGATTCCACAGTAAGTTTTCTAGGGTTTGTCATTTGTTTGATTTTGTCTGACCCTTTGTTTTCTTTTCCTGTATTCCACATATAAGTGACACCATCCAGTATTTGTCTTTCTCCTTCTACCCCCTCAGCTCCATCCATGTGGTCATAAACTGCAAGAGTTCATGTTTTTTTCTAACTGAGTAGTAGTCCACTTGGTTCTAGTTTTATCTGCGAAGTTTTATGTGAACATCTCCTACAAAATTTACTGGGACAATTTCAGCTGTGTTAAGGGAAACACTTTCAGGAATATTCCCCATGAGATTAGTAACATTTCTTATTAAATATAATTTCTTTTTGCTCTACTTGTAATTCATTTAGGCATTGCAGAGAAAATCTTTGTAATTATAATATAGTGCCTGTAGCTAATTGCAAATTTTCTGAATGGTTTTTCCACTAGGGGTGACCAACTCATTAGGAGTCATGCAATTTTTTGTGAGCATTATTTTGGTTGCAGATTCCACTTCTTGATTTGTAAATTTATTGTTGCAGTGCTATAGCACAATTATAAATATAGCACAGTGGGCAAAGAAACTAGGCCAAGGCAGTGACTAAATAATGATCTCTTTTGACCGGTTCCCTGAACAGTTGGATAATATCTGACTTTTACTTCTCAAAATATACTGGGGATTCCCTACCAAAGATTAACCTCCCATTGCACACATCATTTATGAGCTACATCCCACTAGACCTGGTCCAATCATCCATCACTGAAAGCGCATAAAACATGCTCTATAGTTTGATAGCATTAATGACCAGAATATTTTTTTAATTTTCATCCTATTCCCCTTTCAGCCTCAGAAATATTCAATATCAGATCCGCCACTTAGATTTATATATAGCTTCCTTTTCTTCTTTATACTCGTTTCCATTTACTAAGTCATAACAATCCCCTTGGCCAGTGAGAAAGATTAACTATTTTTAAGAGTTTCTATTTCCACTAGCTAACTTAATTTTCTTATTATCTCTGAAATTAAAGACTTTCCCTTAGGTCTCTAGCTTTAAATATCTCTTCTTTCTAGGTACACTGATTGGAGGGGAGTTACCTATTCTAGCTGTCTCACTATAAATAATTGACTTTCAAATCCTAGTTCAAACTGTTCCTGACTTCCACAAGCCAATTTCGAACTCCCTGATTAACATCACTACTTGTCTGGCTAGATGTTGGCGTGTATACAGGGCAGGCATACACAGCTTAAATCTAATAAGCAAGAGTTATTCAATAACCGCATGTTGAAGTGAAAGAAACACTCCACTGAAAGTATCACTATAAATTACCCTTAAGGAGGAGTAAAAAACAAACTTACTTACATTTAAATTTTTAAACAAGAAAAAGAATATTGATGAAGCAGACAAATATTGTTCCTGGGGTAAGAGTGTTAGGGACCTTTGGTTCCAGTGGTATATCTGCTGTCAGTTTCCATAAGTGCATTCTTTTTGAGGTTTTGGTAAGAATAGTACAGCTACATCATATGCTCTCTGCTTATAGAGAAACAAAGGGCAATTTCCCATTTATGAGAGTTATCCAAATGTAATTCTGAATGTCTTTTAGGCAAAGATTTCCTTTATAAAACATAATGTATAATTAAAATCTATTGACCTTTTTTTGATCCCTTGGATTCTTTTGGGTGTACTTAGAATACTGACAATCATTAGTGAAGAATCATTAGTTCTGTAAGCCATTAGTTAATCATTACTGTATAGAAGGATTACTTAGGTAATGATGTGTAGTTTGTTATTAACATGGGGAGTTCAAATACAAAATAGTATCAGGTACATCAGGTTTATGGAAGTTCAGAAATACACATCTTGAATAACTTCCTATCTATTACTCATTGTATGAATTTCTCTGTCTTGTATTTCCTGGCTCTCTGACATTAGGCCTTTTAGCTTACCAGCCTCTTTTTGCCTAGCTGCAAAATGGGGATAATAAGGTCTTCCTCATAGGATTACAAAGAGTGTAAAGTTAGAAAATACATTTGTAGTCTATCATAGCCAAAGGAAATGGTCAGAAAATTACAGTATATCCACTTTATAACATATTATGAGTTAAGCATTATGTTGAAATAGAGTTTAAATATATATTAATTATGGAGTCAATGCTCAATTAAATTTGATGTGGACAATTCAAGGATCAAAATTCTAAAATTTTTACAAATTTATATGTGCCTGCATATGTATACACACACATTCACACACACACATAAGAGTTTTAGAGAGGCAATCAAATCACTAACAATAATGCAAATACAAGTTTTTATGTTCTTCTTTCTGTGTATCTTCAATATAGATGTACATACTTTCATTTACTAATTTATTGATTAAAATCATCTTTAATAATGGAGCGATTATTTTTTTTAAAAAAAGTTATTTTTATTAAGACGAGATTGGTTTACAACACTGTGATTCAGAAATGTAGGATCTCACCTCGCTCTACAATAAAAGCATTCTATGTAACCATTCATCTAGAAGTATGCCTTGGCCTTTATGTCATGATCATATGTGGTTTATGGCCAAGCCATCTAATTGAGTTATGTCAATATGGAAGAAGTCTAAAGCACATAGTTCTTAAGCCTGCCTTAAATTTGATCTTGCTAGCAGCATAAGTAACACATATTTTTAATGTATTCGTTTAAAAAACTTTTCCATCTTGGGTTTCAGTTATTTACCAAAACTTGCGGAGAGAATGTGTTTCTGAAATTAGTTTTGATATTCTAGAGCATTTCCTATACCTAAATCATGCTGTTTCTTAAACAAGCTTCTTAAATTTTCTCTTCAAAGGTACATACTTTGTATGTTCAATCTCAAGAGACTTGGAGATGAAAATCGATTTATTCAGGCAAAATATTGAATTTTGAGCCATTGTTACAAGCCAGCTGGCCCTTATATAGAATTTTTTTTTTCAATAGGCATTTTTTCTAGTTTTTAGAATATTTGGAACATAATAATTTAATAACTGTATACTGGTTTCTTAATCTCACCTGTTTGTATACATTAATTTCCATGATGATGTTTGTTAGGTTTATAATCTTGACTGACCTTAGTTAAGGCAGAGAAAGAAATGAAAGGTATTAGATTCTCAAAATGGTAGCATCACCTGTTTTTCTCACTTTTAATATCTTTATAAAATGGAGACATTTTATTTTCAGGTGTTCAGGAGTACAAATTTTCTGTGTAGCACTGGATAGACAATATATTTGCTCATTTCTTTTAAGACTTCTGTGATTCTAGTAGCATAAAATCCTAAGCTATTTCAACAAACTTCATTGCTTTAAATGAATTTAGAAAGTTAAGTAAATTAGTGTACCAAGAGCAGCTAGTTAATTTATTCCACAAGCAATAATTTATTCAAAAAATTATGAATTTGTACTGTGTATGATGTATGCCAATTACATTGCAAGATAGAAATTTTGATTTTTTCTGTTGGTATTCTACCTAATGTTAACTTCTATGGTTCATAGCTTTGTAACTCCTTAATAAATCTTTAAATTAAAAAAATTTGACTATCAGAATATTTACAGTACCATTTTGCTTTTATAAACTATAAAATAAAAAGTAACAGTAGAAAATAAAAAGTAACAGTAATGTTGAGGTTAGAAACCTTAAAGAATGTCCCCAATGATTCATCCCTTAAAACAACCCTAATATTTATGCCATATTTTAACAAAAGTATTTGTATATATCATTTTCATTCCTTCTAGCCACACTATTTACTTTTTAGCCATGTAACACTAGCCTAAGGCACATGTTTAATATTTCTATATGATGTGCATATGCAACTACCTTGCATATCTAGTCCCCTTTCCAGAAAGAAAGATAGGTATGAAAATTCAATATGGTTAAGCCACGCAGGTTTTTCTGATTTTGAGAAAATCTCCTGCAACATGGTTTGACTTGTTTTCTTGGCAAGAACGATGGATTGCTTGTTTTACATTCATCTCAGTTGCTAGCAACTGCCAAGGTAGAGCAATATTGTTTTACCATGGCAAAAACATGGGGAACCGAATTTTGTCCTCCTGCTCCATCTTTGCTCCTAAATTATTTGTAACATTTTCAGAAAATTGGAAAATTCTGAGTGGTTTTTTTCTTTAGTGTTAAAATACATGGACAAGAAAGGATGAGTGGTGTTGGTGAAACAAGTTCAGAATACCTAGCAAAGCAATCCACTGGAGTCAAAGGGAGCTTGCTGCCATTGCTACTCAGGGTTCTCCTTTGTAATCTCTAGCAGGTAATCTATAAATCCCAGTGACCTACAAGCACAAGACAAGGACTGCAGGTGTTCAGGCAGCTTGATATCATTAGCAATAATCAATGTATGCCAGTGTTTTCTCACGAATACAAGGGTAGAACACCAAATTATTGAGGAACACTAGATCTCTCTTATATCGAGCTCATTAGTGTTGGGAGAATTCATTAATCATTGAAACTACAAGCAAAAATATAACGTAGGATTTGGCAGAACGATCAATGAGATGTAAGTGAAAGGGTGTGTGTATGTTTAAAGAGGAAGGTAAGGAGAGCTGCAAAGTTTGACACAGAAATTAATTGGACCTATTTGTATTTGACAATGAAAATTGGAACTGTATTTGAGGATGAACAGGGATTATGCTCACAGCTGCCAGCACAGGCATTGACAGAAAAGAGAACACACATACACACACACACACACACACACACACACACACGGTAGCAGTTTAAAATTTCCCATTTTCTCCAGAAAGAAATAATTCATATAATTGAGTTTCTAACCTCACATTTGATTGGTCACCACTTCTTGTCAATCCTACCATCAAATTTTATCTTCTCTATTCCCGTCTTTCCACAATTATTGCTGGCATCATATTTAAAATCCACCTGTATTCTCACCTGATCTGTTGTAATAATCTGTGGATTGACTTCTCTATCAATTTTCTCGTTTCATCATTCATAATGTGTCAGGAACATCTTCCTAAAACAGTCACTTTCTTGTTTAAAAATAGACCAGAGTTCTCCATTATCTACCCAATGAAATCCAAAGATTTTAGTATGAACTATTTAATATTTAAAGCATTAAATAACCATTATTTTTTTTTTAAAGAAACTTGATTATCAGTCACATAAAATCATTAAATCCTAAACTAATCTTTGGATTTGGGGAATATTATTGTCTTTGCTTTGTCGAAGAGGGATTTGAAAAAGACATCATAAGGATCTTTCCATGTTCAAAGAGCGGGTATATGGAACAGATCTAGAATTCAAAACATGTCATGTCAAAACTAAATCAAAACAAATCCTAGAATAGAACTGTAGAATTGAGGCTACTAGAGGGGGAGAGTGGGGGATAAAGGGGCAGGGGCACAGTGGTCCATGGTGGAAGATTATGGGTGCTCTGACATACATCTAAGGAGGTGTGAGTCTATTCTCCAGAATCATATCTTGTAAACCAGTGTTTCCTCAATTAAAAAAAATATATATATGTCATATGGCTGCAGAGCACAGGCATTATCCATTATAACATAATTCTGTTTAAATATGATCCATCCCACCTTTATAGATTCATCATCTGCTATTTTCACCTTCCGGTACAGCTTACACACAATCAGGCCTACATATGCCCTCACCCCCATGATTTAATCCTGTCATCTCTTTGCACTTGGTCTTGACATTGCCTCTTTCTGTTGGTGTTTGCTTGGTCTGTACTCATTTGTCGTTTGCATAGTATCTACCCACCCATCAAGGTTCTGGTCAAATGTCTCTTCTCTAAGTCTTCTTCACCTTGTTGGGTTTGCCCCCTACCCCTGCATTGTTTCCAGAGCAAAGGATCCATAACTGTGTTGTTGGACCATTTGTTATAGTTATTTACTTATGCAACCATAAACTTCCATGTCTTCTTGAGAGCAGAGCTCTTGCCTGCTTGCCTTATCTTTCACAGTACCTAACCTGTTGTATCTGCTCGTAATATTTGTTGAAAGGGTTCATTTGCTACCTATTTTAACTCAGTGCATATCATATGTAATAATATTAAATTATGCACACTATTCTTTGTTTTAGCAAATCTCTTCAGAAAGTTAAACCCAAACTATCTTCTGTTAACTACTAGTGCGTTTTTACAGGTGCTGAAGAGAATTCAGTATTCATATGATTTATTACCATGCCATATACAAAGTTCTCAATTTAAAATTTCTCCATAGTAACTTATCACCTTGGTTGCAAAGAACACTAATTCTGGCCATGGGTAGGCCAGATATGCTTGATGGAACCTGATTAGGCGAACAGTCTTACGGCTGGACTGGTAGTTCTTTATATGTTTTGTTTTCTTCTGCACTATTGATGCTAGATCTGTCTTTGCTGAAATTTTGTCTTGTTTTTACTTTTTGACAAACATCCACTTTGTAGATTGAATGATTCTCTAGATCTTCAATGTCCATCAGCCCAAGTTTCTTTCTACATACTGATTGTAGTAATTTTGACTGTTTTTAAAACTCATGTATCTGGGTTATGGTTAGTCTCTAATTTATTCATTCAAGAAATATTTTGTGTGCAAACAGTTTTAGCTAAGATAAAACAAGCAGTTTCTCTGATTTTTGAGAACCTCAGAGTATCCTTTGGCTTTGGCAACAAGAAAATATTAATTTGCAAATGGTCAATGTGACTTCTCTGGGGGAGAATTTATTTTGTTTCATGATGGTGCTATGATCAGTGAAATGACCATATTATTCCACTTAAACAAAAATTTCTTGAGGACTGCTATAGGCCTGCAAAAGGCTTATGCACTTAGAATAAGTTGGTGTAGTGAATACAGATGGTGGCTGTATAATAAGACCTGGTTTTGACTCCTAGCTTTTACCCCAGCTTGTTGTGTGATGCTTGCAAGTCACTGAAACCTTTTTGACATATCTAAAAAAAAAAATGTAAATGAAGGAACTGTGATGATTAAATGAGATAATGAATATAGGCATCGAACATCATATGGCATTTGATTAACATTAAATTTTAGCTGCTTGGTTATTAAAGATAACTTTCAATAAATAGTCATTCATATCAATGAATGAACATAACATAGGCATTGTGATGTTTTCATATATGTTTTCTTTAATTTTTGACACAATTATAAAAACTGAACTCTATTTTCAGTTTTGGCTTTAGAAAACTCCAACAAGATCTGATATATGTAAATTCTGGATTAAGAATTCCCTACTACTAATAATGTTATTTTGATAACATATTTTAGTAGGTTTTCCCCATTACTTCCTTTCATCCTTCGAGCAATTCCCAGGAGGGCTGCTGATATTTCCCTTGTTTCATAAATAATGTGACTAACATGCAGAGGGATTAGAAATTTGAGGCATGCCATTGGATTGTAAATAGCAGACCCAGTCCTGGAACTCAGGTATACTTACTCTTGAACTTTCTGCCTCGCTTCCCCAAGTGTTAATCATTTTAAAATAGGAGAATGTTCAGCTGCTTTATATACTATCATATGGATATAATGTAATTATATGGGAAGGAGTATAGGTGGGCGGGAGGGAGTTACTGGTCTAAGTGTGTTTTAGTTATAAAGGTAGATAAATAAACACACATGGAAGATGTATACACATTTTAGAGGCATGGCAAATGGAAAATAAAATTGTCTGTATCTGTTTGAAGTGGGTTTTATAAATATTTCACCATCAATGTAAAGTTATTTTCATTTGAGAAAAATTTTGTTCCCCCACCTTTATTTTATTTTTTTTTTGTTCCCCCACTTTTAAAATGTTGATATCAGGTCCTTTGTCATCCGGCCAATGCTCATTTCATCAATCTCATACACTGCTGCTTTTTTCCCTTTTCCAGACTCACAGTATGATTCAGTTGTGTAGAACATTTGTGGATGATATTTGTTTAATGTCTATTTCTTTTCCTGTGATATTCACATTGCCAGCTCTCGCCCTGCCCTTCTGTCCACCCAGGATTTTCCTGGGAAATGATGGGTTGCCTTTGAAGTCAGAAAATGAGTTGCCCCATTTGTGAAGCTTTTTTTTTTTTTTTAAATTTCTCTGGATCGAACCTTCTATGGAGCTGCAATGCTTTTGTTGTCCTATCACATTAAGTGACATTGATCTAAGTCATTTTGGCATTCCTCAGTCCTAGCACAAAACCTGGCACAAATGTGAGATCAATAGATATTTGAATTGAGCTTAAAAGAATTAGGATACCAGTGTTTTGGGAATTCACTGAAGGAAAATTGAAAGGCAAAGAAGAAAAATCGAGTAACTTTCCAATTCTCTTTTTTCAACGCCCAAGGTTTTTGTTCAATCAATGCAGATTCATGAACACCTATAAAGAACATTTGTATCCCCAAAGATTCGGCAATAAACAGAATATGTATTGATCTAATCCACATGGAGGACATATTGTAATGAGAAGAGACATACAAAAAAGTAAAATACGTAAACCATTAAATATCTTACATGGTGATCAATGCATCAGAGTAAGACAAAACAGGGAGTAGATTAGGTCAGAAAAACTACGTAAGGTATTGTATCCTAAAGCGGTGTTGGTTTATATGAGTACAATTGGAAGTGAGTGGAAGATTTTGAATGCAAAACCATATCATCGAAATTCATGTTTTTGTTCTTGGTAGAGAGGCTCCTGCAAAAGAAGACAATGAAGCCAGTCTTTCATATGTAGGCACTGCACTGCTGTGACTTTTCACCAGGCAAATCAGACCTTCATAGAGGCATTGCTTGATATTTTTAAAGGTTAGCCCTGACTTCTTTATTGAAAATAAACTGAGGAAGGACCTCCCTGGTGGCTCAAGGGGTTAAGACACAACCAATGAAGCTGTCTGCAGCCACTGAAGCACTGGTTCGATCCCTAGGCAGGGAGCTACTCACATGGCACAGCAGACCTCTCCTGACTCACCCGCTGCTCCCCTCAGCAGTGTATTTCAGTCAGTCTGCCTGTTCTGTTCCCCACTGTCTCTGGTGGATCCCCTCGCCCCCTGCCCACCACACCTTTGTACCCCAGCTCTTGTATGCACAAATAAATAAATCTTTTTAAAAAAGAAAGAAAAGAAACTGAGGGAGTGTGGTAAATAAGGTTGAGGGGAGGGAGAGGAGGGATGAACAGGGAGACCAGGTCTGCATTGATTCAATTGTTTAGACAAGAAACGTTGGCTTTGGTCTAAAGTGATAACAGTCCAGGTAGTGAAAAGTGATTTGAATATATTTTGAAGTTAGAGAGGACAGAATTTGCTGAATGGTTGAAAGAAGAAAAAGAATCAAGGAAGATTCCTGATTTTTGGCTTGAATATTTGGCAGGATAGTCATTTACTGAGATGGGAGTAAGTGGGAGCAGGAACAGGTATGGGCTAAGGACTGGCAAAATTCTGTAAAGTGTCAGCTAGTAAATATCTAAGGTTTTACAAACCAAAGGTCTCTTTGCACATACCTGCTATTTTAGCAGAAAGCAGTCATAGATAACAGGTAAACAAAATCAGTGGGGCTGTGTTCCAACAAAACTTTATTTACAAAAAGACATCAGACTTTATTTGGTCTGTAGGCTGTCGTTTGCTGATCCCTGTTTAAGAAACCAAATAAACTGTTTCAAGAAAGGAGTTATTGATTGTATCAAATGCTGCTGATGTGTCAAAGAAGATGAGACCTCAGAATTGATCATGAGATTTAATGACTCAGTAGATGTTACTGACCTTGACAAGAACATTTGCATGGACTTTTGGGAGTGAAAGCATGAATGAAAGAAAGATTCGGATCAAGAGAAAATTGAGAAGAAGTATTGGAAATGTTAGCATCTGCCAGTAATTTTATTTAGCAAGTTTCACTTTTAAAGGAGAACAAATAAATGGATCTGTAGCTGTGGGTCGGGAATGGGGTGGTCAAGAGAGGCTGTTTTTAAGATGGAGAAATAATGCTATAAAATCCTCTTGGGAAGGATCCAGAAGACAGGGGAAAGTTGGTGATGCAGGAGAGAGTGGGGCTAATTGCTAGTGCCATATCCTTGCGTAGGCGAAAGGGGATGGAATCTAGAGCACAGGAACTGTGGTCTAAAGAGAAATGCACACTGGTGATCATCCATGTTGGGCACCAGTGCACGCATGTGGGCAGATGCGGTGACAAGCGTCTGGGAGAAATGCTCTACTGACTACTCCAGTTTTCTCAGAGAAAAAGCAACAGTGTCCTCAACTGAGAATAGCAAAGGGGGTTTTGGAGCTTTGAGGAAGAAGAGAATGAAACAGTCATCAAGACTGTCTTTTCCTGAACTTCATTTCATTTTCAAATTACTTGAGGAAGCATTTAAAAACCCCAATGCCTAGATTGCAACCATGATCAATTAAATATAAACTTGGGCATGGCTTCAGCACTTAAAACAGTTTCCCAACTTACAGGTCGATTGGAGGGCCACTAATCTAGAAGTGCTGGAGCAGGTGTCAACTAAGAAATATTGTAGGATTTTTGGCTCATGCTGAAAGCCAATCTGATGTTCATAGTCATGAATTTAAAATGAGACTAGTCAACATGCTTATGTGCTTCCCTTCAGAAGATTCAGGTGCATCAAGTGAGCAAAAGTGAGTGGAGAGTTGGCTGTCATTAAGGTTTGAGATTCATTTTATTTTTAAAGATTCATTTATTTAGGGCCTCCCCGGTGGCACAGCGGTTGAGTGCTGGATTGCGAAGCTGCCCACAGCCTCTGCAGAGTCGGTTCAATGCCCGGCTGTTCCCCAGCCACTGGAGAAGGGTCCCACATGGTGCGCAGACCTCTCCTGCCGCCCGCTGCTCCCCTCAGCAGTGTACTTCAGTCCTTCTGCCTGTTCTGCTCCCCGCTCTGGCTCTGGTGAATTCTCTCACCCTCCCGCGCTTCTGACTGTACCCAGTGCTTGTATAAATAAATAAATAAACAAATCTTTAAAAAAAAAAGATTATATGTACAAGAACTGGTGTGTAGGCCAGAGGTCCAGGGGGGAGTCTGAGGGGGTGAGAGGATTCACCACAGACAGAGTGGGGAGCAGAAAAGGTGGATCTACTGCTGAGGGGAGCAGCGGGTGAGTCAGGACAGGTCTCCTGTGCCATGTGGGTCACCTCCCTGGCTGGGGATTGAACTCTTGCTGCAGTGGCTGGCAAAAGCTTGTCAGTGCTGTGTCTTTAATTCCTGCGCCACTGGTGAGGCCCAGGTTTCCAGGTTTGATATTTGTAATGTGAAAGAAGTGAGGGTGGCAAAGGGTTTTGAGGATATATGCTTAAAAGTGTTTGCAATGATAAACCAAGGAGTTAACTCTTGACAGGAAGAGAAGTGAGGACATGAGAGTGTGAGGGATGGTGAACAGACAGTAGAATGGATGGATTATAGCACTTCTTTATATGAAAGAGTAGTTGGAATTGGAATAGGGTAACTACATGTAGTCAGTAGAAACTTAGAAGTTAGAGGTAAGAAAGTGTGATGGATAAAACTGAGTGCATGCACTCTTGGGGTAGATCCCTAGGAGTGGAATTCTGGGTCATATGGTAGATGTATTTTTAATATTTGAGAAAACTTCATGATATTTTCCACAAAGGCTGCATTTGTTCATGTTCCCACAAACGGTGTGAGAGGCTCCCCGTTTCTCCACATCCCCACCAACACTTATATCTGTACTTTTTTTTAAGATTTATTTTTACTTATACAAGAGCTGGGGCACAGGCCAGATGTGTGGGAGGGTGAGAGGATTCACCAGAGACAGAGCAGGGAACAGAACAGGCAGACTGATGAAATACACTGCTGAGGGGAGCAGCGGGCGAGACAGAAGAGGTCTGCTCGCCACGTGATTGCTCCAAGACTGGCGGGAATCGAACTGGCACTGCAGAGGCTGCGAACAGATTCATAGTGCTGCGTTCAACCACCTGTGCCACCAGGGATGCCCTTTGTACTTTTTATATGGGCTCACAGGTGTGAGATGGTATCTCATTTTGGTTTTGATTTGATTTTCCCTGGTGATAAATATGATTTTTTCATATGCCTACTGACCATCTGTATGTCTTCTTTGGAGTAGTGTCTATTTAGGTCTTCTGTCCATTTTCTTTGATTGTTTTTTTTTTTGTTTTCCTTTTGCTGAGTTGTATGAGTTCTTTGTAGATCTTGGATCTCAGCCCCTTGTCAGATGTATGATGTGCAAATATTTTCTCCCATTCGGTAAAGTATTTTTTTTTTTTTGTTTTAGTGATAATTTCGCTGTGTAGGAGCTTTTTAGTTTGATGTAACTCCAATTGCTTATATTGTCTTATGTTTCTCTCACTGTTGGAGATGAATCCAAAAAGACATCAGTGAAACCTGCGTTGTGAAGTGTTTTGCTTATGTTTTCTTCTGTGTACTTTATGGTTTCAGGTCTTACATAAAATTATTTATTCCATTTTGAATTACTTTTTGTGCATCATGTGAGTCAGTGGTCTAGTTTCAATCTTTTGCATGTGGCTGCCCAGTTTTTCCAACACCATTTGTTGAGTAGACTTCCCTTTTTCCAATGTCTACTCTTGGCTGCTTTCATTTGGTCATTTGGTCTCTGTATTCTAGTATATAAAGCCTAGGGAATACTACTCAGAAAAAAAAAAAGAAAAGAAAAAAAAAGAAAGAAAAGAAAAGATGAACTCTTTTCATTTGGCACTACATGGGTAGAACTGGATGGGATAATGCTAAGCAAAATAACTCAGAAGGAGAAAGGCAAATATTGAATGCATTTGCTTTTGTGTAATATACAGAAAAGGAACAAAGGATCAGTGGAAATCTGCCTGTACATTAAGGCTGCCAGAGGGGGGAGAGGGAGGAGGAGGATGGAGAACAAAGGTAAGGAGGGTACCCAATAGACTAGACAATTTGGAAGACTGTGGGGCACCTTGGTGGTGGGTGTGGTGTGGTAACATACATCTGAAGATGTGTGATCTTGTACCTCCGAATCACACACACTGATGTAAATCAATGTTACCTCAGTAAAATTGAAAAATAAAAAACTGAGCTTATTACAAAATCTAGGATGTGACCATGGTACCATGTGACTGAGGCAGCTTGGAAGACATGATTGTTGTATAAATGGAATTCAATGAATTACTAGACTAAAGCTGTGAGAGACTGTTTTTTTTTTTAATATTTATTTATGCATGCAAGAACTGGAATACAGGCCAGAGGTGTGGGGGGTGAGAGAGGATCCACCAGAGACAGAGTGGGGACCAGAACAAGCAGACTGATGAAACACACTGCTGAGGGGAGCAGCGGGCAAGCCGGGAGAGGTCTGCTGCGCCATGTGGGCATCTCCCTGGCTGGGGATCGAATTTGTGCTGCAGAGGCTGCGGACAGCTTCATAGGTTGAGTCTTAACCCCTTGTACCACCAGGGAGGCCCAAGAGACTGATTTAACTGAATACTTAAAGTGCCATAAATCCTGACAAGAGTTGTATATTGTAGAGAATGAAAGTGAGACAGAAGCTAAAATCTTTGCAGAACATGGGGGCATTGCACTCACTAGGGGTAGCCCCCCATTCTAATTTCACAGAAACTTTCTTCTTTAGACATTTTTAACAATGCAGCAATAGGAATTTTCTTCTACTTTCTTCAAGATACTTTCATGTGTCGTTAGGTATTAGCTGTTTCCTTTTTTGGCCTATTTAATGCTGGCTATTAGTAATTCACTAGCTTCTAAGGCTAATTGTGTCATCATTGCTTTTTACACTTAAAGATAGAATATCCAGTCATTGTTTGGGTACAGGCAATTTTTCTTCTTGAAAGAACATACCTCTTAGCTACAAGATTGGCCCAGCAATGGTAATAGAATTACTTTCCATGGAGAATACATTTTGTTTCTCTTGCTCTTACGTTTAACATTAGCCTGAATGTTAGAGCAAAATTATAAATCCTAAAGCGAAAAAGAAAACAACTATGTTTCTGAACATAGAGAATGAGAAAAATTACCAGTGTACTGAATATGTATTTCGATCTCCTGGGTAACAAGTTTGTCGTGGCGGTGATTATTTTTGTTTTCCCCTTGGTTTTGGTAACATGTTAGGAGAAAAATGCAGCATGGTGATTAAAAGCCTATTAAATATTTCCAGATAAAAATACCTAAAACTCTTAACCATGAGGTTGAAAGGCAAATCATTCCCAGTGATAGAGTTTGCCGTGTTCCAAGTTCAGCATAACTGGCTGATGGATATTTTCAGATCATTCCTGAAATTATAATGCATTTGAACAATGTGAATACTTGAGGCATAGAGTACAAACGTTCATCTTTCTACGTCTGAGATAGCAGAGCCTTTGAGCTAAGACTTGATGTGATTTACTACCTTGCTCCCCATCAATCACTAAAACATGCACACCCCAGGAGAGCCATGACTGATTCATTGAGACAGAATGACTCTCTGTCACTTGGAGGGAGTTCTCTTCTACTCTCGCCGGTTCTTTACACAGGTGATTTCATGGGAACAAACCAGTTTCCCCACCACCCCAATTTTCTCATCTCTTCAACTGATGTTGTCTCTTCTTGCATATCTTTATGAATTAATCCAAATCACTCCCACTCCATTGAATGCTACTGAGTGTTGTGAGGTGCTCGTATTTACTTAACAAGTCAAATGTTTGTCAACATGGTATATGTTTATGGTGGTCACTTAATGCTATGTTCTCTTTAAATTATCCTGCCTATCCCAGCATTCTCATGTTTGATGTCTTTCCCACACAAGTCCTTCATCAAATACCTGAAACTTGTAGTGAGAATCACCTAGTGAGAATCCCACTCTGTGCTTCCTCTGCCAACTTGCATTATTCATGATGCTTACAATTAATTGGTCTATAGATTTGACATTTGATGTATAATACTCCAGAGCGACGGTTCTCTGCCAAGAGGGAGTTTGCAATTGGGTTGAGGGCAGACACATACCTGAGTCACATGGGTAGTTTTTTTTTTTTTTTCCTTGTAACAACATGCACATTGGTTATTTCCAGCCCACTCCCACAAACAAAATTGCTAAACCTCAGGGGTCAGATTTTTTATAAAAAAAATTATTTATTTATTTATACAAGAACTGGGGTACAGGCCAGATGCATGGGAGGGCGAGAGCATTCACCAGAGACAGAGCAGGGAACAGAACAGGCAGACTGACGAAATACACTGCTGAGGGGAGCAGCGGGCGAGACAGGGGAGGTCTGCCGCGCCATGTGGGACCTTCGCCAGCTGGCTGGGGTCAAACCGGCACTGCAGAGGCTTTGGACAGCTTCACAGTGCGTCGTCGCTCAACCGACTGCGCCACCAGGGGAGGCCCAGGGGTCAGAATATTTTTAATGTGATAAATTTCTGTTTATTCCAGTGCTGCAGGTGGTGTGAGTCTGGCTCTGGTAGACAGGCTTGACAACAGGTGTACTTTGTCACCTTGCACACCATAGCCCTCCAGGGAGAACTCCTTGTTAATGATGATGCTAAACAATTGATTATCCTAATCATGGATTTTTAAACTACCACATCTGAAAAGAATCCCATAATGATCTAACAACTTCCTTTCTGTGTTTCACAGACAAGCAAATGAAAACAGTTCTAATTCAAGACTGCCAAACCGATAATTTTTCTATTATATCATACTGCTTTTCAAATAAGTATTTGCTGATTGCTCACTATATGCAAGAAAGTGTATTAAGCCATTTAAAATGTTTAAAGATGTGGTTTCTCCCTCAAAGCACAGAACGTCTTATTGGCAAGGTCATGCAAACTATTTGTTCCTTTCCCACAGTCTTGAACAGGAGGTTCATATTGTGGAACTTCCCATTTCCTTCCAGCCTTTTCTTCCTATTCACCTCATAAAGGTGATGAAAATATAGATCCCAGCAGTGGAATAGGGCTTGTCCCAGAGTAGGTGTTGAGCGAGATTAGAAGAAGATAGCAGGGAAACTTCCAGTTTCTCCCTCGTGTGCATGGTCTTCGCTGGTCTTACAGCACCCTAGCACACCCCTCATTGCCTCCAGCTCTTGCAACCCTACTTATCCTTTTATCCAGCCATGAGCTGTGCTCTTCTTGGAACCCTCCCTCACTCTGCAAGACCCTCTCCCATGACTGTTTTTGGGGTTCCACCTAGCTCCTGCCCCTGTCCTCTCTCATCCCTACCTGTGCATTTGCTTTACGCATTTATTGAAAGCTTAACAATACACCAGGGTCTTGGATAAGGACTGGGGACTAAATCAGATACTCCTCTGATTCGAGGGCTTGCTCTATTCTCTATTTTTCCTGAGAATTAATGAGTTAAAAATCCAATGAGGTGTGGGGTATCTGGTTTCTCTTTCCGTTTCCTGGTAGAACAGCAGCTTCCCTGTAGGTGCTGTATATCCATTGCCTTCTTAATTTGCAGTCATTTTCTGCCTAATTCTTTGCTGAAATCTATACTTTTCATTAGGTCTGCTGGGAAGCCTGCTATAATCATTTGTGAGAAAGCTCTTCGGGAACTAACCCATGAGCACTGGAATCAAAACTTGGCTTCAGTCTAACAATTTCCACATTTATAATATGGGGATAATTATAGTACCTCCCTGACGGAATTGTTGTGAGGATTAACGGAGTCATTACATGTAAAGCACTTAGAATACAGGAAGCACTCAGTAAATATTATTATTCACGTGGTGTTCTTCAGTAATCAAAATAAAACACCATACTGTTTGCATTCAATACCTTTCTTCTATAGAAACTTCTACTTAAGTAAGAGTGTGCCAGTTTGAAACATTTTGCCTTTGAGAGAATTTCAGATATATTTCAGAGTTGCCTAAAGGAAAATGAAGGTATGACACATTAAATTATGCTTCCTGGACTGTACTACCCATGTTGCATCGCAAAGATCACACCACAGGGTATAAACCTAGGTGTCTTCAATTTTTCTGATTCTTTACTGAGTTTCTCTTGTGGAAAGTCTTTAAACATATCATTCTTAACTGGAATGCAATACAGCTTTCACTATGAGCAATCCTGGACTGAGCTGTTACCACATATAATACGGTTTTCAACCATTTTAAGTAACTTCTCCCTATATGAAGCAGACATGTGTATCATTTCATTTGGATAATTTGACTGTTACTTACTTTGCTGAAGCTTCTATTTGTTTTGTTACTCACCTTAGAATGATTTCAGTTACTTAGAGAACTGGGGTGGCTCTCAGACTCAGATTTCTCTAGTTGACCTTCTTGTTCAAGTGGGAATTTTCTCCATTCTCTGCATAGATAATCAGATCCAAGGAAGATCTAGGAATTCCATCCTTCTGTCTTTCCCAATCCACTTGGTAATTCCTTCTCCTTTGTGTAAGACAGTAGTAAAGTTATCCAAATATCCATCATCACCGCTTTCTATTTCACTGTTCCTCTAACACTGTCATTCATCTGTAAAGAATGTTCTCCTGGGTTCTGTTCCCCTGCAGTTTATGATTAGCTAAGTGCTAACATTTCTTAGGACTAATGTACTTCCTCTTGCCCCAGACACTTTTAAAGGTTTCTAGTTCTCACAAATCTTGGAGTTTGTCTTTTGAGGTCAGCTTTGTTCATTGATTTGTTTTATATTTTAATTGGTCCTGCATTTTACTTCCCTATGCTTTATTTATGTAAGCCATAAATATCATGATACAAAATATGCATATTTTCTTGATGTTTATCTTACCCACCAAGTAGCCTTGGCTTTGATTATATATTTTTAAAAACTCTTCAGATTATTTAATAGATTAAAAATATATTCTGGAATGAATAAACTAGCCAAGTAACACAGATATGAAATGAAAATATTGCACAAGAATATGTGTAATAAAAGTTTCCACAACAGAAATAGAAGCATTCTGCGTTCTCTGGACATAAGTGTACTGAAGATGTCATTGTCAATATTTTATATTTTCTACTTGAAGTAGAATAAATGATAAAACATTTTTCTTAGAACCTTTTATGCCTCTGAAAGAACTGACAGCATTTGAATAGTCTTTGTGTGACAAAACCACAAAATTCTAAAATAGTGGTGTCTGTTAGAATTTTCTGCAGTGATGGAAAATTTCTGTATCTGAACTGCCCAACTGGCCCCTAAGACTATTGAGTGCTTCAAATGTGTTAAGTGCAGCTGACCTGAGACTGAATTTTTAATTTTAAGCCTTATTAATTTAATTTTAAACAGATGCACAATTCTTGGCTACCATGTTCGACAGATCATTAAGACTTTAGAGATGTCCAAACTACCCTTAAGATTGTAACTAACCCACACAAGATTGGGTCACTTGTGGCTATTCTCAAGTCAGCACAAAGAAACACATATCTTACATATAACAAGAAGAACAACACTACACACTTTGAAAATTATTTTCCCCTCCCCTCTCTCATTGGCCCATCATCCCAATACTTCTCTTTTCATTTCTGCATTTGTGCCTATCACCCCAGATAACACATCAAAAGACCCCTGAACAAGAACACTAAACACAAACCCTCATCCCCAGATAAGATAGACAGGCCATGATTCTAAGTTCATAATGTGGTATCTACCTGAAGCACAAATATTTGTAAGGTCTAACTGGGTTATTTATTAGAATCATTTATAGAGGTTACCCTTTCTCTACCCTCTAGGAAAGATTATTTCTAATCTGAATTTCATGAGACCCCTAGAGTTTTAAGAAAAGCTGATGTTTACTAAATGTGTTGAGTGGTAGCAGTAACTCAAAGCAAGAATAACATCTCAAGGTCTCTTTCACCTCTTTGATCTGATGAAAAATTGAATAATACATATACAATGGATAAGACTCAAACCAACGAACTTTGTAAGTGAAAGTAATTGGCAATGGGAAAGACAAAAATATAGATGATCTCCATCTTCTCTGAACAGAGAGCTTATCCTTCAGAATTTAGACTCTATTTACTTGGGATTTATTCCACAAATATTTTTTTTTGAGTCTTTTTCTCTTAGGTATTGTTTTAAAATGTTTGTATGTATTGCTAATATAAGGTAGTGATTCTTGCCCATAGAGAGCCTATAATCTATAAGGGAAGTCAGCAGAAAAGAAGAAACCCATAACATAAATATTAAGTTACCACTTGTGATCACTGTAATGGGGGAATGAATGGGTTGAATGATAGGGTGTAGCAGGATGGGGATGTTGTACTAATGTATCACCTTAGAAATTAAGTTCTATATAAAATACAGAGCAACACATGTGCAGAGATTTTTCTATATGTTTTGTAGATTTGAATTCGGTATAATCTATCCTTTTATATATAATATAGTGTCATACACACCTGGCCTTTGTTAAACCACAGCCTGATCCTTTCAATAACAGATGTGAAATGTTGACTTTTGGTTATTCCATGAAGATGCTGAATAGCCATCAACAGTTGAGTTTGAGTAATGCTTTCCTCTCTGCCTGAGGAGTACTAGTGCTGCAATTATTTGCATTTGAATGTTTGTCTATTTTATGAAAATGAGTAGAAATTGAAAAGTGAAATTGCTGATATTGATAAAAATGATATTTTTGTAGAAATCATTATATATGTCATGTTAGCTTCATTAGACAAACTGGTAGAGAGTGAGCAGCTTTGGGATGAAAAATAACAAGATCAGAGTATGTAAACCATGTCAATATGCTAACATCCTCAAAATTGTATCTATAAGTTGAGCTCCTGTCAAGTATTATAAAATATAAGCTTGGTCTCATGGAATGGATACCTGCTTCTTATCATGTCAGTGTATTTAGCTTTTGCACATTGAAAAATATCATTTAAAGGCAGAAATTATGCAGAATATTTCTTATTCATTGTATTTGTTACTACGGTGTTATTTTTTTCCCATTTTGTATCTGATAAAAGAGTTTAAGTAGCTGGAAGAACAAACAGTGCCTAGAAAATTGCATAGATAGAGTTTAAATTCAGAATGATCTGACTCCAATGTCCACTTTTTTTTTCCTAGTGAAAGTCTTATTTATAAAAGTATATTTATCAGGATTTTTTTGTTGAATCAGCACAAAGCCATTTTCTTCCTTCACTCATGTAAACAGGCATGGTGAGTGAAATTGCAACAAAAAAGTAGTGAAAATACATTCATTTTTCTTGCTGTTATCAATGATGAGGACTTGAGGTTGTTTTCTTCTTAAAACCTAATTTGCTTTCTTGCACAAAAAAAAAAAAAAAAAAAAAAAGGCCTCTGCCTCCCCTGGTGGCACAGTGGTTGAGTGCTGGGCTGTGAGGCTGTCCGCAGCCTCTGCAGTGCTGGTTCATTCCCCCGCCGCAGGCGAGGGTCCCACACACACACACACACACACACACAAAAAAAAAAAAAAGCCTCTGTTTGTATTTATAAATTTACTAAATTTTATTTTGCTAATCCTGAGGCAAGGACTATTTTCTTAAGATTAAGTATGGTCAATTGTTATTAGGATGTTGGGGAGTACAGTGCAAAATTCTATTAAAGACTTAGTGATTTGAATTTGCTAAAGGGAGAGCCACTCTTTCCAGTGTATTTGCATGTTAGTGTATATGCTAAGTTGTGTTTCAACTTTTAGACCTTATTAAAATTTCAACAGATACCTTAAGAAACACTAGCTTATTGATATTTTAGTATCTATTTGTACTGAACCTCAATATTCATTTACAGAGAGAGTATCTCCTTTGCGTACTTTGTTTTGAAATATTGCCTGTGATCAGTTCTTCATCTCTAGCAAAGGTGGAATTTTTGGTGAGTCTGAAATTCTATACAAGGATGTTGTTTCAGAGACTATCCCTTTAATTTAGCAGCTGAGACAGTTTATACTACAGTTTCCTTGGCAGGAATGAGACCCTCTCAGAAATTCAGATCTCTGAATTATCTGGGAAAATATTACTGAATTTAGAAGAAGTTACTATGGGAATACATTTTAGCATAGTTCTACAACTCACACCAGAAATCTGGATCCTTTGTTCTTCCTGAAGTATCAAAAACAAAACTTGATGAAATTCTGACATCCCACCTACTCCCTTGTCTGGGCTAAATGCTCTGGAAAACTTTATTTCAGGTTGAAATATTTTTTAAAACAACACACGCACACATTCTTTATTTGAACAGTGCTGTTGAATCCTAATGATTAAACTCATGCACTACTTCTTACATGGAATAGAAAACACTGTTATAATGATATTATGCCACATACATCCTCACTGACTACCTTTCCCCTTAGATCTCCTTGGTGGTATGTTGGAATAAAATACAGAAGCAGGAGACTTACATAGAAGGAGTAAGCTGACAAACGGTGGTCTTTATCTTGATAACTTCACTACATGTATGAATTGACTTTGTTAGTTATAAGAATAAGTGTGCTGAATGCCCTCTGTGTGTGCATCAGGACAAGTGGTCTAATCAAGTTCAACTGTTCTGTGTCTATTTGGCCTGGCTTAATTAAAATTCAACCCTGCTTTTGAGCAAGCCACAGTGGTTTGGCAGACCTTCAAAGGGCTATACTCCAGCAAACAATAAAAGTGATAAAGGCACACAATAACAATCGATAGGATGCAGATACCCCTGTTACTCACAAATCCAGCAGAAAGTGGTTTCTGAAACATTCACATCTGCTTCTGGTGATAAAATGAGCATTTTTGAAACACTTCATTTGTAAGTTTGCCTATACTCTCCCTGTCAGAGGGCTGTTATTTCCCCCCCTCCTAATGAAGCAAAAAGAAAATGATAGCAAGAGAAATCAGCACAATACAAATCCTTTAAAAAATTTTACAATTCCCGTTTTATTTGTTGCATAAAGGAAAGAAAAATTATATGATGGGTTTTTACATATACGACAGAGTCCTAACTCATCTCCCTTTCATTTGTGGTGGTTGTAGGGTATATCCTTCGTGATCATCCTTTTTTATTCAGTCCACTGTTTTTGGCTGACTGCCCCAGTCCCAGATTTTCTCACAAATCGCCATCTGGCATTCTCGCTGTCCCCCACATATAGCTCCTTCAGGACCTCCTGCATGCAGGCTGGAGCATTGCACAGCTTGGGGGCATGGGAGTATAAGAGAAGTTGCAACCACTTCGGGACAAATTTCTCACCTACAACCTACGTATCTGTCATTATGAGATGTTTGGTGGAAAATGCTGCGTGTGCAGTGGGGATCCAGCGATTCGGGAGGAAGTCCCAGAACACCTGTGGTTAGCTTTATTTCTAACTAGTTTACATTTGGAGAATGGAGATTAAAAAAAATAACATATTTCTGTATTTCACATGTTCATCTTGGAGCACATGTGTGTATAAATTCATATAGAAGATGTTTTTAAAAATTCAAGGAGATGATATTACTCTATATATAGTGCAAGTGATTCTAGAACCTTTAATTTATCAATGAGTGATTCTATATGGTTGGGTTGCATATGTAAATATTGTATGATATCATAACTGAGATATAAAGGAAGGAACATTTCACAAGCATCCAAAATGTATAAATGGGGACACCGATTGTTTAAGACATCTGGAAGTGTTTTGTTAAAGTTTTCATGCCAATGAAGCACTGTCTCCTTTCTGTGTATGCTTTAGGTTTGATTTTGGCTTCTGGACTTTATTCCCGTACTGAGAGAATTCTTATAAAGGCATATTTCACTATTGTCTTAGCTTTACCACTGACTTCAATAGCTAAAAGAGATGTGCTGGGATAGAGCCATCACAACTGTTCACAGAATTCTGGCCAGCGGAACGGCTGGTCTCTAGGCCAAGATTTGTGGACTGTTTCTATGGCTCTATCCCAGTACATCTCTTATCAGCTGTAATGGAAGCCATATGTTTTTCATTTCCTTTATATTCTATTACTTACCCATTGCTCTTAAATTGCCCTAAGCTTTCATTCTTTTCTTGTCCTACTGAAGTCACAAATAGCAGAAAATATATTTGAAATGTTACTTATTAACACAACAGCAAACTACCTTACTACACAGAAAAAAATCATAATTTTGTATTTGAGAAGCCAGGTAAGATGTTAATTTGTGTTCAGAATTTCACATTTAGATCATTTAGTAGTTTTTTTTTTTTTAAAGACTTGTACTGATATACTGGTACCTAAATAAGGTTCAATGAACTTCCTACTCTAAGAGTATTGGCTATATTTCTATTTTGTATCAAAAAATTATATGGATTGTAAATGTCTGCAAAGACAAAGTTGTAAACGCAAGTGATAAAATTTCTATTCTCAGTTAATTTAATCAGAATTTCCCTGTGAACAGAAAATATAGAATAGTCAATCTTTATTCCTTTTGGAAGTTTCCATAGTTTCTTTGTCTAATAAATATGTTAGTGAAACAAACAATTTTTAAAAGCTGGAATTTTCTTTTTTTTTTTTTTTTAAAGAGGCAGTTTGAAAGCAAGAACCGCTTTCAGAAGCAGGAGCTGCTGAAGTTTCTTACATCGTGTCGATGAGAGGCTGCGGGCAGCTTCGCAACCAGCGCTTGCGCCACCGGGGAGGCTTTTAATTATGTTTTAACAGTAAAAAATCAGTTTTAGTTATTTATGTTGAATATGATAAAAAATAAGGAATGTCAGGTAAAATAAATTGTTTGCTATATTTTCAAGACACTTGGTGATTTGATAAATTCTTGTATTTTAACAAGCAGATGTTTTTTCTGATACTATTTCTTATATTATGGATTATAACATGTTGAATCTATATCAGGTTAACCAGACAAATATAAAAAACTCATGGTGCTGTTTTCCCAAAGTCAAATACAAAAAAATGGATTTACCAGTAGCCACAAAGTTGTCACCTCGACTTTCCAACTGATCAGTTATTTCATTCCTCAGTGGACATAACCTTAATCTGCTTTGGGCATTATATTGTAACTTCATCTGTCTTTTTTTTTTTTTCCCCCAGTCTTTCCCATTTCTGAGCTAAATCCTCTAACATCCATTTGAGATCATATCTAGAGTTAGCTTACCTTGTATTAGATTTCAGAAGTTTCCTAAAGACAAATCAGGACTAGCTTCATTGGTAAGTAAAGTTTCATAGATCTGGTAAGGAGATAGCTACATCAAATGTGAATTAATCTAAAATCCCTTGACATAGTAAATAGTTCTCTGTTCCAGTGAAACAGACAAGTTCTCCCTGATTTTTTCAGTGGGTTATCTCAAGCTTAAGTTTCTCATTTCCTCTCCCCTCCAGTTACTTACTTTTGACCCATGTCTGAAAGTGAGTCTAAAGTTATATGCACAAAGTTGCTACAGGAGAAATAAGATAAATGAAATCTGAGGCCAGACATTCTGTCAATGAACATAACGCCCTTTGAGATCATTCACATGCATGGTCCCTCAATTGAGAAGATATATGAGATCAGGACAGACCTTTGGATATCTTCAAGTATAAACCAAAATGCCGTACCATTAAATACTTTAGGGCTTCATACAACAGTGATGATATACATATGTTGGATGATTATGTTTGTATTTTGGACTGTTTTCATATCAACTCTTCAGAGGCCTCTAGAATATGGATTTTTTCTTCTATGATTTCAAATACCTGAGTGCCTGTGAGGTGTGAAACTTTTATAGCTCTAACTTCCTCATACAGTTTGGTCCACAAATTATAATTTGGAAAAAGAGGTAGCTAAGCAAATGTATGTGGATATATACATCCTCCCATACAAAGACTTTCATAATGGAGGTTTTCTCATAGATATCAGAAATACATAGTTTGTTATTATATTTACTTACATTTGACCATGTTTCTCTCCTAAATGTATTTCTTCTCTCTCCTTTTAAATTTGTTCTGGGAGTCTTTTTTAAAAAGATTTATTTATTTATGCATACACGATCTGGGGTACAGGCCAGAGGTGTAAGGGGTGAGAGGATTCACCAGAGACAGAGTGGGAAGCAGAACAGGCAGAGTGACTGAAATACACTGCTGAGGGGAGCGGTGGGCGAGTCAGGAGAGATCTGCTATGCCCTGTGTGTAGCTCCCTGGCTGGGGATCAAACTCATGCTGCAGTGGGTGTGGATAGCTTCCTAGGTTGTGTTTTAACCCCTTGCACCCACCAGGGAGGCCCCTGTTCTGGGAGTCTTTAAAGCTAAAGAAACTAGTGATAACAAATTGATAGATTCTGTTTGTGTGTGGCATGTGTTCATATTTGAGTGCATGCACAAAATATTAACACATTATAACTAGCTTCTATAGAAAATGTCAAAACTATACACATTAAAACATATGTCAAGAACTTCAAAAGTCTTTCAATTGTGTCCATATCAGATAAAACATCAGTGTTTTAAAAATATAACTGGGTCCCATTGATGAGGCCAGAGGGCAGGGGTAGGGATGGGATCCAAGGGGAGATAGCCCAGTGGACTGTGGTAAAAGATTATGCGTGCTTTGGTGTTAGATATGTTGTGGTGACTTACATGTGAAGAAGTGTGTGCCAATACCCCTAAAACATAATGCAATGTTATAACACAACTTTACCTCAGTCAAAAATAGTACAATTAAAAATATAAGAGTTTAAAGTGCATCAAGGAGAGACACGGTGTAGGCATGGAAGGTGTGGTAATGGCCTTGTTCCACCCGCAGAGGCAATGGCATAGATGTGGCAGTGGTACCTACTCACTACTGGCTGTGGCTCAAGCAGCATCAAAGTGGACCAGGAGCCACCAGGTTGGTGAGAGAGGAATTACCTGGCTTTGCTACCAAAAGCAACATCTAACACTTATCAGGGGACAAGCACCAAGAGGTACCACAGTGAGGGTCGGACTTGAGCACTCTGTGGACATTGAGTATCAATGCTTAATTCAATGGAAGTGATGCTGAGGTCATTCACATTTCATCAAGCAGGAGATAGGTGGAGAGAAGTGCCTGGAGGCTGTAATCTTGGGTAGGGGAAATGGATATCAGGCTGTCATTTTATTTATTTTATTTTTTAAAATTAATTTATTTACACAAGCACTGGGTACAGTCAGAAGCGCGGGAGGGTGAGAGAATTCACCAGAGGTAGAGGGGAGAGCAGAACAGGCTGACTGATGTAATACACTGCTGATGGGAGCAGCGGGCTGCAGGAGAGGTCTGTTGTTCCATGTGGGACCCTTGCGGGCGGCCGGGGATCGAACCGGTTCTGCAGAGGCTGCGGGCAGCTTTGCAGCCCAGCGCTCAACCGCTGCACCACCGGGAAGGCCCTCAGGCTGTCATTTTATTTAGGGGCTCAAACAAGGGGGGAGCCATGAGTAGGACCTAGGGTGCTCCACACAAATTGGTTTCCCAGCAAAGTTAAGAATGCTAGCCTTACAACTTAAGGAAGAAGAAAAAGGAGAACAAAGGAAACCGGAAATCACTAGAGGTAAATTAAAAAAAAAAAAGAGCGGAAATAAATGAAATAGAAATTAAAAAATAGAGTACAGAGAATCAGTGAAAACAGAACCTGGTTTTCTGGGAGGAAAAGCAAAATAGAGAAACCTCTAGCTAGACTCACTAAGAAGAAAAAGGGGGAAAAACCTAATAAATAAAATAAAATAAATGCAAAGGAAGATACAGCAGACATCTAAAAAGTATAGTATGATAAGAAATTTCTATGGGCATCTTTGTGCCAGTGAGTTGAATAACCTAGACATAATGAACAAATTCTTAAAAGCTTAAAACCTTTAAGACCAAATCAGGAAGAAATACAAAACTTGAACAGACTAATTACAAACAAGGAAACTGAACAATAATAAAACGTCTTTCCTCCAGTCAAAAAAAAAAAAAAAAAAAAAAGAAAAAGAAAAGAAAAAGAAAAAGCCCAGGACCAGATAGTTTCATTGGTGAATTCTATCAAACATTCATAGATGAATGGATTCCTATTGTTCTCAAACCCCTCCAAAAATCAAGGCAGAGATAATGCTTCTGAACACATTTTAGGAGGCTCCATTATTCTGATACCAAAAGCAGGTGAGGATATCACAGAAAAGAAAACCATATACTAATATTTCTGATAAACGTAGATGTGAAAATCAACAGCAAATTTCTTAGCAAATCAAATTCGACAATACATTAAAAGTATCATACCTCATGACTAAGAGACATTTATTCCAGGGATGGAAGGGTGGTTCAACGTATGCAAATCAATCAATATAATTTGCCACATCAGCAAAAGGAAAGATAAAATCATATTGTCTTAGCAATAGATTCAGAGAAGATGTGCAAGAAGATCCAGCAACTATTTATAATAAAAACTGTCACTTAAATAGAAGTAACACATCTCAACCCAGTAAAGGCCATATTTGCCAAACACACAGCTAACATCACTATTTTCCAGAGGAGAAATAGTGGTTTCCAGTACTGGCATGATGGTAGTTTATGAAGAACTCTAGATGGATCCAATATAGTAGACTCTGAAGTTCTTAATGACAATATTTACTGAAGGATTGTTTTTGAGAAGGAATGACTGAAATAAGAAATCAAGACTGACTTGTTTCAGGCAGAGTCATTGGATTATGCCACTGATATTTATTGAAAAGTAAAAGATTACAGTAACAAGTTGACAAATAATGACAATTGATTCCTTTTTATCAGTGAATTATTAAAATAAACCTAAACAGACAACTCACAAGTTTTTATGAGTATGATTAGTAGCTCAAGTGACAATTTAACTTGATAAATGGCATATTGGCTATAAATAAATTAACTCACTTGGGTTTTCAAAATTATCCTGAGATTTTTAATTGATTGTATTTTTTAAAACATGAAATTTTTCCATATATTTGAGAAAATAATTGACAGTACCAACAGAAATTTTTAATCACTCTTAGAAATGTTTGCATCTGTATATAATTTATCATTTTATCCAACAAATATTTGTGGTGTGGCTACTTTGTACTAGGTGTTATTCTGATCACTGGAGATACAGCACTGATGAAGACAGACCAAAATTTTGCCCTGATGGAGTGCATGCTAATAGAGATGAACCAGACCATTTTAGAAAAATAAGTTAATTACATAGTATATGGATAAAGTAGAAAGACGGTAAAATGATTATTAAGTCAAATGATACTAAATTTATAGATAATAAGGCAAGTGAGGACTGGTAATATGATACGCAGAAGAGAGTGGATGCTGGAGGGGGTTTTAATTTAAAATAAAGTCATCAGGAAAATAACTTATTGATAAAAATTGAGGGAGGGAGCCATGGGGATAACTGATGAAAGATTATTTCAGACAGAGGAAGAGTAAATGCAACATTTCTTGTTTTTTTAAAAGACTTGTTTATGCATACAAGAACTAGAGTACAGGACAGAGGTGTGGGGGGTGAGAGGATTCACCAGAAAGAGTAGGGAGCAAAACAGTCAGATCTACTGAAATACACTGCTGACAGGAGCAGTGGGTGAGACAGGAGAGGTCTGCTGTGCCATGTGGGTAGCTCCCTTGCCAGGGGATCCAACTTGTGCTGCAGTGGCTGGCGATAGCTTGATAGCACTGTCTTTAACCCCTCTGCCACCAGGGAGGCCCTGCAAAGCCTTTTGTGGTGGGTAGGGTTAGCAATGAGCTAAGTAGTAAGAGGTCAAAAAAAAAAAAAAAAAAAAGAAGAATTGGCAGATAAAGAGCCTTTGTATGTGTCACTGTGAGGACTTTGCCCTTCATTGTGAACTAGATGAAAAATTTTGAGCAAAAAATATTAGCCTTACTTAAGAATAACTCTCTAGACATAGGAGGCCACAGGCTGAAAATGAGAGATCAGTTAGGTACAGACTATTCTAGTAACTCAGGTGAGCAACATTATTACCTAAACTGGGGTCATATTAGTGGAGTGGGGTGAGAAATGGTGAATACATTATGGTAGAACAAGTGACTTGCTGATGGATTGAACATAGGGTGTGAAAGTAAGAAAGGTGTCAGAGAATGACCTGAAGACTAAAGAACGGCATCACCATTTAGTGGCATGGGGAATGTGGCAGGAAGAGTAAGTGTGCATTGTGGTTGCCATCATTATGCCATTTTGTGCCTCCTTTAAACACCGTAAACTATATGTAAGAGCCAAATTCTGTGAATGCAGCCTGAGCTAGCTGTTGATCCATTGTGTGCCCTCTGTTTTCCTAGTACATATGTGGAGACAATGGTACCAGCTATTACATATTTATGTTATTTTGAATATAAAAGTAATGCTATATACATACAAATGTGACTATATTTTCAATTTTTCAGTGAAAACACGCTTTATAAATAAAACCTGTTTTTTTAACCTTCATCAGGAAAGATTAGTTTTCCTTTCTTTTTTTAATCAAATAAAGAGGATTAGACATTAAGTAAGGTCTGTAGAGAAGGAAAATATTGCTAGTCTTATTCTTGAAGGGGAAACATTATTTTTTTAAAGATTTACTTATACAAGAACCGGGGTACAGGCCAGACTTGGGGGTGGGTGAGAGGATTCACTAGAGACAGAACGGGAAATAGAGAGACTGACTGAAATACACTGCTGAGGGCAGCAGCGGGCGAGACAGGAGAGGTCTGCTGCTCCATGTGGGTATCTCTGCGGCCGGCGGGGATCGAACCGGCACTGCAGAGGCTGCAGACAGCTTCACAGCCCTGCGCTCAACAGCCTGTGCCACCAGGGAGGCCCAAAGGGAAATCATTATTAAGAGCTCCTGTTTATTAACTTGGAAAGACAGGTAGAAGCAAAGGAGGGAAGTTAGGAGAAATTACTTCCTAAGATTACTTGGCATTGATCAAAAGATAAAATATCTTCTCTGATGTTTTCACTTTGGATCCTTGAATTAATAATAGTCATATCATTACAGTCAAGGAATTGTAAGTTCCCAATCATTAACTTAGGGATCTAGAAAGAGAGGCAAACTCGTATATACCCTGGTCCATACCCCAAACTTTGATAAGTGATGTTCTTGAGGCTCTCCTAGAACATTGCAATGCCAAGTGAATGATTCTGCTAATATCAGTCCTCTAAATGTGCCTGGAAGTTTCTCGTCCCCCTGTCTTGATCTTCTTTTATCTTCTGAGCTTTGCAGTAGTGTGGAAAGTATATAGGATCGAAATGAAAGACTGTCTACCAGAGGACAGATAGGGAAAGCTAATTTTAGGGAGTATCAACAGAATAGGTACATCCCCCCAAAGCTCCCTTTGTGTTGATTAAATTCCTAAACAACACTAACCAACTTCTACCAACTGGAACGAGGCTCATTTTTTTTTTAATTAATGATTTTATTGAGATATAATTCACATACTTTATAATTCATTCATTTAAAATGTGAAATTTTGTGGTTTTTACATTCACAGGATTGTGCAGCTATCACCACAATCAATTTTACGACATTTTTATCACCCCAAAAGGAGAACCCATGGTCATTGACAGTCGCTCCCCTTTTCCCCTGAAACAGCCCTTCTCCCTACCTCCGTCCTAGGTAAACGCCAGTCTCCTTTCTGTCCCTATGGATATGCCTATTCTGGATATTAGTATGATGGAATCATGCAATGTACTTCCCTTTGTGACTGGATTCTTTCACCTACAATGCTTTCAGATTTATTCATGTTAGAGCATATATCAGTACATTACTTATTTTATTTTTGCAGAATAATAGACCTTTGGATGGATATACCCAATTTATCCATTTATCAGTTGATGTTTAGTCAGGCTGTTTCCAGCATTATTATGAACAGCGCTGCTATGACTATAGGTGATTTGTTCATGTGTGCACTGTGGTGGTAATATGTGATGTGGTATCCAAATATTAGCTCCATTAAAATTAATTGAATACATTGATTTTTTAAAAAAGAAGAATGCTGCTATGAACACTTACAGATAAGTTTTTGTTTGAACATGTTTTCATTTCTCTTGGGTATATTTCTTTTTTTAAAAAAAAAGATTTATTTATGTATTTATACAAGAAGTGGGGTATAGGCCAGATGCATGGGAGGGTGAGAGGAATTTCACCAGAGACAGAGTGGGGAACAGAACAGGCAGACTGACGAAATACACCGCTGAGGGGAGCAGTGGGCGAGACAGGTGAGGTCTGCCGCGCCATGTGGGATTCTCACTGGCCGGGCTGGGATCGAACCTGCGTTGCAGAGGCTGTGGACAGCTTCACAGCTCTGTGCTCAACTGCCTGTGCCACCAGAGGAGGCCCTCTCTTGGGTATATTTCTAGGAGTGGAATTGCTCTGTGATATAGTAATTCTGTGTTTAACCTTTTGGGAACCTGCCAGATGGCTTCCTAAAGTGGCTACATACTTTTATATCTAAAATATATTGTGTTTTGGTTCTGGTTTCCCTAAATGCCCACCAGTAATTGTTACTTTTTACTTTTTATCTGGTTAAATATATATAACATCAAAATTATAAATTTAAAGACAATGAATTATACAATTTAGGGACATTAAGTAAATTGTGCAGCCATCATCATTATCTACTTCCAGAACTTATTTTATTATTTGAGTCTAGCAATCGTAAGGAATGAGAAATGGTATCTCATTGTGGTTTTGATTTTCATTTCCTTGATTGGTAATAATTTTTAGTATATTTTCATGTGTTTATTGGTCATTTGTATTTCTTCCTTAGAGAAATGTGCATTCAGATATGTTGCCAATTTTTAAATTGGGTTATTTGTCTTTTCGTTTATTGAGTTATAGTAGTGAAAACATTCATTCTTCAGTTAACCATGATTTAGTGGAAAACTCAACCACCCCATGCTCTCAGTTTAAGTATATTTGCTAGTTGTCCTGGATTTACCCAGCCCACACTTAGAACATCCTTATGACATCAGAATATTTAGGATAAGTGCCTGTATGTTGAGCATAGTGTGGAGGAAACTTTGCAAAGGCAAGCACTTCTACTTTCTTTTCTCTGAGACCTTCCATCTCTGAAAAACATGTGGTCAAATATGTTAAAAAGACCAGAAGCTTCTGTGGTGTGACATCAATTTATAGGATATGCTTTTGTTATAAACTAACAGTGCTTTGAAGAGCATTTTTGTTATATCATCATCGTGAGGGCAAGTGTTAGATAGAAAGTTGTTCTTCCACATTTGTTCACATGGATGTGCTTATTAGTACGACACTTGTTAAGTACTTATTAGCAAGATGCCTCCAGTTCTATTTATCATTTAGTCTTTTATTATTTTTTATGGAGTTAACATTGGCTTAAACATGTATATGACTTAGGGGAATAGCTTCACATCTGTTCAGATGTTTGTTACCACATCACACCACCACCAAAGAACCTATATTATCGTTGATTTCTTGTGTGGTTTCAAAAACAGGAAATCATCTTATTGGTTGCTGTCATTCTTAATTTATGCAGCATGTCAGTGAATGTTAAAAGGGGGACTGAGACAAACCATGCCACACAGTGGGATCACTCGTTTTATTTACAAATGGGTAACTATACATATGTCCAGTTATTATTTTAAAATATATTTATTTATTTTTTGCATACAAGAACTGGGGTGTAGAGACAGAGTGGGGAGCAGAACAGGTGGAGTGACTGAAATACACTGCTGAGGGGGGCAGCGGGTGAGACAGGATTGGTCTGCTCTGCCATGTGGGTAGCTCCCTGGCTGGGGATCAAACTTTTGCTGCATGTAGTCATAGTTTCATAATACTGCGTCTTAACCCCTTGTGCCACCAGGGATGCCCATGCCCAGTTATTATTAAGCCGAAAAGGAAATGCTGGCAAAGACAAGATCTTGATTATCTTAACATTTTGTACTTTCTCAAACTATCTGAACAGGTTGAGTCACTTTCAAGATCCTAAACCCTCCTCCACAACCTAATTTATTCTAGGAAATAGTAAATACACCTGGTATGCAAGGGAAAATATTCTCTTTTAAAGACAGTTTTGATGGAATCTCCAAGACATTGATGGGAGCCAGATGGTGTGCAGACTATTCTACAAAGTTTATGATTGCTCTGGCAAAAGCAGCTGGTCTCTGCAGTGAAAATTCATGGCAGAAAAATCCCTTATTTCCTCAATGCAGCTGGGCTTGTCCAAGCAGGGCTTGTCCCAGACAAGTGTTCTTCACAAAAAGGAAAAAGGAAAAAGAAAAAAGTTTTCACCTCTTATCAGGCCTGTTACATCTAGCATCGGAAATAACAACTGAGTGTATTCAAGGGGGAAGTGGCACTCTTCCAAAAGAACGTGAACTTCAACACAATCCCTCGATTCAACAGGATTGCAAAGGAGAATTAGTTCTGCAAGCTTCAGTCATTTGACAGCTACAATTCTCATCATCCAATATGTCATCTTAAATCTTCTTAACTTACTAATAAGAACCTTGCATTTAATTCTTTGATGTTTAATGTTGTGTGTGTGTGTTTGTGTGTGTGTGTGTGTGTGTGTGTGAGAGAGAGAGAGAGAAGAGAGACTAAAATTTCACTTTGTATTTGGTAAGTTTAATGTAATAAACTGTTCTGTTTTTACCTTTATAGTATGATTTTTGCATTCCCATCCTATGGATTTTAATTTGACACCCAGTGGTTTTGCAAAAAACGATAGGCTTCATGGCAGCTAGAGAAATATTTATCTGAACAGATACATAAGTTTTCTGTAGAAAATGGGTCTATTTTACTTTATCAGCAACTAAGGGGAAGGTTAATGGCTATGATATATCTTCCTTGTTGTATGTGAAACATGCGGTGTTCTGCGTTATTGAGACTTATGGTGTGGAGGACAAAGCAGGTGATATTCAAACCTTCTTTCAACAACAGAATGAAAACTTGGGCTTGAACTTATCTGTCAAAAAATAACTTAAAATAATAATAGGGAGAGCCTGGTATTTCCCATTTTTCCATAACATCCTGTCTCTAGCCTAGGAATTTAGCCAGCGTGATTAATGACCACTGTTATTTGTGTGTGTTCCAAGTCCCTACAGACATAATGAACTTGACTCTTCAGCCACGTAGAAGGAAACAGGCTGTTAGAGCTCTATAGCAAGACATGTTCATAATTACCAGCTGTCTGCAGATGGAAAGAGAAAGAGGAATAATCACTTCTCCACATCATATAGACATACCCTAAACATTTTCCACACTCTGTTTCTTCTTGTTTGAGTGTGTGTGCACACGTGTGTGCACATGGTACTCTGTTTTTTGATAATACAGAATCAAAGTCTGACTCTACTTAATCTTGCCTCCTAGTTTTTTGTTTTCCATGTAAAGTCAGTCAATGGGACCTGTTTCCTTTTTCAAAATATCTTATGGATTGGTTCTTTCCTCTGTTGTGTTCTCACTGCCAATGCATGTTTACAGTCCTTGGTATTTTAGCCACCAGAACCTTCCCCCAACTCAGTCATGAACCTCATTATTTCTGTGTTTTTTTTTTTTTGTGGGACCCTCGCCGGCAGCCGGGGAATGAACCTGCGCTGCAGAGGCTACGGGCAGCCTCGCAGCCCAGCGCTCAACCGCTGCGCCACCAGGGGAGGCCCTGTGTTTCCTTTTTAACCCCAGAAGTTTATGTTGCTTCTAGCCTGACCCCACCTTTAGGGTTTTATATTCTCGATCATTTTGTTGTCTCTAATGAAGGTATCTCATCTTTCCCAAAGTCAACATCTACTTCCATCAAGATGTACTTTAAAAAGTGTTTTCTGGCATAATCCTCCTCAGACCAGTTTTATTTAGTAATCGTCCTCTTTGCCCCCCCTTTTTTGCAGGCGGAAGAGGGAGTTGGGGAGGTGTATTCTGCTATATACTGCTTTCAAAGTTTTAATTTTATCATGCTCCTTAGTAAGAAAATATGATTTCTAGCTCATTCTAATCCTTTCTAGGTGTACTTACTCTCTCTACACCGTTGTTTTCCAATGCCTTGTCCAATGTAACTCAAATGAAGTCAGTTTGCTGCCTTGAAGAAGTGAATAAACACTAACTGTAACTTTCAGCAATCCCATGGTCACCCCAGTTCCTACAGAACACTTATGGAAGTTTATAACTTGTAATCCCTTGAATATTTTGAGTCTGCTGATTGCTACAAGAATAGTTTAGAAATACTTGTGCTGAAAATCTTGCGTTAAATTACAGAAAGAGAACATTTCCTGAACATATCTCCTTAAGACATTACCAGGTTGGGGAGGTGGGGTAAATTAATCTCCACCCACTGCCAATGTTTGTAGGATGTGCTTTAGAGTCCTTCCCATTGTGGAATGTTCTTTTGACTAGAAAAGGTGAAGTTTTGCTTTGGGGAAAGTGCAAAGTCTGGTGAAGCTAATAATGATTTTCATTCACATTCTATGTTTTCATCTTGCAAATTACAGTTCTTTCTCTCTCTTGTTCTCATCCTAGAAGCCCCATACCTGCATGACAATAGCGTGGGGCTTTCTTCCTTTCCATTGTGTGCTGATTTTCTTCTGCAGAGTTCTGAGATACTTGAATATAGGTCCTCTGTCTTATGTACATTTGGCTGTCTCTGTGCCTTACATACAGCAGGTTTTCAATGACGGTTTGTTGAACAGGGTTGCGTCATTTTCGAAAACTGGTCTATATTATGGGTTCTGATGATTTCCTCTTATTCTACAGAAATCTTTCCTGCCCTTATTTCCCTTACCAATGTCATAGTGCTCACAATACAGCGTGCTGTTTTATCAGGCTGGGAGATGCGGGTGAACGCAGCTGGTTAGGTATTTTTCATTTCTTTTGAACTAGTCTTAAATACATTGATTATCTCTCTCTTATGGTGAGCAATTATCCCACTTTTGGTAGTTCCCTTCTTATAAGTATGTCCTCCTAGTGGACTGTGATTTTTTTTTTTTTCAAGATGGAGACTTTTTCTTATTGTTCCTAGGACCTAGCTTGTTTGATAAACAGTCGTTACTCAGTTCTTTCTTGTATAGGTTGATCTCTACCCGGTCTGATTTTCAGTGTGTCAGATCTTTCTATGTCAGTGCCATTGTCTCAGCCTCCTGCATTCTCTTATCACCTCCACCTTTCCACATTTTTCAGATGACACACACACATTTGTCTTCATTTACCATAGAATTCTCTTTCCTTAAGAACAGAGAATATAATGTTTTTCCCCATTTTCCAGAACATGGCATAATATGCATTACTGACTCTGGAAAAGAAAGCATAACACATGCAGAAATAATTCCATAAATTTCTCTGCAATCCGAAAACAATTTTTTTGAAAAAAAATTCTACTCACAATAATAGTTTTTCAGGTCTTTCCGATATTTAAGATGCCTTCATGTAAGGGCAGGAATGGATTATTTGAATATGATATTTGAGAAGAGTCTTAGGGAGACCATTTGGCACATAAATAAGAAGCATAGTAGGAAATCACTCCATGTTCGTATGAGTAGTCAGTGACATAGTGACTGTATAGCCCGTTCTTCTGGCATAGTTGTAAGGCAGCATGTAGGTCACGGTGACTCATATCTTTATTCACATTGACCGTATCTTTAATTGTATGCATTGTGACAGAAAAAGAAATTGGTGGTCTTTGTTGAGCTTAAATGGGTAAATGGTTTCTGGAATTTGCATTTATTTTTTCACGTTCAAGTATGATCTTAGTGGTTTTGAGTTTTTAAAAAAAAACAGCTTAGGAATATGTGCTGAAATTAGTGTATTTTAAAAGACCTTCAAAAGTTTCTCTAAAAGACAGAAATTGTATAAATTGATGGAAAAATGAACAAACTTATTCAAAGTGACATTAATTGCAAACTCTTTCTGAGATCATCAGATATTAAAATGATGCATGTAGCAGCGTTATTCTTCATATTACCAAACTGAAGCAATTTGAATGTCCATCAATAGCAAAATGGATAAGAAATTGTGGTAAAATCACACCAGGGAGAACTATTTGGTAATGAAAATGATAGAACTACATATAAGTGTGACAACACTTATGAGGTTTACAAACATAAACAAACATTAAATTTGAAGAAATGCTTATTGTGTGATTATATTTACATAAAGTAATAAAGTTCAAATGTATGGGTTTAGAAATCAAGATAGTTATTACTGCTTAAAAGGGGGAGGAAATAGTGTTGAGAGGGGTGCAAAAGGGGCCTATGGATGCTCTACTTACTCTGGAAAAGAAAGAGATCTGGGCCTCCCTGGTGGTGCAAGGGATTAAGACGCAGCCTATGAAGCTATCTGCAGCCTCTGCAGCACGAGTTCAATCAGAGATGTCTTCCAGTATCCAACTTCAACAACAAAGAAAATAATGACAACAATAAACAAATGGAACTACATTAATCTAAAAAACTTCTGTGCAAAGAAACTGTTGAAAAGACATTCCTGAGTAGAAGAAAATATTTGCACTCATACGTCTGACAAGGGACTAATATCCAAAATCTACAAATAACTTACACTACTCAACAAGAACAAAACAACTAACTCAATCAAAAATTGTCAGAAGAAACCATATATGTATGTATGCTGTTAAATAGACTTACTTGTAAAGAAATATGTATATATGTGTATGTATGTAAAAGAGACAAAGGGAGAAAGAGAGCAATGTTTCAGCTATAAACTCAAAGGTACTATGTTGTATATCTTCACTTTGTTCTCCCAGATCCATTTCACCCTTCCCCCAAGTAGTAGAAGACAGACCTGTGAAAAATTCATCAGAGACTCCCTTTCCTATATCTTACAGTTGGGTGTAGCCAGTAATGGACAGTGGATTGTGAGAGGGAGAGGAATGGTTATGATTCTAGATTACCTTTCTGCATAGTGGTCTTTGAGTGATTAGATTGAAACTACAACTTTTGTCAGAAAACTCTCTTTACAAAGCTCAGCTTTGATCTCAGTTCACATATCTTTACCACACTTTGTTTCTCTTGGCAATGTATATATATTTTTTTCAGATTAAAATATCCTATTTGCATGTTGTTTTTCATATTATATTGTTCTGTTCTCAGAGTAATTTGGCTATTTGTTTCCAGGAAACAAAAATATCTGTAATATGCTTAAGCTAGCTTTGAAAATTTTATAGTGACATTTGGGATTCTGTTCTGAATACATTGAAACTTTAAATATATATCATTTACATATTCATAATGTACCTATATTCATTCAGTTTTAATCATAATAAAATATATACCAAGTAGCTGAAGAGTGTTTTTAAAGGAAAACCATTCATTTTGCTCTTTTATAAAATGTTTTCTGTGGGTTGTTTCAAAATTTGAAATGTGACTCTGTATGTAGTAATTGGTGTTTGTTTAACTAAAGAGTTATACCCTATTTGAAACATTTGTAAAATGTTTCAAGTAATTATCTAATATTTGGATTCCACATTTGTGAGTTCTACATTCTTTAAAACATCAAGATCTCTGAAATTTTTTCTTGTGGAATGTATATACACATACACATATATATATTTTAAAAGCAATGAGAAAGGAATTTAGAATTTTGCTGTGACTATTGTAGAGATGGTATTAAATGATTAATAAAGCATTCAATAAAATCTAGTTCTTGGGCCTCCCCTGGTGGTACAGCGGTTGAGCGCTGGGCTGCAAAGCTGCCCACAGCCTCTGCAGAACCGGTTCGATCCCCGGCCACCGGCGAGAGTCCCACATGGCGCGACAGACCTCTCTTGCCATGCCCGCTGCTCCCCTCAGCAGTGTATTTCATCAGTCTGCCTGTTCTGTTCTCTGGTGAATTCTCTCACCCTCCTGCGCTTCTGACTGTACCCTCAGTGCTTGTATAAATAAATAAATCTTTAAAAAATTAAGATCTAGTTCTTTATGTACTTTTCTTTATCATACTGCATTGCATGTACAAAGGAAGGGAAAAGTCAATTTTATAATAATTTAGAAGTGTCAACTTATGTTCCAGTTCTTATAAAATGGGCCCCACCATATATAGTATATGTTGCATGAAGAAGGAATGCTTCTGTCCTAATAAAAGTACTTAAAGCACATGTCCTGTTTGGCTAAATGTACATAGAAACCTTTGGGGACAAGTGTTCTTGAGGATGTAAAGTAGTACAGTCACATAGATAACATTTGTTAGTTTCTTAAAAAGTTAAAAATACATCTATTCTATGACCCAGTGATTCTACTCCTAGGTATTTACTCATGAAGGATGAAAGCATATGTCCATGTAAAGTTGTCCAGGAATGAGCAGAACTGATTTCATTATAATAGCTAAAAAGTGGAAAGCCAAATATTTGCGAACTTATGAATAAATTTTGTGAAAAGGTGGTTTATCTATACAATGGAATGCAACTCGATATAAAGAGGACTGCTCCCCTCAAGATCTATCCATTTTGTCCCAAAGGCCACACAATTTCATCTTCTTCATAACTGAGTCATATTCAGTTGAGTATGTATTCTAATTTCCTTACCCAGTTGATTCCATGTCATAACTTTTGTGAATAACATTGTGAACATAGGCATGCATAGATCCTTTTGAATTAGTGTCTTCCTATTCATATTGGTATCTGTGTAAATACCAAGAAGTGGATCATATGATATTTCCATTTTTTAGTTTTTGAGGAATCTCTATATTACTTTCCAGAGTCTGCACCAGTTTACATTTCTACCAACAGTGGATGAGTGTTGCCTTTCCTCCACATGCTTGCTAACACTTGGTGATTATACTGAGTGAAAGAAGTCAGAAAATGAAAGACAGTTATGGATGGTTTCACTCATTTGCAGAATATAAATAACCAAAGTGAGCAAACTGGCAAAGCACAACGAAAATAATTCTTAGTCTCTGTGAATAATATGCTGGTTAGTAGAAGGGTTGTATGAGGGTAGGGAAGAAGGGACAGGGGAGGAAATGTGATAGGGTATTGGCACTGAAATTTTGGTGGAAGGTGAGTGAAATGTGTACACACATGGAAAGTTGAAGTTGTACTCTCAAAATTATATAATTATGCAAATCTTGGCCAATCAATAAAATTTGAGGGAAAAAAAGGAATGGACTATTGATATGTATAACAACATGGATGAATCTGAAAGTAACCCTGCTGAGTGAAGGAAGGCAAGGAAAGAAAGACTACACACTGTGTGATTGTATTTATATGAAATTGTAGAAAATGCATGCTAACTTCATAATGAAAGCAACAGATAGGTAGTTACTTAGTGGAAAGGTTGAGTTGGGTGGAAAGAGGTGGATTAATATGGGGTTTATTGCAGCACTATTTACAATAGCTAAGCTTTGGAAACAACCCAAATGCCCAAAAATAGATGACTGGATCAAGAAGATGTGGTACATATACACAATGGAATATTACTCAGCAATCAAAAAGATAAACTTGTGCAATTTGCAGCAACATGGATGGAGCTGGAAGGGATCATGCTCAGCGAAATAAGCCAGAAAGAAAAAAGAAAAATACCGGATGGTCTCATTCATAGCAGGAATCTAGAAAACCTAAGTAAGGGACCAGGTAAAAGAATAACTATAATAAAGAAAAAATCAAAATCAACAAGCAACTATAAACCAGAGATACACCACGATGGGAGGGCGGGGAGAGGAGGGATTGTGGTCAAAATGAAGGGGGTGCAATTGTATGGGGAATTGACAAAAATAAATCTTAAAATAAAAAAGAAGTTAAAAAAATAAAAATTGCTAAAGAAAAAAAATAGAATGGGGTTTGAAGAGCCTTTTGGGATAAGAGGTTCGTTATTTTTATTATCGTGATAGTTTCCTAGTTTTTACATATGCTAAAACTTACCAAATTATATCCATTAAATAGATATGATATTTAGATTTGTATGTCAAGTGCAACTCAACAAATTTATTTAAAAAATGCATTTCTTCCATATACTAAATTAATGTAGACATTTACATTTTCTTTGTTTTAAAAGTGAATTCAACTGGATTCTCTCACTAAAATCTAAATTTCAGGCTAGATCTGCTGTCAACTGTTACTTATATATGTAAAATATGATTCATGCCCAGTAAGTACGAACTTGAGAGTGTTATTTTATATTACAGTGTTTCATCTGAGCGAGTTGTGTCTGTTATGTACAGATTTCATCAAGCTCAGTGCACAGAAATATTCCACATTTTCAGTTGTACACTCACCCCCCGCCACCCACACATATCCATCTATACAGCAGTTCTCTGTGGAGGGGATCAGTTTATAAATGTTTTCTCCAAGAGTAGTTGATTTACCCTTGATTTTAAATACACTGATCTAGTAATAAAAATTAATTCATGCATAGAATTACAAGGAGACTTTAGGGAGGCATATGCATACAGCTATTGTAATGAACCATTTCTTATTTTGCTCATCAATTTTCAGATAAAAGTGGTTAGTAATCTGAGGACCCTCTGGTAAGATATCATAAGAGAATGCTAGACATTCTATATTTTGGTCTGCCAGACAGTGAAGTTATCAGAAATATAATCCTTTGTCATTTTGTTAGGTCATCTATGTAAAATAGGCTACAATTATTCCAGAATGAGAATTACTTTGAAAGTTCTAGTGCATAGATATTTAAATACCCTCATTATGCTATAATGAATATTTAAATCTTTGGAGTCAGGCATAGTTGCTGCTAATGCCAATCAAATCTGGGATGACCAAAGAAACCCTGTTTTCATGAATAAGTAATCTTTCTCCCCATGAGTTTTCTGAATAGTCTAAGAACTCATGTGGGAATAGGGAAGACACTTTTTGAATGACATTTATCTTAAAAAATGAAGCAAACGTAGGAGCAGATGTAGTGTATTAGAGTCTGCTTGACCTGTTCACAAGCCTTTGTGAATTTTGAACTCTAAATAAAACACTTTGTTTGATTCTAAACTATAGCTAGCAATGTTGGATCGGTGTCTGAATATCTTAAGTCTCTGTTATTCTCAGGAATTACATATTGGCAATCCAGTATGAAGTCTGAAAGAATTTTATGGTTGCTCTCATTTTAAATTGTGTAGTGGTAATCATCTTTTATAAATAATCCTCCTAAGTTTCAAAGGTCAATATGACATTTGAGCTTTGACTCTGTGAAATTTCATACTTCATATTATTCCACTTAAAAATATTTCCTAAATATTATAATGAGTTGTATACAATTCTATTTAAAAGTTTATATTATAGATATACTTTTCTGATGATAGATACCAGGATGGTTCAGTTGAAAGATATTTTATTAGGAAAAAATATCTCAACAGGATAATTAAAGGTGAGTACTAAAAATACCTTAGGTTGACTTAAATCTCTACTGCTACTGAAGGACTTGTAGTGTATTTGGGGAATATTACTGGGGTTTTAAGATAGAGCAGTATACACTGTGTCTGTAAAGCCTCTCAAACCCATTCCCCAAAGAAAGGACAAGAAATATTATCTTCATAAAGAAGCTCATCTTAGAAACAAGAGCCAAGTGTCTCAAAAGCCTACTGCTTTTGGGGAGGGACAAAATTTCTCCACTGGGACTTAGCGGAAAATTAAGCAAGGAAGTAGTTTGTTACTGTCTTAAAAAAGTCATTGAACAATGGAAAATTTTGTTGTATTTTTGCTTTTACTACTCTTAAACTTTTCTCATCTCTACTATACACCTATTTAGTGTACTAGTGTAAAAGGTATACAAATACTTGCAGAACCATCCTGCAATTCTCAAGCATTTATTATTTAGTGGCTGCAGAAAGTGGTTACTTGACATGTATGTAACTGATAATAACACACAGTAGATTATCATATTACCATTTATTAATTCAAAAAATATTTATAGCCCTGCTTCAATGCTGGGAATATAAAAAAATCCTCCAGTGAGGTCCCTGTTTTGGAGAGCTCACAGTGGGAGATATACATAAAAATATTAGGTTTTACTTTTTAAGAAAGTTGAGATTGTAGATTATATTTGCTAATAAATCAATGTTTCACTGTCCCCCTCTTTTGAATGTTGGTTTGGAGTGAATATGTCTTTTACCTATAAACTCTGACTGTATAGTATTCTTCAGTATGGATCTTCTAGAAGCAAATTGAAAAATGAAAAAAAGATAAAATATTTAGTTGCAGCAAGATATTTTAAGAGGAAAGGAATCATGGAAGGAACATTCTGAATGAGTGGTGAATCACTACTACATGTTGGGTATTGCCTCAATGAATTAATTAAATGTAGATTTATGTGCCACAATATGTTTCTATAGACTGTGAGTGTAGAGTCTTTCTATATACTTTCTACGTAGTCTATGAATGTAGAGTTTTTACCTGCTTATAGCAAATACTTAGCTCTCAAAAACATTTAATCATCTAAATATCATCAGTGCAATAACTGGACCAAGGCAAATCAGAGAAAATAGTTCTTTCTTTGAGCCTTTTGGAACTAGACATTACTATAGCAAGTCAATTCAGGAAACAAATATCTTAGTGTAATGAAAAGTCAAACATTGAAGATAATCTCAATTTGTTTATTGAGACTGACCACCAGAACATGCATCTAATGTACAGTATTGGATATTGGAAGAAATGTATTATTTATACAGTGCTGTAGTTTTGTTTCTGACATAATATTATTTGGAAGATCTATACCATCATGTCAATTATGGTAGGTCTGTAACTACTTTTAAAAGAGTCTTTAAAATTTCAGCCCTCCTTTCTCCCAATTCTTCTAATTATGACCCTGTTGATTTTCCAAGTTAATAATTTCCTTGGATGGTCTTCATTTGTTATTATTATTCTACAAATAACTAATGCAATCCTGATTTGAATGATCATGGAATCAGTGAATCTAATTCAGTTCTAAGTGTAATTTCTGCCAGTCACCATTTCAGTTCATGTTGACTGTACTTTGTTGCCTCCAGAAATTTTTTTTTTAATAGAGGCATGTTTTATTTATTTATTTGTTTGTTTTTGTTTTTTGTTTATACATGCATTGGGTACAGTCAGAAGCGCGGGAGGGTGAGAGAATTCACCAGAGCCAGAGAGGGGAGCAGAGCAGGCAGAAGGACTGAAGTACACTGCTGAGGGGAGCAGCGGGCGGCAGGAGAGGTCTGCGCGCCATGTGGGACCCTCCTCTGGTGGCCGGGGAGCAGCCGGGGATCGAACCGGGGCCGCAGAGGCCGCTGGCAGCTTCGCAACCCAGCGCTCAACCGCTGGGCCACCGGGGAGGCCCTGCCTCCAGAAATTGATCTACATCTTCTTTTTTTTTTTTTTTTGTGGGACCCTCGCCGGCGGCCGGGGAGAACCGCCGCTGCAGAGGCTGTGGGCAGCCTTGCAGCCCAGCGCTCAACCGCTGTGCCGCCAGGGGAGGCACCTACATCTTCTTCTTTTTATTGCTTCATTGACCAAAGTAATTTTTCATAGTATGTCCAGTAATATTTAAAGTCTATCAATTTTTTATTCCTCAGTAGATTTAGATATCATTACACTCACTGATACATTATAAGAATTCTATAGCCAATGTGGAATACAGAGATGACTATGTTGGTCTTGTCATCCAAAGAGCTTACATTATAGTGAAGGTAGGATACACTTAGGCAGATAATTATAAAACAATGTGATAAATGAAGTCATGTACATCTTCATGGAATAGTCTAGAAACATTCAGGATATGCTTTTGAGGGTATCAGGATAAGCTTCTTGAGTAAACAAAAGCTGCGTCTTAATGGATAAGTTAATATAGTCAGATGAGAATAGTGTTTTCAGATGAAGGCTTGAACAAAGGCAAAGAGATGAAGAACAATATTTTGCTTGCAGAAAATATTAGTTATTCAGTATTGGCAAAACTTAAAGCATGAAGCATTTGATTTCCAAAGAACTCAAGAGTGTTAGGCAGGGGTCAGATCATGGAGTGACTTTTAAGCAAAGTTAAGAACTTGAACTTCAACTGTAGGTGATTATTTACCACTGAGGTTTTGTGTTCTTGTGTGTTTTTTTTTTTTTTTTTTTTTTTTTTTTGCGGGGGAGAGATTTGATCAAATTTATTCTCTAAATAAATATGTTGGTGATATATTACAGGGAAATGTTAGAATATCATTTGAGTAGACCAGGCAAGCAGAGATGGAGATGAAAATTTGACTCAAAGGGATTATGTTAAAACAGGCCATAGGGGCCTCCCCTGGTGGCGCAGCGGTTGAGCGCTGGGCTTCCAGGCTGCCCACAGCCTCTGCAACGCTGGTTTGTTCCCCCTGCCACCAGCGAGGGTCCCACAAAAAACAAACAAACAAAAAAAAAAACCAAAAAACAGGCCATAGTCACATGCAAAAGACCACATGTTTGGCTAAAACCCATAGACACATAAAGATTAGTGATTCGTAGGTGCTTGGGGAATATGGGACATGGGAGAGTGACTGTTAATAGGTAAAAGAAGTTCTGAAATTTGATACATATAATTGTACAATATTGCAACTCTGTTAAAATCAGTGAATTGTATACTTCAAAAGAGAAGATTTTATGGTGTGTGATTAATATTTCAAAAAAAGCCATCATCAAAAAAAAAAAATAAAGCTTAGTGATAAATGCAAAATGGAGAAATATGTAGAAAACTAAGAAAAGTCATATGTTTCTTATATTGGTGACTAGGTAGATGACGTAGGACATCAGAGAAAGAGACATTGGAAGTGGGGGTAAAAAAAGTGGTTGGGTGGTGTTGACTTTAGTTGTAGAAAGTTTGAAGTTTGTGTCACTTTTAGTACTTGAACCGGTAGTTGACCTCTCTATGGAGTATGTCCAGCAATAATTTTTAAAGATTTACTTATTTATGCTTACAAGAGCTGGGGTACATGCCAGAGGTGTGGGGGTGAGAGGATTCACCAGAGACAGAGTGGGGAGCAGAACAGGCAGACTGACTGAAATACACTGCTGAGGGGAGCAGCGGGCAAGTCAGGAGAGGTCTGCTGCACCATATGGGTAGCTCGCTGGCTAGGGATTGAACTCATGCTGCAGAGGCTGTGGACAGATTCATAGGTTGCGTCTTAACCCCTTGTGCCACCAGGGAGGCCCATGTCCAGTAATGTTTAAGGTAACAGCCTCAACTGTCTGTTGTTCCCCAGTTTTTCTGCCTCCACATATTCCAGCAGTGCAACACAATCTTAGTAGTAGTAGTATCCCTCTTTATATGCCAGCGGTTCTCATTCCAGGAGTGTGGTATATATCATGTAAACAATATAGTTAAGAAAGGCCATCATACTGATATGTGCCATAGGGAATCTGTGCCCATCCTTCCCATGTTCTCCATTGGAAATTATTGGTATTAATTATGGCTAAATCATGAGATTAAGTGTGATCACTTAGAGTTTTATCACTTACATCACTTAGAGTCAGGTGAGAATATTTAAAGGGTAGGAAAGGAAGAACTATATATAAATGCTTAAATCAAGAATGAAATACAACTGTGGAAAAGATTCTTGGCAAAACATTATTTTAAAATCAGTGTTTATTAAGGGGAGAGATAAGTAAGTGAGTTTGATTTCAAGGAAACCAAAGGTAGAATTTCAGGAAAGAGAAGGGTCAAGTATATATAATCCAGAGGTAAATTCAGTAAGAAGAAAACTGAAATGTGTCCGTTGGATTTGGTGATTAGGAGATCTCAATGGACTTTAGCAAATTGAATTTCCGGGATGACTAGTGAAATAGGAGGGGAGGCTGGGGCAGGTGATTGGGGTAGTGCACATACTTATGAAGTTTACAAGATAAAGGAGAGGGACAGAGAACATAGGACTTCTCTGGAAGAGAGGAGAAAGTGTAATTTTTACTTTTGCCACATCAAGTCAGTTTTCTCCTAAATAGTAATTTATATGATGTTATTCAAATGTAAACCATTTTTTAAATTCACCTTGAAACTAGAATTCAGCTGCACCCAATTTCTGATCATTCTATTTCTTAGTTTTTGTAATTTGGGGTTAATGATGAGATCATCCCTTCAAAATGCCCTCCTTCTCCTTATTCCATTTTCCCTATAGTTTTAGGTTAAATTCACATATCAGTTTTTGGGGATCTTTTGATAAAAGCTGGGCTTTAGTGCTGTCATATCATAAGAGACATTTCCATTGTGAATAATTTTGTAGTGGTGTGTCTTCTTTTTCTCATTCGTTATTCTTGGTAAATCTCTGTTTTAAATCACAGCAATAAGAGTTCCCCAGGTATTTGTTATAAAAGCTCAGCTGACATTTAAAAACATTTCAATTTGCACTGTTCAAGTACAGTTATTTCTATAAGCATTTCTGTTAGAGAGTTATCCATTTCCCTTTCCAATTTTGTACTTTCATCTTCTTTGATTTTTCCCTGAATCCTTCCTTATTTCTGTATCATTCAAACATTTATATTCCATCTGATTCAGTATCTTCCTTGTGTGGAATGAAAGGCAATGAACTGTCTATTTTCTACAACAATGTGAACAAGTTTTATTGGACATTTTTACATGTTTCCAACTTCGTTTCAGGGTGCAGAAGTTCAGAATTCTGTCTACAATTGTTCCTGTTGTTTTGAAAAGCTTTTCTCACTCCAGAAATTGTTTTCCATATCTACTTATTAAGCTGTGCTTTTGAAATGTAGCCATATCTTCATTATTAATCTAGTGACATTTTATAAATCTCATTTTGGCTTCATACAAAAGTAGAGATGATCAATCATTCTTTTCTCCATTTGTTGGACTTTCTTACCCATGTGATCTCTTGATTCCATCTCATTGAAATCTCCATCAGCTTCTTCAGTGGTTCTTTTCATTTTCTCTTCCAATGTGTATGCATCCAAACCTATAATTTTTACCTTATCCTCCCACTTCAGTTCGTTGCCACCCACACCAACCAGTGCTCAAGACATTTGTTACTGCCTCTCTGTCACCAATTTTGCAATTCCCAGTCTTTTCCTATATTCTAGACCCTGCCTAATCTCTTCCACTTATGCCTGAATATGTTCACTTATCATTCATATTGTCAATTTAAATGTCTAAAATCGTATTTGATATATGTGTGAATTTCTGTTTGGTCAGAGATTGCTTCAACACAAGTCATATCATGTACCAGGAAACTATTATTTCACATACAGAGATCAATTGATCGGAATATAGAAAAGCAAGGTAAAAGGTGAACACAGAAAATAAAAATTCTTCTGAACTTGTTTTTAGTTCCAAATATTGCCTTAAATAGTTTTGAAGTGCAAATATGGAACAATAGTACTAAAATTTGGCATTGTTTGAGTTATCAGACTCCTAAGTAGAAGGTGAATAGCTTAGAAATCCTGTTTTGAAATAAAACCAAGAATCAAGAGTTCCACTTTAAAGGGCTTATGCTTAAGACAGCCAGTCTCATCTAACATCTGAGACTCTACATTTTTTTGATTACTTATTTCCTTATTGAGCAGTAACTTAATGCAACAATCATGCCTGAACTAGTATTATAAGACAGAATGGATTATCTTTAACTCTTTATCGCAAACCTTTATGCTTTTATAGGAATATATTTTTTTAAAGATTTATTTATTTACACAAGAACTGGGGTACAGGCCAGATGTGCGAGAGGGTGAGAGGATTCACCAGAGACAGAGCAGGGAACAGAACAGGCAGACTGACGAAATACATTGCTGACGGGAGCAGTGGGTGAGACAGGACAGGTCTGCAGCGCCATGTGGGACCCTCGCCGGCCAGCTGGGATTGAACCGGCGCTGCAGAGGCTGCAGACAGCTTCACAGTGCTGCGCTCAACCACCTGTGCCACCCCGGGAGACCCCAATATTAAACATCTATTGATTTTAATGTCTAACCTTGTCATGATTCTTCTGATGTAGAAACCAGTTGCAATCTCCAGCAAACCACTCACTGCAGCCCATACTTGTTAGCATAATCGATTTATCACACTGGGTTTATATAGTTGTAAGAGAACCCCACAGAAGGGTGTTACTGAAAATTATAGTTGATGTAAGCTTTTCACTTCATGCAAAAGGAAGGGCAGTTGATACTACCAAGAAATAAACTCTACTGCATCCTCTTTAATCATATGTCAAGTTGTATTATGTCCTTGTCAATATCAGGGAGTAAACATTGTCATTAATCTGCAAGTGAGGAAATAAGTAACCACGTCATTGTTCAGGTGCCTGGTTGTTAATGGAAATTCATTTTTATTACATCTTTCTCCCTTTAAATTTTTCTCCTGTTGTTCCCTTTCCATAAAATGTGCAGTTACATTGTAATGTTTGGAAAATATATATAATGCCTTATTATATTGTTGGCCATTGTGAAGTTTGCTGGGTGAAGTTAGCAAGACAGGCACTGACAGTGCAGTAGTTAAGCTGAGCCAGCATAGATTAGAATAAATGAGAACACACCAGCTATAAATTTAACAAAATGTTCATTTTCTAAATTGATTGCTTTGTGCATCTGTAAATAAGAAATAACAGAACGTCCAAACCCCTATTTTTCTAGGCAAATAAAAAACTTGGATATTGAAAAGCTTTCTTTAGAACCTTTAAACAGTTATTTTAATTTCAGATGCTATCACTTATGTGTAATGCAAAAGAGGGGTATTACTTACAGTGGATGTGAAATGGAATTGCATTTATAGCATCTACTTGACTTAAATTGCCACTTAGGTCTTAATACTTTCCTATGAACAATCTATGACTTATCTGTATTAATTAGGTGCGTATTCAGGTTAAAGCTGGATATAATATTATTTTGTGCCATTCGATTATCCTACAGAATGTAGTGGCATCAGATTTCTCATTTATAGAATTTTTAGTTAAAAGCAGTGTATCAACAATGTGACCCACTTTTCTAGTACCTCAATAATATTAATGTTCAATTGGCAAATCAGAAAACTACATATATAGTTTAAATATATTAGAAGTTAAACCTCAGGAACTATAAAGGCTGGTTTCCCACATAACTGAATAGTCATTATTCAGTTTATGCCTATGTCAGATTCTGAAATTTACTTCATGTAATTGAAGAAAATTATGAGGTATGTATTATCATGCAGTTAAATTAATTGTACTTCTCAAGACTACACGGTTAGTAAATCATAGAATTTGGATTTGAACCCAAGTCTTCCTGCTTCAGTAATCTCAGCTGTGCATTACAATGCTTCTCAGAGCATTCTGCTCAAGGGAAATTTTGGTAGACTTTACTTTGAAACATGTCAGATCTGTTTCTCTATGTCATTAAAGCACCATAACTAGGGATGAAGGATCGTCTTTTGTGATATCCCATATTTATTTTTTTTAGAGATGTGATAGGCATTCTTTATTACAGAATGTGATAGGTTGAATTGCATAGTGACTGACAATATGGATTCTAGACACCTATTGCTCAAATGAAGTCTCTGACACACTCTAGATATGTGACAGTAGTAGGCAAGTTACTAAAACCACTCTGTGCCTCAGTTTAATGGTCTGTATAATAGGCATAATTATGTTTGGTTATTGTGGTAATAACTGTAAAACAATTCTAACAAGACCTGCAATATAGTAACTGCTTAGGAAACAGTGGCTATCTCTTAATCATCTTAAGAAGCAATGTCTCTAGCTTTTATATTCCTTTTTTTATTGAAGTGACTTAGTTTTACATGCTGTTTGTGTTTCAGAGATAAAGAATCTCCCCCTTAAGGTATTGTTACCACACCATACTCACTACCATGGCACCTATAGTTCTCCTCTAATTGAGAATAAATCTTCCATTTAGCACCTTCATGTTCTTTTTTTATTAATTTTTTCATTTTTTTCCTTTTTTTTTTTAAAGATTTATTTATTTATTTATTTATTTATACAAGCACTGGGTACAGTCAGAAGTGTGGAAGGGTGAGAGAATTCACCAGAGCCAGAGTGGGGAACAGAACAGGCAGACTGACAGAACAGAACACTGCTGAGGGGAGCTGCGGGCAGCAGGAGAGGTCTGCGCGCCATGCGGGACCCTCGCCTATGGCCGGGGATTGAACTGGAGCTGCAAAGGCTGCGGGCAGCTTTGCAGCCCAGCGCTCAACCGCTGCGCTGCCAGGGGAGGCCCGCCTTCATGTTCTTAGTATCAGTACCTACTTTTCATTCCTTACCTTTTCCTCCCTTCTGGCATTCATTCATTCATCCATTCTCAGTCTCTGTCGTTCTCACTCTCTGGCACTTTATTTTGATATAACTATGTAGCATACAATTTACCCATTTAAAATATACAATTCAATGGTTTTAATATATTCAGAGGGTTACGCAACCATTATCACAATGTATTCTTAAGAAATCTGTGTCCTTCATAAAAGAAATACTGAACCTATTAGGAGTCACTTTCCATTCCCCTGTTACCTCTCTCCACCTAGCCCTTTGCAACCACTTCTTTCTCTACATTCTGTCTCTATAGATTAGGCTGTTCTGGACATTTCATGTACATGCAATTATAGGAGCCTCCCTGGTGGCCTAAGCTTTAAGTCTCAGCACTATCACCACTATGACCCGAGTTTGATTCCCAGCCAGGGAGGTACCCACATGGCGCAGCAGACCTCTTCTGTCTAATCCGCTGCTCCCCTCAGCAGTGTATTTCAGTAGATCCACCTGCTCTGCTCCCCACTCTGTCTCTGGTGACTCCTCTCACCCACACCCACAACTCTGGTCTACATTCATTTTCTTCTACCAAATAAATATTTAAAAAAAATCACTGTAAATGCAATTATACAACATGTGGTCTTGTGTGCCTGGCTTCTTACACTTACCATGATGTTTTCTTAGCTCATCCCTGTGCTAGTATGTGTCAATATTTGGTTCCCTTTCATGCTGAAAATAGGGCATTCTGTGGCTATACCCAATTTGTTTATTCATCAATTATATTCATTTGTGTTATTTCCAGGTCTTTGGCTGTTATGGATATTTGAGTTATGAACATTTGGATATGAATTTTACATCATTTTGTTTTTTGGGGTATGTGTGTAGGCATGGAATTACTGGGCCAACAGCCACCCATGATTATGTCTATCACCTTCTACTTATTCTTCCAACATCTAGCCTGCTTACCTGATGAATTATTTTATACTGGTTTAGGATGATTGTCTTAATCTGAAATATGGTTGTATTATTCTTATATTCATGGTCTTCAATGCCTCTTGTGTCATTTGGAGAACAAACTATGCACACTGTAACATGACATGCATTTAATTGTTATTTTTTTTATTTATTTACTGATCTCGCACTGTGTCACAGGCACTCTTCTAGATGCTTGAAGATACAGTAACCGCCAAAACAAAGATCTTTGTTTTAGTAAAGGCCACATTCTAGTGGATTGACCTTTGAGTTATCTCCTCATTTTGCTGCGTTTTTTTTCCATTTTGTCACTCACCATCTCCATTCTAGCTATCTATTTGTCCTTTATTCTACCTTCAATTTGCTAACATCCATTTTTTGAAGTTTAGCTGAAGAATTTCTTGCTGAGACATGTTCTTAGATATAGATTCCTGCCTTTGATCCTCCTGTCCCGTCGGATGTAGATGTGTCTTCCCAACTAGCCATAACATGTTCCTCAAACTCACATCACAACCTACAGCATATCCCCTTAGGTGACTTACTTGCTTGTCTTTCTGTGATTTGTACCTTTGCTGCCAGCACCTACAACAAGAACCTTAGCTTCCTCTATAGTGTGCATTGCCTGCACCAGAAGCTAATAATTCCTTGAAGAATGAGTCTTAAAGAATCATATCTGAATATTGAAATACTGAACAGGTAAAAATAGCACCAATTTGCATCACTCTTAAAAGTAAGTCCACATTAAAATAAATTACTACTGAAATCCAAGTAAAATAAAAATACCGTCAGTACTTTGATATTGATAAAAAATATACTGTTAACTTCAGTTTATTTTTCAGTGCACCGTGGTGCCTAGACATCAAGTTAAATATGAAAAGATATCCACTACATCACTATACAGTGTGCTTTATTGGCAAGTTATTCTAGATCATGGAATAATTCTGATGCATTTGTTTGCATATCTCCTTAAAGGGACACTTAACATTGCATGAACTTTACAACATGCTTGTAGGAGGGGTATGAGAAATTACTCATTTCTGTCTTATCTGTAGAAATGTTGAGACTCAGTAAGTAACCCTAAAGCATAGTTCTTGCTCTCCTGAAGGTAATGAATGTCGGTTGAATTTTTAAGTTCAGACTTATTAGAAAATCACTGGAAAATTTATCACTAATTTTTAATGTTCACCTTTATTTTTCACTTTGACCAAGGGAAGGAAAAGTAGGAAGAGGACAAAAGAAGATTTTTAAGGCTCTGTGATCATATTTGCACTTTAGTTTTCATATTAATTTCTTGTCCTCTGTCATTTTTTTTTGGTTAAAACTGATAGTCTATGCTATTGATAACTCTAAAGCTTAAACTTCAAATTAAGTTGCATCAATTGATAGGTAGTATGGCTACTGAAATTAATTATCAGAAGGCATGATAAATATCTTTCTGTATCAAATTCTAAAAGCCATTAGTCCACACCAAGGTTTATTTTTCAAGATTTATCCAAAATTATACTATTGCAATTTTTATGGTATTATGCTTTTTTTAAATTATTTATTGGTGTGACATTCAATTAGACCACGTTTCACTTGTGCATCATTGGATATCAACATGTGTATCTACTACATTAAGTTCACTGCAGGTCTACTTTTGTCCTTTATCATACATTGGATCCCTTTCAAATGATTTACCTAGCCTCTTTCCCTTCTGGAAACCACTAAATTGGTCATATATCTTAAAATTTTATTCTTATTTTGTTTAATTTATACATATGTTAGGTTTTTCTATAATACCACATATGAGTGAAATCATGCAGTGTTTCTCCATGATTGCAGTTTTGTTCATGTAAATGTAGTTATTATAGTTTATAAATATATTTTACTTGTTCAGAGAAATTTGATCATATATGGATATTTGATTATATTTATCACTTATTCTTATTTTAGTTGAAACAATGGTATAATGGTTATATTTTAAAGTGACATCCTTAATTTTTAGAAATTAAACTGAAATAGTTCATGGATGAAAGATGTATATATGGGATTTGTATCAAAATAATATGAGGGAAAATTATTGGGTGAAGAGAAAACAAGATTGTCTAAGGATTATTTTTTGAAGCTGTGTAATAGGTCATGGTGTTTGTTTTATCCTTTTCTCTACTTATGTTTGCCTTTTTCCATAATAGAGCATAAAAATATTTTGTATTTTTCATGTGTGTTATTAGTGTTTTTGGCAAAGACAGGTCAAAAGGTAAGACAGAATATTGATATTTACAATTTTCCATTTTAAACCTCAGAGCAGGGGGATTGAGTATAAATGTTGCATGTGGTAGTTTAGTGATAAAGAGCTTTGTCAAGGAGATCAGATTGAATATAATGATAATTCCTTTGAGATCTTGAAATACTGCTATCCGGAAGGGCAAAAATATGCTATCAGGTGTTCAGAAGAAAATTTGGTGAGAAGGACAAGACATAGTTTGATATAGTTGAATACTATATCAAAGTACTGATGAGATTGCAAGAAAAACTCTGGTCCTTCCGGGTGAAAGATGTCTTAAATTCTTTCTCAATTCCACTATCATGTATTTGCCCCTTTTCATCATCAAGAGTAACTTTTTAAAAATTATGTGTGTTGAGGTAATGTAGATTTACAACATTGTATATATTTTAGGGGTAAAGGTTCATACCTCCACAAATGTAATTTACCACAGCTCTAAAGCACCAGTAATCTCCCACCATAATCTATTGCATATGTATGATGTTTTCTTAAGTGTGGGCTTTTTAAATGTGTTTAAAGTTTTCAATTATTTTACTTTGATTTTGCAAAGATGATGCTTTCTGATATCCTTTTTTGAGATTATGGAATATTAAATGTACTTATTTATCTCCTGATTATGGTTGGTTTACTATTAATGAAGCTAAAAGTATATTCTATATGAAAATATGAAAACAGTATAAAGCTTAGGAAGCTAAACCCGAGCTATGATTTCTTGTTTTTCATGATGTAGTGCCCCTTGGATATAAGAATTCAAATACTTGTTTTCCTTCTCTAATGTTATTAACCATTCACATGAAGATGTTCAGAACAATCATTGCCAATTCTATTCCACATCAAGAAATCTTTTAAGTATCCTTAAGAGCTACCATAAAAAGCCCATGGCAATGTGTATCTTTAAAAGATCGTTTTATTTTGGGGTATTATATTTACTTAATGACATAAAGAATAGATGGATGGAAAATAGTGGCCACTGGAGATCAGTTCAGATTGTAGTGAAAATGAACACTTTTTAATGACCTTATGATCATATCAACCCATTTACAAGGCTGTCCTAATTTATAAGTAGGGTCCTTTGAGGTTACATCAGACACAGAGAGCTCTTTCTTGTTACCCTTTTCAAGGGTTTGCTACAGTGAAGCACAGTGTTTGCTTAGTGAAAGTTTGTGGGTGTAAAGAAATTGAAATGCTCTTTGATGACTATCTTGATCACTGCTGCAAGAAGATATTTATGGTGTGAGCTTGCTGTGATACCTTCATTTGGATCATTTTATCAATAAAAAGTACTTCCTGACAAGATGACTTCTACAGCATTTATTTCTTATACAGTAACCATTGCCGAGTAGACCATCAGACTGGACTAGTTCCTGGGACAGCTTCCTTTTAATAAACTTTTCTTCAGTTATTTGGTTTTAGTTCCTTTAGTTTCAGACATATAGGAGACATGGATCGGCACTTATCAGTCAAAGGAAGGAAGGAACTATTTCTGGTGCAATTTGGGAAATGTTATTAACATTTTCTGAATGCAAGAGTCTTCATATGCACAGGCACAGATAGTAATACTTAACTTTACATATAACTTTTACAAGCTCTACCTCTGTCTCTGCCTGCCTATCTTGTCTGTCTGCCTGTCTGCCTGCCTACCTGCCTGTCATTCCTTGCACAGTAACTGGGAGATCCCAAGCACAGGGAAAATGTTAGTCTTCCCTTCTGTTACAACACATACTTTTTGAAGGGCTATTGCTCACGCCTTAATGGTCATGTACTGCACATTCACAGGGTGATGTTCAAGTAGAGTATGATATAGAAGATGCCACTGGAGGGGCCTCTCTGATGGTGCAAGTGTTTAAAACATGGCACTATGAAGCTATCCGCAGCCACTACAGCACGAGTTTGATCCCCGGCCAGGGAGCTGCCTACATGGCGCAGCAGACCTCTCCTGCCTCGCCCGCTACTCCCCTCAGCAGTGTATTTCAGTCAGTCTGCCTGTTCTGCTCCCAGCTCTGTCTCTGGTGAATCCTCTCATCCCACCCCGCACCTCTGTCCTGTACCCCAGTTCTTGTATGCATAAATAAATTAATCTTTAAAATAGATGCCACTGGAGATATGTATTATGTGTCCTGCGAAATTATACATAGTGGCTCTCCATTTTTAACCCTCCGTGCCTCAAAATTGGAGCAGTTAAATTGCTGCCTCAGAATTCACTAGAAGTGATTTCTGAAAGTATGGATTCCTGTTTCCCTCTCCTGATCTGTCTAAGCATATTTTTTTTTTTGAGAGCAGAACACATAGATCTGTATTTATGGAAAGCACCCCAACTTATGAGGAATTCCTCACATTATTTTAATAGTGTATTATAATAAAATTCACATATTATACAATTCACCAGTTCTGCCCAGTCATTTTAAAAGTATATTGGACCATTGCTCTTTTGACTCTTTAGACTAGAGAAAAAAAAAAGTGTGCCTGGCCCTTTCTATATCCATAATTGCTCTTGCTTCAAAGTACCATATTGCTTCTGTATATTGTATGGTACATTTTTCTCTTTAACTTTCACTACATTCCTTCGTGCTTAAACTTTCTTCTAACTTTCATATGTGCCCATGCACACACACAGGCTTTTAGGGTCAAATTCAATTGAGTTTGAACTATACCACTTTGGACAAGATACAGTCTTGGTTAACTGAAAAATACACATCTAGTTTATAGAATTGTATGAGAATAAAATGGTATGAAATGTAAGGTGCTTAGTATGTCATGTGACAAATGAGGCTAATAATACCTATTTTATCAAGCTGTGTGAGAGTTCAGTGGAAGTTGCTTAACATGTGGGACATACTGAACATCTGAAAATGATAGCCATAATTAAATTTCAGAGTAATATGCACCCCTGTATATTCCATAAAGTCACTAATTTTAATAAATTCATCAAGTGTTTATTGATTCCTTGCTAAATACAAGACACTATGCCTGTGGTGCAAAAGGCAACAGAAGTATAAATATTACATGAGCTTTGCCCTGAAGGACCTTACCATTATACAGTACACAAATAACCACATGCAATAAATATTTCATAGTGGAATGATAGAATAAATGCTAGTGTAGATCTGCAAACAAGATGTTATCAGAATATAGAGGAGAAAGAATTTTAATTTTTGACAGGGACAGGGTCAGATTTCACAAGGAACCTCAGACTTCAAGGATGGCTAACATGCCACAATGAAGAAAGAAAAGCATAATTTCTCTGGAGAAGGGATGTGGGTGGAGAGTTTAGAGGGGTATGTGTGAGGGAATTGGGTCTATATCTTAGAGAGAGAGATAGAGATATAGATATCAATGAGAACTTGTGTGTTGGAATGACATACTTAAGTATTTGGGTTTTTAAGGAAGGCAGTGACATCAGCTGATCTATAACTTGGTAGTTATTTTAGCAGTATGCAGACTATATCCAAGCTGTTAGAGATAGGAAATAGAAATGCCATTAATGGGGTTCTTCAAAATATTGGCAAGATGGTGAAATAGTGAGTAGGCAAAGAAAGTATAAAGCTGTCATTCCAAATTCAGGACAGATGTGTCAAAATCCTACCTTTCAATAAAGTGAACCTTTGTGGAAAAGTGAGGTGCTGAAAACTAGGGCAGTACCAGTGATGAAAGAAAGGTCTTCTCTCTGTCTCTCCCTCTTCCTATCCACCCCCGTCCTTCTTACTCCCCCCAGAGATAATTGGATTAACCGGTGGCTATCCAACATTAAAAAAATGAAAATATCTGCAAAAATAATGTAAATTTATTCTGAGCACATCAAGCAAGGCTATTTGGGAAACAGCAGCGATCTTTTATATTATTCTTTAAAACACCTTTTGATTAAAATGAACACGCATGTCAAAATATTGACTCTTGAAAATTTAGCCTATATTTCTACTCATTTTTGCTGTTTTCATGTCTCAAAGGATTTTGTTTCATCTGAATATAGATTTTTTGGTGTTAATGGATTTTTCTTTTGTTTCCTAATGTTGATATATAAAGGAGATTTATTTTAATATTTTTATTTTGAAACTGAGTTCTCTAGTCCTAATAGTTTTTCAGTTAACATTATATATTTTATCGAGGCAGACAATCATCTTTACATCGTTTATATCTCCTTTATTTTCTTTTGTCATGCTATTAGCCAGAACTTCCCAAGTCATATCAAAAACAGCCATTAAAATATGGCTACTTGTTTTTAACAGTCTATTAACATTTTTTGAGATATAATTGATTTATAACAAGGTTTATGATGTGATTTGATACACTGTGTATTGCAAAATGACTACCACTATAGCCTTAACTAACATTGACTTGTTCCTCAAGCTCATGTAATTCTATTTGAGGTGAGAACATTTAAGATCCTCTTTCTTACCAACTTTGAAGTACATGATGCAATATTATTAACTATAATTGCCATGCTGTCCCTTAAATCCTCAGAACTTAGTCAAGTAATCTGTAACTGGCAGTGTACCTTTCCCCCATGACCTCCCCAAACAGCTCCTAGCCCTTGCTAACCACCATTCTACACTCTTTCTATGAGTTCTGCATTTTTTTGATTCCATATATAAGCGAGATCATACAGTATTTGTCCTTCTCCAAGCAAAGGGTTTTAGATCATCTTTATTTGAGAGAATGAATACCTGTACTTTCACTTGGCTTTGATTCCTCAAAATAGACATTGGAATTTATCAAGTGCTTTTAAATACATCTTTAAATATTTGGCATGAGACTGGCATTGCTTATGGCATCTTTTAGTATAACATTTTTAGTAATTCTACAAAATAAGTTGGGAGTTCATCTTTCTAGTGTTTTGAAATAATTTCTTTGGCTTTGGATTCTTTTGTTTCTGGAAACTTTCCAAGTACTTGCTGGTAAAATTATTGAAGTGCATGCTTTTATTAAGGGAACTTCTTCACAGTGGTTCTAATTACAAAGATATACTAAAGAAAAACCTAGAATAAATCCATCCAAAATGTTCAGTTTTTTAAACAATAAAATCCTCACTTTTATATTCCAATATTAAAATAATTTTTTTAAATATTAAATTTTATTTTATATTCCCCCATACAATTGCAAACGCCCCATTCTGACCCCAATCCTTCCCCTCCCGCCCCCCACCCCCCAAAAAGTGTCTCTGGTTCATAGTTTTTTGTTGATTTTGATTTTCACTTTCTTATATTCATTTTCCTGGTCCCTTATTTAAGTTTTCTAGATTCCTGCTATGAGTGAGACCATCCGGTATTTTTCTTTTTCTTTTTGGCTTATTTCGCTGAGCATGATCCCTTCCAGTGCCATCCATGTTGCTGCAAATTGCATGTGTTTATCTTTTTTGAATGCTGAGTAATATTCCACGGTATATATGTACCACATCTTCTTGATCCAGTCATCTATTTTTGGGCATTTGGGTTGTTTCCAAAGCTTAGCTATTGTAAACAGTGCTACTATAAACATAGGAGTGCAGGTGCTCTTTGGAATTGATGTTTCTGTGTCCTTTGGGTAAATACCTAGGAGTGGAATTGCTGGATCATATGGAAGCTCCATCTTTAGAAGATTGAGGAATCTCCACACAGCTCTCCATAGTGGTTGGACCAGTTTGCACTCCCACCAACAGTGCACAAGAGTTCCTTTTTCTCCACATCCTCGCCAACATTTGTTGTTGCTAGTTTTTTTAATATGTGCCATTCTCACTGGTGTGAGATGGTAAAGTGCCAATAAGTTTATTTTTAGCGTATTATTGTTGTGGGGATAAACAAATATATTCAGCATTACTATAGATCAGAAAATGATTGAAAAGATTCCTTTTCAATCTGGATACACATCTGGATACACTTTATTTCTTTTAGGTGCCTAATTTCTCTGGCCTATACTTCAATACTATGTTAATCAGTAGTGGTGAGGGTGGCATCTTTGTCTTGTCCCTTGTCTTAGAGGAAAAAACTTCAGTTTTTATATAGTGAGTATGTCAGCTGTGACTTTGTTATAGATGATCTTTATTATCTTCAGGTATATTCCTTTTCTACTCATTTTTTGGAGAGTTTTATCATAAGTATGCTAATTTTATCAAAAGCTTTTTCTTCATCTATTGAGATAATTATATAATTTTTATTATTTTTTGTTGATTTGATGAATCAAATTCATGGATTCATGTATGATGAACCATCTTTGCATCCCTGGAATAAATTCCACTTGCTCATGATGTATGATCTTTTTAATATATTGTTGCATTCAGTTTAATATTTTGTTGAGGAGTTTTACATCTATATTGAATGGGGAATTTGGCCTGAATTTTTTTGTGTGTGTGTGTGCTATACTTGTCTGGTTTCAATAGCAACATTATTTTCAGATCATATTAGGAATAGCAAGCATTCCCTCATTTTTGATTTATTTGAAAGAGTTTGACAAGGATGAGTGTTAGATCTGAGAAGGATGGGTCTTGTAATTTCTTTAAATATTTGGTAGAATTCACCAGTCAGACATCTGGACCCGGATTATTGTTTTGGGGGAGGTTTCTGATTACTGTTTCAATTTCTTGCAATTCCTCTATTGAGATATTCTATTTCTTCATGAATCACTCCTGGAAGGTTATATGAGTCAAGGAATTTGTCCATTTCTTCTAGGTTGTCCAATATGTTGGCATAAAGATGTTCATAATAGTCTCTTTAGATTCTTTGTGTTTCTGTGGTATCCATGTCTGTGGCATCCATGTCTCCTCTTTCATTTCTGATTTTATTTAGTGACTCTTTCCTCTTTTTTTCTTAATGGGTCTAACCAAACAAAGGCTTATTACTATTGTTGAATTAAAAAAAAAAAAAAAAAAGCAAAAACAAAGCAAAACCCAGCCTCAGCTCTTGTTTCATTGATCTTTTGTATATTTTTTTTTACTGTATTTTCACTCATATTTGATTAATTTCTTCCTTCTGCTGACTTGGGGCACTGTTTGTTCTTTCCTATTTACTTATTTTTCTCACATCATTGTAGTTCCCATAGTTTTCCTGCCACTGTATCACCTATGAACCATCCCTTGTGTTTACCCCTCTTGTGTTGTCCCCACCCCATTTTTTCTTTTTTTCTTTCCTGTAGGTGTATGGTTAGATTGTTTATTTGAAATTTTTCTTGCTTCTTGAGATAAACGTGTATTGCTATAACGTCCCTCTTAATACTGCTTTTGTTAAATCCCCAAAATTCTGGCATGTAGTACTTTCATCGCGAGATACTCACTGATTTCTCCAGTGAACCAGTAGTTGTTCAGTAGCATGTTGTTTAATCTCCATGCACTTGAAGTTTTTTAGTTTTCTTCTTGTAATTAATTTCTAACTTCATACCATGATGGGTAGGAAAAGATGCTTGGTATGATTTTGATCTTAAATTTATTGAGATTTGCTTTGCAACCCAAAATGTGAAATATGTTTGAGACTTTAACATGCACTCTTGAGAAGAATGTATACTCTACTACCTTTGGATGTAATGTTCTGTATATATCTATTATGTCCATCTGTGTACCTGTCATATTTAAATAAGTTTTAACAGTTGAAAATGAGGAAAATGCAGCTTTTCTTTTTGCTTTTGATTGTTTTTTTATAGAAATACCCCCAGCTGCTAGGCCCAATTTCTCACCCACACTCGGGGATTCTCATTGCCTATACAGCAGGCATTGGTGCTGCCAAGTTGGCATCAACTCTCTTATTAGCTACAAGAAGACATGAGACAGAAGCTGTCAGCACTTCATCTTTGGTATCTAAGTGACTGTGAAAGATTATCACAATTCAGTCAAAAGACATAATCTTGTCCAGTTATATTTAAACAAAATTATGTTTAAAGAACACATACAGTGTTCCTCTCCTATTTTCAGTGTCATCATAAGAATGATTTAAATATATTCTTTTTTATGAAATTATTTTTTTTAAAGATTTATTTATTTATACAAGCACTGGGGTACAGGCCAGAGGTGCGGGAGGGTCAGAGGTTTCACCAGAGACAGAGCAGGGAGCAGAACAGGCAGATGGACTGAAGTAACTGCTGAGGGGAGCAGGGTGAGACAGAAGTCTGCCTTCCAAAGTGGGAATCTCCCCGGCAGGCCAGGAATTGAACCGGTGCTGCAGAGGCTGCAAACAGCTTCACAGCACTTTGCTCAACCTGATGCACCACCGGGAAGGCCCTTATATTCTCTTAAAGAAGGAATTTTTGCATAAATTTAGTAAGATGGCAAAACCTTCGATTTATGAGCTAATTTAAAATACATAAGAATCCATATTCAATAATAAATTAGTTAACAAAATCAGAGCGATGGAAGCCATTTCTAGTTCTTAGTACACAAATAGAAAGCAAAGTCTTGTAATTCTCTTGGTTTTGAATGCAACTATTAAAAATAATTTGTTTTTACTTCTAGATATTCTCAAATCTCTTAATTACAGTGAGAAAATATTGACAAGGTTGCAATGTCCTTTTACACAACCTTTAGTGTTAACATTTGGAGTCCATGTAGGTAGAAACCATTGTGTATTAATGATTCCATAAGTTCTCTTTCCTTTAAAACTCTGAAGACAATTTAATTATTAAGGTTTCATTAAAGACAAATGTTTTTATCACAACGGAGCAAACTATGGATTATCAATTTTTTATGGGACATTAATAAATGTTCCTTGGTAAATAATTTGCTGGTCATGATTTTGGTAATAACTGGAAGCAACACAGATAAATTTATAAATACTTGCAGAACTTCTCAGAACTTTCAAATGGCTAATGTATGTTCTGATTCTCCAAGGGATGTTTGTAACATCCAGTATGCCCTACAAGCGTTTGAACACAGTACCTTTTTACACACAAGAAAAATAGATATCATTCGCTATTAAGAAACTTGTATTATGTGCAATAGAATTTGGAAACTGCTATTGTAATTCTTATAGAATATTCAGTATGAAAAGGTGTATATCACATAATAACTGTTGCTATTAATTTGCCTAAATAATAATTAGGAGGCCTTCCCCTGAAGGGGCATGTCCTGCTGAATGACTCTGAAATTCTGCTCTATTTCACCTTTATGCAATGGATTTGATCCAGTGTTTCAGGTATTAACATAAATAAGTATGACTAGGTAAAGCAACTTCATAAAACCTAAAAGAGGCTATTTTATGTTTGATTTTAAAGTTAAAATTAAGTTCACAAGTCTTATCTCTTTATATGCTTTTGTACATGTGGTTATTAATTCAAGTCTGAATTCCTTTCAACTCCTTGTTCATTTTAGCATTCGATTATTGTCATTTTTAAAATTTGATATGGGAGCCTCCCTAGTGGTGCAGGGGTTGAAGTCTCAGCATTTTCAGGCTATCACCAGCCACTGTAGCATGAGTTCCATTTCGGCCAGGGAACTAATCTACATGGCACAGCAGAACTCTCCTGTCTCGCCTACTGCTACCCTTAACAGTGTATCTCAGTAGATCCGCCTGTTCTGCTGCCCACTCTATCTCTGGTGAATCCTCTCAGTTCCCCCCACACCTCTGGCCTGTATCCAATTCTTTAATAAAATAAAAAAAATGAAATTTGATATGGGAGAAGTTAATTCCTAGAGTAGGACTAACATAGGATTTTCACTTATTGTTTAACTTGTTTCTAATTTCTTATGAGTTTCGTGTATTTTATTTTTTGTTCAAAATGAAGGATACTATTCAGGTTATAGTAAACAGTATGGCGCATCAGTTACAAGGAAGAGGACTACACAAATTAGCTCTAAGATGGTTTACGTTGAAGACAGTGAGATAAAAACACATAGTGCTTGCTACGAGAGGAATTACATCAGCTGTCAGGGAGAACTGGAAATTATAGCTCTGCCCTATTGGGACATAGCAAGCTCAAGTGACCCCTGTTCTCACTGCTCATCAATTGTTGACACTTTCCATTAAGAAAACATGATTGGTTCAGTTTTCTTTGATCCAATATGGCACATTTCTGATAAACAAAGTTTCAAATCAAAGTATCTCTAGAAAGGCAACTGACTTCCTAGTGCCCAGACTTCCTTTGGCTGGTGCACAAACTCAACCCAGCTCCAGTCAGTGGAGGAGAGCTCTGAGGGTGGCTTCTCTCAGTGCACGTTCAACAGGATCCATGCAGAGCTGCTGTGGTGCCTTTTTTCTCACAGGGGCCATGTTTCAGAGTCTGAGACTTCATGGCCTGTCAAGTATACATATGTCAAAGGAAAGCAGGTGAGAGATTCTTTTGACATGTTAGGGAAAATTTCATTTTAATCTAGACTTCTGTGTTTGTGGGCAGCATGGAACAACTCTAGATTAAAACCTCTTTATTTTTATACTTAACCCTTTACAGGTCTCTGTTGTTTGCTGAGTCTGTCCTCATAAGTACAGGGAAATATCTCAACCTAGAAACATATATCTTGGCTATATCTCATATATAAATGGCAAACTACAGATATGGTTGTTTATATTTGCTACAAATAGTAACTGAATATTCAACAATAAGCATGTATTTGTCCGTATGTTAGTGGTTCTCAACCTTGTTATATTCCTCAACAAATACCATGGCCCAGTACATTCCCATCTCTAATATTCTCTCTCAACACACTATACTTCTGAAATGAGGGTCATTGGCGCCATTCTTTGGGGTGTGGTAGACAATGTTTGAAATGAATTGTTAAAGCTTTTCCTCAGTGGAATTGACTTATTTTACAATCAAAACCGATGCTTGTTTAGAATAAAGCAATAAATCATAAAAAGTAGATTATACAGTTGAAATAAAGATTTTCCTTAATAAAAATACAAGTACCATTCCTTCGTTTTATCAAGTTAACATCAAGGTCTTTTTCTTAAATAGTGATTTTCTTATTGAAGTTAAAGGTTTTTTTTTTTTTTGCAAAATTCCATTCTTAGTACATAATCTACAATTTCCAATTTATTTTAAAAGGAGTAAAACATAATTGTTCTTGTGAAACACTAAGAATACAAAATACTGTATTTTTATTGGTCCCTATCTTTCTGAAATCCCTCATCCACATTATTTAAAAAAACATGATATTGAGGCATGATTGATATGTAAAATGTCACACATATTTAATGTATGAACAACTGGATGAGTTTGGAGAAAACTATCAATATATACCTGCTACACCATCAACACCATCAGGACCTCCTATTGCCTTATTTCTATTATTACTATCATTTTTGGGGTATGTGTGTGACAAGAACACTTTAGATCTACCCTCTTACTAGTGTGATACAGCAATCGTACAATGGGTATTTATCCAAAGGAATTTAAATCAGGATCTTGAAGTGATGTCTGTACTCTCAAGTCCATTGCATTCTTATTCACAGTAGCCAAGAGATAGAAACAACCTAATGCCCATCAATAGTTGCATGGATAAAGATATCATCATAAATACATACCATGGAATATAATATACTATTTAATCTTAAAAGGAAGGCAGTCCTGCCATTTACAATGTGATGATTGAGGATATTATGCTCAGTGAAATAAGTGAGGCACAGAGGACATATACCATGTGACTTCACTTTAATCCTATTTTCAGATCTTTCAACATAATTTTTGTATAAACAATATTTTCTACATCCACATTTTGCCTCTTTGCATTATCTGTAATTGCATAGTTAGATTGTACAGTAAACATAGGTCTGGAGAAAACAGAGCAGACTGTTACTAAGGTCATGCTAAGACCTTCATGTTCCTTAGTTTTCTGTCTTCTGCTCTGCCTTCCTACTCACATGCTTCCTTGAGAACCACCACTTTAGCTCAGTCAGTGCAATCTGTTAAATATGTCCATCTTCCTGAATGATTTAATTCCTTTTTCCTATAAAATGGAACCCATAAATAATGCTTGCTTCCTGATATGCCCTATCTATTAAGGAGGAAAAGGATTTCCAAATTACCCAGGAATTTAGAAAGTTAGTATGGCCTATAACATGATCAAGGAGAAAACTCACTTCAGTATGTTTTTCTCTACCCCTCCCCTGCTTTAGACTTGCGATGCTGTAAATCATCCAGTCTATCACAGAATGTGTCCAGAGGCTGCTAATCAATTTAAGCAATACGAGCTTTGGGCATCTTGAACTTGAGGAGGAGGTCCCTGAAACCGTAATCCTCATAGGAAAAAAAAAAAAAAATCCTTGGCACAGTTTTAATGGACACCAAAATGCCAAATTGAGAGATTGAAGTTGCCAGGTTTAGTACTCTCAGGAGACTCCTGCCACACACCCAGCAGAGGAACAGCCCAGAGTGAAGCCATAAATCCCCATCCTAATAGTGCATCAGAATCATCTGTGAAGTTTTCAAAGACAGAACCTGGGTCCGCATTCACAATTACCAAATAGGAATATTTCACAGCAGGGACCTAGATTAAGGAATTAGTTTTCTAAAACATTATGGATGATTGCATGTTCAGCCAAGTTTGAAAAGTCACTGGGATAAATGTATGTAACATAGTTGTATTTTTGGAAACATGAGTTTCTAAATGATAAATGTTTTCCTTCTTACATATGAAATGAATGTGCCTTTTCGTTTAGGAT